>NW_026136705.1:24519651-24989651 GCF_905237075.1 Dicentrarchus labrax | reverse complement strand
ATTCACAGAAATAAAAGGCCTAGTGTATAAGCTGAGGGTGCGGCCAGCTGTGCAGCTGCTATCCATTTACTCATGATAGATGTGACATGAAGAATCACAAAATAAATGTGTATACTTTATTTCCTCCCCTTTACTGTACCAGAAATAGTCTGTTTTCTAAACCCGAGCTCTTCTAAAACAACCAGTCGTCCTGTAGCTGCTGTGATGTTTGAACACAGCAGCTCTCCTGCCTGCCTGCTGCCTAAATGCAGAATATTCTCAAATTCTCACTCCTATGTTGATCATCCACAACCCCCACCCCACCCGGCACACCCTCCCCCACTCAATACCCATAACCCACCACAGGCAGCCCTCCCCCACTCTCCCCCACCCACCGCTGTAGCTCTGCAGACCAGCTGCAGCAGGCCTAGGATCAATTTTTAGAAAGATACTGAATAAATGTCACAGCAGCAAATATACATATCCCCTATACGCAAAGCCAAACAGCAGCACTAATACCACAACAGTAAAAAAAAAAAAAAAAAACTACGTAACACAATGCAGTGACATAATGTTTAATTGTGTCACTATGGAGTATCACAGACACACTTTAAAGGCCCTGTGGGAAAACTGTAAGATACCAACAACAAAAAAAAAACCCACACATGAAAAACAACATCAAGCAAGATGAGCTCACACCATCACACTTTCTGAGTCCCTACAGGAGCAACATATTTGTATTTTTATTAATACTATGGCGATAAAACTGAAGACAGATTGCCACTAAAACAGACAAGGTCACTGTTGAATGTCAAACACACTCTGTGTGCTCCTATAGGAACTGAAATTATAGAACCACGTGAGATTAAAGAAACACAGTGCCTCTGGAAACATTACAGGACTATTATAATGACACATTAAGAATAAATCACAATTAAGATCACTACAGGGCATCTCGGATACAATATAAACCCCACTTTGGTGGAAGAATGCCATAAAGTAAGGTAAAGTCATTAAACATACTGCAAGTCTCTATAGGGATGTTATAAGACACTATAGGTTTAAATAATCATTAAATATTCACTCTAAATGCAATACTGGGTCCCAGAGGTACATTTCAAGTCCATATGAAGATATTACAGATACATTTTAGGGACCAATTAATGATTATGCTTATACTTACATTGAGAACAACGTAAAACCAGAGTCTACGTGCAAATACCTGGCCAATAAAAGTGATTCAGATTCTGATTAAGTAAAATAAAATAACTACAGATTAACACAGACACATAATGATGATCTAAAATGTAATACTGACTCACAGAGACACAAATAGATTATTATATTATAGTCATACAAGAGGGAAAAACCACTGTTTGGAAAAAATGGATAACCCTAGAGCAGTCATTAGCAACTATAGGAATACTTGGAGAATATTATAGTAATACATTAAGATATGCCACATAAAGTCTCTGTTTTAAAGGATTATTACAGGATACAATACACAGGAGGAATATAATTAAGTAAGAATAAAACTGCATTGAGTACTATAAACAAAAACTCAGCCCCTAAAAAGTACTATTATTGGAATATAAAAACAGTTATTTATTTCTAAGTATGAGTTAAATAAAGAAGGGGAAACAATAACAAAGTCAGATAAAACAATTCCAGCTCCACAGACACAAACCTATTCCCTAAAAAGGCCGTAACATGGGCCCCTATTAATATTATAGATTCATTCAACAATCATTTACTTGATACAACACAAGGAAGACCATAATAAAGTGAATATACAACACTATGGAGTATCATAGACAGTATTAGCCTCTACGGGAGTTTTATAGGGTTATTTTACAGGTATTTAAAGGGAATGTGAGAAGGACAAAGGAGAATTAATAAAAGTTAGATAAAATCATTACTGAGCTCCACATACACAATATTAGCCACTATATATTACACTATACTCATATAATAGTAACTTAGGGTAATACTTTATCATGTTATGTTGTTACACATTACTGTGGGCCACTGTAGAAGTACTCAAAATGTATTTAAGGATGATTACACTTGATAACACAGGATGAAGAATACAATAAAGAGATATTAAGACAATATTATTACCTAAGTAGATACTATAAGAATATGAAACATATATAAAGTCATCATCAAGTGCCAGAGTTAAAATATCAGCCACTATAAGTATATTAGAGATATTCTTAAGTAATATAATCAGATTTCAAAATACCATAAAGTCAGACAGGAGTTCAAGGACAAATAAGGAGAATAGCTATATATAAAGCTCCAATAGACACACCATGATGGATACATTTAAGGAATATTATAGTAAAACAACAGGACAAACAACACCATAAAGTTTCCTGTGAGCCCCTATGGAAACATTATAAGTTCACAGTTGAGCTCTACACAACACTGGCCACCATAGGAAATATACCATAAGGAATATTATGGTAATAATTTAGAAAAGGGATACCATAAAGTCCGATAATGTCTCTACGGATCACTTTGAACCCCTCCACTGACACTGATGTGACATTATAGATCTTTTCAAGTATCATTATACTTGACACAACATGAGAAAAACTATAATAAAGTTAGAATAAGAGACAGACAAAGGAATCCTAAACAGGACAAAGAAGTAGTAGTAGTACAAATAAAGTCATGTAAAGTCACTATTGAGTTCTACAGACACAATATGAGCCACTAAACTTATATTATAGTTATATATTTAGGGAATACTAAAGTAGTACCTCAGGAAAAAGTATGCCATGTCAGATAAGTTCAGAATTTGACATACTTAAATTTGCTTGTTTTGTCCGTTCAAAAGTCCAAAACACAACAATATTCAATTTCCTATCATAGTGGACTGAGATAACGAATAAAACAAACAAACATTTACATTTGAGAAGCTAAAACCAGAGCATTTGTGCCAGTTGTGCTTAAAAAAATGAATGACTGTCAGACATGTTGCTGAACCTGAACTCTGTGATTTCCTGTAACCTCCTTGTTTTTAAACTGAGCTATTTTTGTTTGTTTGTTTATGAGATTGTTGCTCATGGTTGTGTTATTATTGTGGAAAAATAAGAAAGTCCAATAAATATACTGCTTTAAAAAAGAAAAACAAACTTGTTGCTGCTTTATTTTCTGTCCGTCAACTGGTCGATTACTAGTTTGGGTTCTAGTTATCTGAATGTATATGAGAAGGAACAGGGAAAAGTAATATAACAAAGTAAGATACAGTTACTGTTCAACTCCCATCTGTCAAGCTTGAACCATAAAAGTTGTTGCCAATGTATTATTTAACAAATAATCAACTACTACTGTGAGCTCTAGCTATTTGTAGGTATAAGAGTAGCAAAAACAAGTGAAAATATAAAGATAAATTCACTATTTAACTCACATTTGACAGGCTGGAACCAGGTTATTCTGTCTTAAAAATGATTCATGGATTAACAAAGTTTTATTTTCTGTCTATTAACTCATCTATAACCCCTTGAGCACTACTTATAGTACAGTTAAACACTATATTAAAAAAATAAAAGCAAGGAAAAAAAGGGGAACAAAGTAAGATCAATTCACCATCTAGCATCCAGATACAGCTTTAGCCCCAAGAATGAATATTAAAACATATATTTAACTTAATTACAGTGAGGCCCATATGATAAGTACTACCATTAAGTGAGTATAGTGCAATCACAACATACTATTATGTACTATAGAAGTGTTATATGAACATATCAAAGAGCTCCAGAGCTTTTTATTTTTTTATTTTTTTGGCCCTGGGGGAGGGCCAGCTGAAGCAGTGCTCCAGCCTAGTGGTGGAAACGAGGCAGGGCTGAGCAGGCAGGAAAATAAAAGCCACATAATATAATCTGAGCACTGAGAGGCAGCCCACTGTCTAAAATGTGAATATACACACACACACACACACACAAGAATTTAAGATGGAAACCCTTAATCTGCACCCAGCCTACGTCAGTTCTCGTGATATTTCTGGGAATAATGCAGTGAGATATTTTTTTTACACAGTTTTTCAGCACGGGAAGGAAGAAAAGAAGAAAAAAAAAAACCTCCGACAAAAATTAATAATAAAATGTCTCCTGCTTTAGACAATAAATAAATAAATAAATATCCAAACACACAGTCTACACAGTATTGACCTTGGGTATATCCTGTTATTGAAAAAAAAAAAAAAAAAAAGATCACAAGTTCATTACTGGAGAGAAAGAAAGAAGAAAACCTTTCAATGCTGCAATAAATTAATATTTAAAACAGGAAATATTATAAAAATACACAACCACCACTGGAATATTAAATATATCCCACGCTCACACATGAAGGAGATGTCAAAATAAATGACTTTGCTCGCTTTTATTTCGACTAAACATTGCACATTGCCCTAGCTGTGTGTCCTCTGGATGTTTCCTGTTGTTTTTTTTTGACAAACAGGATTTTAATCCTTCGTTATTTCAAGTACCAAAAAAAAAAAAAAAACTCCACGTTTCCTCTCTTTCAGACACACACACAGCCACAATATTAACATTCCTCCTTAAAAAACTGTGGTAATTACGCCGGAGACAAAATGTCGGGAGGGATTTTGATAATAATATCAATATGCTTCCTATTATAACCAACACTACTGCTGCTCCACCTACTCCCTGTCGACAAAATTATTTCTTTTAATGTCACGTCGGTGTACAAATTAAATGTTCAGAGTCAACGTTCAAGAAACAAAAATGTCGATGCAACGTCTCGCTGCTTTTTTTTTTTTTTTTTGTAAGAAAAAAAAAAAAAAAGAGGGAGGTTGTTGGACTAGCTTAAAAGTTTCCTGATATTTTTCAGGCAGGCAAACGGCCAGAAAATGTTTTTTTAATTTTATTTAGCTAATGTGTTAGTTAAGTGTGGGTGGGGGTTGGTAGCCATAGGAGAAAGCGGAGACTGTCGACACGACACACAAAGAAATTAATCATTAACACGGCGAAAAATATCAGAAATATTAAACTGCATTTTAACGGCTGAGTGTTCGATATCAAAACGAGGCTACAGCTCGGTGTCACCGCCGATTGTTCCCCCCCCCCATCCACCTCCCTCCATAAAAAAAAAAAAAAAAAACACTAAATATCAGCGGTTTATTTTCCACCTCTGGAAAACGGTGGAAAGACTGTGTGTGTGTGTGTGTTAAATTAAAAAATAAAAACCAAAAAAAATAAATTAAAAAAAGTTGAGCCTGGTTGAATAAAGTTGTAATTGCAGTCGGGAGCAAAACTCTCTCCCGTGCCTGGGGTTTGGTTGATATGAGCAGAAAAAAACAATCAATACGACCGTGGTTCACATAAAAAAACGCGAAATTTAAGGCTTCAAATTCACAGCGACACACGGTTACAATATTCCCCCACATCAACAGGTCAGAAAACCCGCCGGGTCCGAGTGACATTAATCGACATTTATTTGGAAATTATATCGGCTTTACCTGTATTGCATTGTGCTCCATTGCAGTCCTGCATTCCCTCTCTGAGGCCCCTCTCCGGTTACACCGCCGGGACTCGCCGACACACAAACAAACGCACCAGAAAGAGAGGAGAAAAAAAAAATAATAAAATAAAAGCCTCCTTTTTTTGTCTGTCTGTGTGTGTGTGTTTTTTTTTTTTTTTTTTTTTTTTTGTGGGAAATGGGACAGGATCTAGGTGTGGCCAAAGTTTGCCACAGAGTACAACTTAATGTTAAAGTCGTGAAACGGCAGTTGAAGCATCTTTAGCTTCAGTGACGTGACGTACTTCCGGTTGACACGGCACATGTGGGCGGGGTTTGATTTGATACGAAGGGGGTTTTAAATCAAAAATATCAAAAAATATCATTAAATTATATAAAATAATGGCTGTGGAGACCCGTGGGGGGTGTTTATTTGTGTTCTTTTGTGAGTTTTCTGTTTTATTTGAATAACTTTTTGTATTTTTATCAACAGCTGCAATGTGAAATGTTGAAACTTGTAGGCTTACTGGTTGGTATCTTTGATTGTGGCACATATTTTAAGCCTCAACTATATGTTACTCATCTTTTATTTACTAAATTTCATGTTCAGAACAGAGAATTTACAGGTAAAAACTTTTGGCTTTTTTTTTTTTTTTGCTTAAAAAAATTAAGTTGTTGCTGATTTATTTTGGGTCCATCACCTCTATCAATAGTTAGAGCTCTAGTTATTAATAGGTATATGAGCAGGACAAACAAAGAAGATAAACTCATGATATAGCTCACATTAGACGAACTGGGACCAGAGAATTTTGGGCCGTTTTGTTTGAAACATTATGAACTGATTAACAAAACTGTTACAGATCTAGCCTACTAGTTTATTAATCCCTTGAGCTTTATATAAAACATGTTGTAGTTAAGAGAATAAAGTGGAGCTGTGAAGAGAGTTGAGCTGATCATTTAATATCCTTTTGTGAGAATTGGGAATAACGTTTCTATTTTTAGTCAAACATTGACTCGATCCACTTTTCTATAACGGCTAACAGTTATAAAATCTATTTACGTTTTGTTTGTTTAAAACATTATTTAAGATTCTGTTGTGTAACATTTACGAGGATGTACTGGCAGTAATGGACTATAATATTCATCGGTATGTTTTTATTAATGTATAGTCACATGAAAATAAGATTTGTTGCATTATTGTTACCTTAAAATGAGGTTTTAAAGGGGGAAGTGGGTCCTCTTCCACGAAGGCCGCCATCTCAAACCGCCATGTCTACAGTAGCCCAGAATAGACAAACCAAACACTGGCACAGAATACGATAATACCCATGAGGCTCGGCCACCGTTGCCATGGAGAAGAGTATTTCCACCAAACTTGAACCCAAAGTAATAAGTTTTCCTAATCTTTAGCTTCCACTTCAGCAGTGCCTGTAACAGAACATTAAGCTCTATGATTGGATGTTTCTTGCCGAAATGCATCATGGGACTCGTAGTTAACTTCTCCCCCCCCGACTCTTTTAGGGACACAAACTTGTAGGGCCCTTTTTTCTTATCAAAGAACACAGTTGATCCATGCTAATCTGAGCCAGTGGAAGAGCTCCAACTGTGAGTCGGGGGAATGTGAGTCTCAAGTGACCACTTGAGTTCAGCCCCTCACTTCCCCACTCTATATGCAAACAAAAACATACATCACTTCAATCTGCAAAGACCAAATCTATTGTTTTTTTTTAAACCGAATTTGAGCTAAAGTGGACAAACCTACATCCATAGGGCTGCTTTTGTTTATATCTGCATATGTCTTCCAGTGATCTTTTTTGAATGGCGAATGCAGACTCCCGCCACCTGCTGGTGTGGAGAGTTATTACCTCCCACGCAAGCACAGAGCGTATGTGCTTGTAGGTTGCCCGCTGTAGTCGGTGCAGTGTGGTTTAATGTCACCTTTTGGCCAAGACGAAGGCGACTTGAGGCGTTGCAGCAGTCGGCTTTCGTCGCCACTAGTTCTTTGACATTGGTCCGGTGTGTCAGGGCCCTTAGCACTTGTGATCAGATCACCCAAGACACATGTTAATGCCAGGTGTAAACAGGGGCCTGAAATAGATCTTCTCACTTCACAACTCTATTGTAACACCACCCCCACCCCCGTGTTGCCTTATTTAACCTTTTTAAACTTTAAAATATAGTGTTTATGGTCATTTTATGTCCCTAAAGAAGAAGGTGGGGGATGGGGGGGAGTTAAAAATACTGTAGAGACATCCATCAGCCTGTAATAACAGCATCTGAACACAAAGTCTAAATATATGCAGTCCCTTTTTTTAGCTGCCATATTCACATACAGTCATTAAAACACTAATAACACACAGGTCATATGCACAATCCAGGGAGGTAGCATATATATCCCTGGAATTAAGCTTTAAAAGAGTATATCCAAATAGAGTAGACATCCCTGTGGGAATATAAAGCTTGAATATTCATTGGCATAAATAATCAGACCTGTAACCATGGCAACAAAAGGCTTAAACGCAGCTTGCTGTGGTGAAAGTGTTCAAAGCTTTCTAATAAAAGTACCAATACAACTATATGCTATTTAAAAAGAGAAGAGTCCATTACAAGTGAAAGCACTGAATGCAAATATTACTGAAATAAAAGTAGTAAAATCAGCTGTAAATTATGTTATTATATAAATTATTGGATTACTTTACTGATGCATTAATGTGTACAGCTGTGGAAGATCTGATACTTTACTTATGTGAAAGTACCCATATAGCAATATAAAAATACTGTATTACAAGTTAAGGTCCTGTATTCTAAATCCTACTTAAGTAAAAGTATTATCTGGTAAAGCTACTTAAAGTATCACAAAGTATAAGTATACTCATTTAGGCCACTTTTAGTGTATATTATTATGAAATCATTAGATTGTTAGTACTGATGCATGAATGTGTAAGCAGCATTTTACTGCTATAGCTGCTCGTGGTGAAGCTCATTTTAAATAATTTATATACAGTTAGCTAGTTTAGTCCAGTGGTTCCCAACCTGGGGGTCGGGGGCCCTCCAAAGGGTCACCAGAGAAATCTGAAGGGTCGTGTGATGATTAACAGGAGAAGAAAGAAGAAAAAACAAAGTTCTGATACACAAATCTGTTTTCAGTTTTTGGACTTTTCTTTAATCTTTTTTTTGTTGAAATGTTCATAATGTTCTTCGGGCCTCAAACAGTTATTTAAATGAAACCATGTGAGAAGTTTAGAGCTGAAATGGCTCTTCGGTTAAACTAATAGAAATCTGAAACATGACAAGGAGATTAAACTGCTGTTACATAAGGCAGAAAATGAGAGAGAGTTTAATGTTTAACAATACATTATTTAAAAAAATATTAAATTAACTATATGTCAAATAATTGTTGTGACGTAAATAAATATAATTGTTACTTAAAGGACAAATATTACTCAATTAAAGTGTAAGTACCTCAAAATTGTATGGAAGTACTGCACTTGTACAGTATAATGTTGTATCTACTAGAGTTAGAGCTATATATATATATATATATATAATATATATTTTATAATATTTTTATGTATATAAGTAAGTCCCAAAGAACTCAAATAATCAGCACATAGAAGCATAAATTACTAATATGCCAAACAAGAAAGATTTTATCATTTTAATGGGAAAGTTAAAGCTTTATTAAGAACACTATTAAGATATGACAATAGTTGAATGCACTATAAATGTAATACAGAGTATAATATTAAAAGAAGGAAGTACTGAATACTTCTTTGGCTCTAGCAGTCAAACCATGTGGATCATATATCATTAAAATATTGTCACTCTTCAGTAATTTACTGCTCTGAAAGGCTCCAAGCTTCAGAATCTCTACTACTTTTTTACTCTTTAGTACTTTTTGCATTTCGGGTTTATTGGACTTCTATTTGAGGATTTATATCTTCTTGGCACAAACACAAGCGAAAGCAAAAGCATTCAGTCACACTATGAAAAAAAATCCGATCTAACTTCCTGTTGTTGTCAGATTTATTGATAAGTCAGATATGAGCAACATTTACATCCATATTCTTATACCAGAAGCAGCATAAGTGATCAGGCACATTTATTCCTGTCTATATGTCTAAATCCGCGGTTTCCAACCTGGGACCCCCACAAGGGGCCCTGAGATTGAGAAGAGGTCGGCAGATGATCGGGGTGGACACATAATAAAAAACTAAAGTCTACTAATTGAAATTATGTTTATTTTTTGGGATTCTTCTTTGATCTTTGCTTCTTTCTTCTACTGTAATACGATAAAGTTTGACCTTTTCAGGCCTTTAAGTGAATTAATCTGAGAACGGAAAATCTCTTCTATTGAACTGCTCGCATTTATATTTATGAAACCTGTTACGAGGGGTCACAAGCAGATATGGCTTTCTATTAAGGGGTCCTAAGACAAAGAGACTGTGGCATGGAAGGGTTTTTGGGGATGTTTTACCTTACGGGAGCGAGAGTTTGGCAACTAAAAAACCCATTTTATTTACATGTAGCATCTTGTTAACTAACAGGAAATCGTTTGAAAAAGACTTGACTGTGACGACGGGACTTTGATCAAGATTGTTGAGCTACGATGTCTCATCAGTAAATACTGCACATCTTTGACAGATCTAGGCTAACAGTACCCTCTGCTTCCAGTGTTTATGCTAAGCTAGGCTTACCATATCTGTGCACTGATACCAGTCTTTTCTTCTAACACCAGAGAAGAAAGCAAACAAGATTGTTTTCCAGATTTTGTCAGATTTGACGATGGGCCTCTTAAAACTAATTTAGTTTAGTTTATTGATTTAATATCATAATATAATTTCATAAAATAACTGATAACGTAATTTTTATATTGTTTGGCAGACTGGTCTCCGTTCCAGAGAGTTATATCAGATTATTGGAATATTATTACTGATGCTTTACTCGTAAGCAGAATTTTAATGTCACAGCTGGTGTTGGTGGATTTATTTATATACTGTTGTTTATATAGGTTTCTATAGCAAAGGATCATATTTTATAAATTGTTTGTAAAAAAGTGTTAAGTATAGCTCCAGCTGTCAGACAAATGTAGTGAAGTAAAGTGCACTTGTGTATTAGTACTTGAGTAAATGTAATTAGTTACTTTCCACCACATCCTGTGTGGATTTAACATTTTTTCCTGTCTGCCTGCATGGGTTTCCCCCCTAAACTCTGTCTTGTTTTTAAGACTCAAACTCCTTTAAGGGTTAAATTAAATTAAAATATTCTGCTCCCTATACCACAGGAGAAAATTAAATATTAAAATATATATTACAAATACACATTCATGATCAGTGTACACATAAAAATGGTTAAAACCAAGGCTTCGTGATGCAAACACTTTAGGTGAAATGTAAGCGCAGCCTCTCAGCTGATGTGATTAACAGCTTGGTTGGTGATTTTGTACAGAAACGTGATCTCACACTGGACTCATGTACCCTGCTGTGAGAATACATAACTGCTGTTACCAGTGGTCTCCAGTAGGGGGAGGAAGCACGTGTCTGTTCAAACTTCCACAAAGCTGAACTGAACTCCCCCCTCCCCCCCCCCCCCCCCTCCCCCCATGAGGCTCAAGCATGAGAAGGCAGGCCTCAACTAAAACACTCACACCAGCCTTTGTGCTCATGAAACTGAGCAATAATTGTTTCAGACTCTGTTCTACTTTGTGTCACAGATCCAATTTTGTTTTTTTTCTGAAATCTCAAGATCAAACTCAACAAAGATGCTTTGGAAACAAAAGCAGAGACGTCAGCTGTTAATTAAAGTTGATTTCAGACTTTTTAATTTCAATGTTTCCCATACACAAGAAAGATTCAGGAAGTATCCAGATCCTTTACCTAAAAGAACTAATATACCACACTGTGAAAGTAAGTAAAGTAAAACTCCTGCTTTTGAAACCTTCTAAGTAGTCGTGTGATTTATAGTAACGTATGATATGATGGATAATGTAATCTGTAAAGTGACATAGTATAACACAATACAGGGTTTTTGTTTCTGAGGTACAATGTACATATGAGTTAATTCCCCCATTGCCATCAAGTTGAGTCAGACTTCAGTTGCGATAGTATTTCCTAACTGCTGACGTAGCAAGTATGACCAATTTAAGACCAGTACCAAAAGTAACAGCTTTGCAAAAATGACCCCCTTTCAGGGTGGGAGGTTATGGAGCTCTCAAGGTCCTGAAAGATTTGTCGTCGACGCACACACACGCACACTTTAATCTATTGCACACAAGATAATGATTTCTTTTAACAGAACAAGTACTCTTTGTGTGCAGTAAGATTGAAAATATTTCCCTGGACTTCAGTGGTTCTCCTGTTGGTTTTGTTGTGGAGCCAATTTACAACTTTATCATTCTTATTAGTTCATGATGACCTTTTTGGAAATTCCTGTGTATCTTTGCACAACTCCAAGCTGAGCAGGACTAATCACATAACTCAAAACACCTGGGTCTTCGAGGCCTTGAATTTATAATAATGCATTTTAGTAAGTTGATCATGTGTTTTATATGTAAAATCAGAGTAAATATAGCAGTGAAATAAATGAAGTGGTGGAGCAGGGTTGGGATGTAATCCGATACAATTACCTGTTAAAAATATAGTTAATAACCTAATCTATGTATCACAATATTAAAGTAACATATGCTTTCTGTTACTTTTGGATGATCTTAAAACCAAATATGCAAATAAAGAGAAAAGAAAATATGAATAAGATGACTTTCACTTGACTGTATTTTATAAGACAACAGAACAATGTAACCTTAGTAAAGAAAATGGGAACCAAGATTTTTAGCATCAAAATGTGTCCTCTGGCAGTAGACTACAGACCATTTTCACAACTGAAAGGCAGAACTTGCTCTGTAACTGTGATGTTGTTCCCATTTTTTGCTTTAAAGACAAAATAATGTTGAAAAAACATGAATCGGAAATCCTCAAGTAAAGTACAAGCAACTGAGCCACCAGAGCCTGAAATTACATTAATATACTACCAAGTTGCTGCAATCACCTAAATACAATACTTAAATTAAATACACCTTCATAGTTTTCTTTTAAACACTTCAATCATGTGGTTTTGTGCTGAGAGACGACACATCAATAACTACTACACAGCTTTGATTGTGTTACTGCTGTATGGAGCCGAGCAGCTGGAGAGGTTCTTTACTTTCAGACATCAGCGACCGTGTGGCAGGAACAGGCTGCAGCAGACTGTCTGCAGGAGCACAACAAGGCTCCAGGCTGCAGCTCCACTTTGTCCTCTGCATGTCAGTGAGAGCTGCAGCAGCACAGCAGCAGAGGCTTCACTGCTGATGAAAAGAGGTGTTCTGCAGTGAAGCACACTGATGATATTATCACTCAGAATTAAAACCAACAATTGAGTACAAGAATAATCTGGCTAGAGCACACCTTAGATCTTGTAAAATGTCAACGTTTGATAAACAGATAGGAACAGATACCACACTCAGGTTTAGTCAAATCAGACTTTATTAACATGAAAAGCTGAGATTGCTCCTCCCTTTAAAACTAGCTGCTGTGTTTTCTCATAGACGGTTTGTTTCATCTGTGTTTCTGACAGAAGTAGAGGAAGTATTCAGAGACTTTACTTAGTATAATACCACATCGTGAAAATACTGTTAAAAGTAAGTGCTGCATTGAAAATGATAAGTATGTAAGTTGGGGCGTGTCCATAGGAGGGATTGGGGGACCACCCCTGAAATCTGATTGGCCATCATAAATTTTGGCGATGGAACAAAGCATGCATTTTTTTGAATGTGATATAAATTATTATTGTTATTTTCGCCTAGCATGTTGAATATTTCTGCCTACTCGGGTCCCTAAATACTATTGGAATTGCACAAATTGGGAATGAATGGAAAGCTGAGACACATGCTTGTACACATACTGTATGTAAGCATAATCAGGAAAATGTACTTCAAGTATTATGTAAAGTAAAAGTACTCAGTGTGACTTTTATACTATTAGGTATTGTATTATTAGATCATTATTACTCATGTTTTAATGTAAAAGCAGGATTTTACTGCTCATTTGATAAAGGACTGTAACTAATGATTATTTGCATTATTTTCTCCATAAAAATCAAATTATTATATAAAATTATAATTTATCTAATTTTCAGAACTTCTACTTTCTCTGGTGAAACCCTCAGCATGTTCACTAACATGTGATCTGCAAATTATTATTATCATTTGTTGATCAGTTGACGAAACGCTGCATTTCCTTGAGATCACCTGACATTTTTAAAGCTATTTGTGGGGGGGGGGGGGTTTGCCTTTATTGAATAGGAACAGCTGAAGAGAGACACGAAAGGGGGAGAGAGGGGGATGACATGCAGCAAATGGCTGCAGGCTGGAATCTAACCTGGACCTCTGCGGTAAGAACTCAGCCTTAGTAAATGGTGCACATGCTCTACCAGGTGAGTTACTGTGCTTAGTCTTTTTAATTGGCT
The DNA here is from genome assembly GCF_905237075.1 of Dicentrarchus labrax. Classification (NCBI taxonomy): domain Eukaryota; kingdom Metazoa; phylum Chordata; class Actinopteri; family Moronidae; genus Dicentrarchus; species Dicentrarchus labrax. The sequence continues at coordinate 24,975,683 of NW_026136705.1, read as the reverse complement.
TAAAGGTCCAGTGTGTAACATTTAGGCGGATCTATTGGCAGAAATGTATAAAATCTTTATAGGTATGTTTTCATTTGTGTTTAATCACCTGAAAATAATAATCATTGTGTTTCCGTTACCTTAGAATGAGACATTTTTAATCTACAGAGGAAATTAGTGCTCTTTTACAAAGGCTGCCATGTTGAACCGCCATGTTTCTACAGTAGACAATAGATAAACCAAACACTGGCTCTAGATTGAGCCTTTCACATTTGTGGAAGTTTTGCTGCACCATAGTTTTTCCTACACGTTTGGTTAAGATGTATTCAAATGGTTGTAATCTACAACTTCACCACTGGATACCACTGAATCCTACACACTGGTCTTTTAAAGATGCCCTCTGGAGTTTTCAGTTATGTTTACAGTTAATCACACAATGAATGAATCCTTAAGGTCTAACAAATGTGTTAAATTTCCTCCCTCATTAAACATTTGCAAAGCTAATTTGTTAACCATTTTTAATCCTGCATTGTTACCATCCATGTTTACTAGCTAACGGTCTTCTTCTTCCCTGCCTTTCCTGGTGCACTGCTGCATATCCAGGCATGTTACCGCCACCTGTAGGTCAGTGAAATAGCGCGACACCATTGCTAGTACTTTATCGCATTACCTCGGGTGCACATACACAAACAAAACGGGGACTCACTCACAGAAACCAGCTCCATAGTGCCATTAAAGTTCAGGAACTCCACAGGAACCATTTAATGTTTCTAAATGCAAAACCAAAAACATTACAGTTTGTAATTGAAAATAAAAATAGCTACTGAAGCTCTGAAGGAGTGAAACTCATTCATATAATATTAACAAATTTAGCTAAATTAAAATATTGCAGGCTTTAACAGAACAGAAAAACCTATTTTAGAATCCAATTTGCTCTGCTTCAAAGTATGTGTATTATCTGCATCCTCTCTGGTCTTATTTATCTTCCTCCTCTTCTTCGTCGCTCTCCCCATCACTGTCCTCTAACAGTCGGGACTGGAGAGCCAGCCGCTGCGCCACAGCCGTTACCATGGCAGCGCCCTTCCCGCTGCCGTCCTCCGAGACGAGGAAGGTGATGTCACACTCAGGGGCAAGGAGGCGCACCGTCGCTTTGAGCTCGTCGCTGAAACTACGGAGGGGAGGAGAGGAACAGAAATGGGGAGGGTGGGATTGAAAGAGATGAGAGAAAATTCAGTGCAGAGAGAGAAAGAAAGGAAGGAAGGAGGAGAAAAAGACAAAAATAAAAATAAATAATTGACAAGTACAATATGTTGCACACAGAATCTCTATCACGAGAAAGTGTTTTAGACAAGAATAAATTAAATTAAACTTTATTAAAATGGCAAATCAAGTGCACAAAGCAGTGCAGACTAACATATATATGTACAGTGGTAATATATAAATAAACTGGAAGTGGTATTTATGAACACACTAAGACTTGTAAAGTATGAACATGTGCAGCAGTTATAGAAGGAAAACTAGTGCAGGTATAATTTAAATGCAACATCCGCTGAAGGAATGTGTTGAACATCGTTAAACACATGAAAGGAAATAATAATGAAGGAAAGAGGAAGTGGCGGAACCTCTGAACAGTGATTCATAGTATTTTCTCAACATGCTGTTCTTCTCACAAAGGCAGGAAGTTTATTAATATGTCACCACGGAGCGCCACCTCCTGCCTGTTCACACAGACAGATAAATATGATTTCACATCTCCTCAAAACTGAGAAGAATAAAAAAAAAAGAGGAAAAAATAAACTCAGGACTTCCTCCTGTTTCCTGTCATTGCTGCCTCAATGACAGCACGGCTGCGTAGAGACCCACAAAATAAAAAAAATGATGAAATTTGTTTTAACATTTACTGATAAATGTGTCAACTTGTAAGAGCACATGGAAGTTCCTGCTTTACTGACTCTCGAAACTTTACACTTCTCAGTTTTTCAGTCAACAGGACAGTTTGTCAACTAGACTTAATGTATTTTTCAGTAAAAGTCACATGGCTGTCTTTATTTTATAATTAGAGCAGGTTTTTATTGTGTATTGTGTATTTATGTTGGTGTTTAGCAGCCAGCTGTCACAAGCTTGAGGGTCCTTGAATGCACCACAAAGAAGAAATTTAAGTAAGTGCGTCACCAAAAGTAATCAAACCCAACTTTTGAATGAATGATGGGTAAAATTACATTCAGCCACATCAGAGGTCGGACACCTACATTGATTGAACCCTTTCATTTAACCCCCAGCAGTATAGTAACATTTAATAAATGGTTTATAACACACTATAATGTAGCTGTAAGCTGATATAAAGTGTTAATTGATGCAGTTGCAACAATTTTAACTTAACTTACTTAAATAAACACTTATAATGTCCTTAAATCTGCCTATAAATAAATTTTAATATGTTTATTACAGGTTTATATTTTTAAAAATGATAAATAGGAGGGGTTAAAATTGTTCATTCAATTCAACTTTCAGCTCTCTAAATTTAAACCACTTTACATGCAGGCATTCAAATGGTTTTCCTTTTGTCTGTATTTCCCACACATTCCCTCTTACTTGGGGTGTTTTCTGTAGACAGTCCCGTCCACCCCCACTGTGGTCTTCAGATGGTCCAGCCCGCGGTTGACACGGATGCGGTTGGCGATGGTTGCCAGGGCAGCGGCGCAGAGACGAGCGGAGCGCGAGGAGATGGTGTCGCAGACCAGACGCACAACGCGGGAGTCGACCAACTCCCACTTCAAACCCAACTTAGTCAGAATATTCTGGGCGTTTTCAAGACCGTTGTCCTGCCTGAATCAGAGACACAGACAGAAATAAACAACAACATGAAGGACCAATCAGGACTCATGAATGAAGAATCAAAATGGTCAAATTATACAAAGTAATTTAGTTTAAGAGAGACTAATATATTGACTTTGAGGAACAAGGAAGCGCTCCATTATTAGGTCTTTTTAACTTCCTGTCTACACAGGAAGTGGGAATGCGTCACGTTGTGTAGCTTGACATCTGCAGACACAGCTGGAAGAACATGAAAGAGTTTCTGTTGGCTGGTTTTAGAACTCAAGACACGTCACCTGTTTCAGCAGCCAATCAGCTCATAGCAAAGTTACCTGCGCAAGTCAGTTACAAACTGTCAGCTGGTTGAAATGACAGAGTTTTGGACAGAGGAGAGAGAGAGAGAGAGAGAGAGAGAGAGAGAGAGAGAGAGAGAGAGAGAGAGAGAGAGAGAGAGAGGATCACCTCATCAATTGGATTGAGTGTCTGTATGACACAAGCTTTAAAATTTACTCATGCCCCCACAGATCCAAATTCTCTGTACCTCTCTATTCACTATCCTCATTCATATTTTAGGACGCCATAAATTATATCCAGCTGCAAAAAAAACAGCCTGAAAAAAACAGCAGTCAGAACGAAAAGGACAGAGATTCGTTGCTATGGAGACAATACACCATCTCATCTAAGTTGCATTGGTGTAAAGTGGCAGGTTTTCATAATGTTGCAGACTGGTGCATTACAAGTAGTTGCAAAGTTTTGGTCTGAACTGGGCTTTATGTATAATAGTCATGGTGACAGTTCAATGTGTGTATTCATGTTTTATTCATGTGTTTATAACAATATGATCTCATCACAGACACTGAATGGCTGCTGTACAGTGACACTCTGATTATACAGTAAAATCAGGTTTACTGCGGACCAGTGACAAACAGAGAGACAGCTGTCTATATGAACATCCTCACTGCGCTGCATTATTATAAACTACTTTGTGATGAACTGGCCATATCACTTTCCTGCCTCTTTCTCTCCTTTCAGTTTTCATGCTTGACTTCGGTCTTCTTGACTTTGTAGTTGCTGTGGCTACTTTGTTTGTTATGTTGGTGCTCAAGTTTGCAGTTTGGTGTAGTGTAAAACGTTCTAAAATGGTGTTGAAAATGTTGTTAATAGGGCTACACAATTAATTTAAGTGTTATTGGAATCGCAATACGGCCAAGTGCGATATCCAATTTGCAGAAGCTGCGATTTGTTGATGAGGGTGAGATGTGTGATTATACAGTATTATAATGAAGTACTGTAGTGCTGCAGAGATGTGCTTGACCTATAAATCTTGTTCTCCAGATGTAATAAAACACGTTTGTTTGGTACAGACCCTAAGAAATGTCACATCATCATGATTTTAATAGTTTTTTTCAGTGAAAATGAAAATTGTGATGCAAAAATGATCATTCTCACAAATTGTGAATTATATCGCAATCGTAATTTAAAATATTACAGCCCTAGTTAATACCTACTATATATAAATCATCCTGGCCATGCCAGTGAATGCAAATGTCGGGCAGCATTTAGTATTATGTCATTATATAGACTGACTTTCTCTCAGCACACCCAACTCTGATGGACTCCCAGCATCCCTAGGAGACTTATGATGTTAAACAGATAGAGGAGTATGGAGTTTGCATCGACGAAAAACTGCAACAACAAATTAACACAGCAAAAAAGTTACTAATAAAGACCTGTCTATAATAGCCTGTCAGAGTTAAAGAAAAGCCCTGTCTACTATTTGATAAATTCAAGAATTAGTGCTTAAAAATGTGTTAATTAATGCTTAAAATGTGATATATTCTGCTTAAAAATGTAATTAGAATAAATATACATTACAAAAGTTTAAAACAATTAAATTTCTCTTTAAAGAAAACACTGAAATGGATCAGTTTTGAGCGCCAGATCATAAAATTTATGACTCAAAACCACAGTCTTGATGCCTGCTGATGAAAGGTGGATGACTGTTATAAGAAGTGCTTTGTCAAACACTCACTCCTCAATCTCAGAGATGAACTTTGTCTCAAATCTGCCCGGAGTCTTCAGCGCCTCTGAGGACTGTCCCTTAAACAGCAGCTTGTCCTCGGTCAGCTTCACCAGCACCAGCCGAACGATTTCTCCCAAATACATACCGCTGATCATCTTCTCAAAGCTACAGGAGGAAACAAGAAGCAGAATATCAGCTATAAAAAAACGAAAGTTAAAAATAGCACAAACACACTTCAAACAGCTGCTTCTTTTGCATTTTCTCCCCATTTTTCTCTTCATTTTCCATTACTGAAAGCTTTTGCAGAGCTGTTCTGATCACAAGAGAACCTCAGGCGTAGATTGAAACATCTTAACAACTAGAACTTGAAATACCACTATAAAAAGGCCTTTTGTTCTATGACCCTGACAAAAGCTTGATGTCAAAACTTGTTGGAATTTGTTTTTAAATCTAAATTGACCATGTCGTAACAGGTAAAAGTTTTCACTGTGGAATATCTGAACACTGCTACACTACACTACTTGATGAAATGGTTCACAGACAATATATCCCATTAACTTCAGTGATCATTTGACTTTTCTTCTAGCGCCACCACGAGGTAGACATTTGCAGTGATAAGTGAAATATCTATACTATCCGATGGCTTGCCATGAAATTTGGTACAAATATTAATGTTCCAGAGAGAATGAATCATGATAACTTTGATTATCCGCTGATTTTTCATCTAGGACGTTGACATCGTACGTACGTGTGGACGCCAGTGTTGATGGACATCTTGTCCACCACCCGATCAAACTCCGTCTGGATGTCTTTCAGGGAGCCGTCGTCTCCGAAGCCGCCCCACTCTGTGTTAATGCACATCCGCCCGTCCTCGCCCTCCACGCGCTTCACGTTCTTCATCTCCTCCATGTAGCAGGCATTGGTTCCCGTACCTACAGAGGAAGAGAAGAACAATAGAGGATCCAGCAGATTAAATCTAATTTGTTTGTGGATTGGCTTTTTTGTGTTTGTTTTCTTGTGTGCCATGTGGATTCAGCTGCCATCTAGGCTCCAACTTAAGCTACCACACAGCCAGCACACAAAAACAACACAAATTAGGTTATCTGAGCATGTGGCAACTCCTGATATTTCTGCTCGTGACATTACTGAAACAATAACACATGTTAGTTATTTGCCTTGGTCTCATTATTTTCTAGTTTTTATGTAAAAATAGAATCAGGGAATTAAGTTTGATCATCAAAAAACCTGCATGTTCTCTTCTAAAACCACAATTATATCTATTATACACCCTTAAATATGTCTTGGTATGTCTGTCAATAAGCTGCACTTGTAGGTTTGGGCTTAAAGACTTATTACTATGACAACAGTTCCAGATAAAATTTAAAGAAGCTTCAAAGAACCAAAAGAATCAACATCCACAATATGATCTAAACAACTACGTTATCCATAAGATTGGGAACCCAGAAATATGTACACCACAATCAAACCTTCCTGTTCGTTCTCCACCTTTATTGTGTTATTATGTGTCAATCTCTCCAACACACACACACACACACACACACATAAGAATGGTGTAATCATTTCCAGAGGGACGCCGTTTTCTTCATATTCCAGCGAGCTCTCAAACCAAACTAATTACAGCAGAGAAAGGAGACATTTCACTGCCACAGCACGACCCTGATTATATCTAATGTGATCATGCTGTCGAGGAGCCTCTCCTGTTCACCAGGTAAAACACATTATGTGCGTTAGGTAAGAATTAATATGTTCTATAAGGCTCCATACCACCTGAGAGAGGACACGGTTTTCTATAATTTGCTTTCAGAGTGAAGAACAGCCTCCTGGTTGATGTCAGTTTTCAACAATACCAGTTATTGTATCTGCAAGGTTGGAACAATACTTTGAAGAAACATGCATCTACTGTATATTAATGTTAGCAGCTGTCATATCAGCAACATATTTTTTTGTGGCGTGAATATAAACTTGTCACATGCATCGTTACAGGCCACTTCTTCTCAGTTCAGCAATGATCAGTACAAGTATAGAAAGTCGTGACATTACTTCCTGTCTGGCCTCTGTTCCACTAGCTTCTGTAACGTCTGTAAAATCTCTCATTCAGCATTTCTTTCATCTTTCTGACAAGAATAAAGCGTGTTCCTGAGGTTTACTTTCCATATTCCACAGATAAATCAACTTTTAGTTGTCAAAGTTTACCATGATCACCATATTAGTTTAGCCTGTTACAACTCGCAGCTCAGGCTGATGTCATTGGTTTTTCAGGTATGAACCAAAGTGTTGGTAAAGGAAAAAGATAATAGATCACTAAATTAATTACAGGTATTATTTATTTCGAAGTTTACTTTTCCCCGGCTGAACCCAGGTAAGAACAGCAATAATAACAAGCTGCATTATAAACTAAAACCTTTCATGAAGAAAGAAAATTAGGTTATAATTAGGATCAGCAGCTTTCAGCTATGTACATACATACTGTAGTAGAATGTAAGTACTTAAGTACAGTGTTGAAGTACCTTTATTTTACTTCAGTAATTCCATTTTATGCTACTATATACTTTTACTCCACTACATTTATTTGATAACTTTAGTTACTTTGCAGACACAGATTATTAATACAAACTATATATCAACTAATAAATTATGACATGTTATTATAGATTAAGCTACTCAGCAGTACTAATTCTAATCCGTCCAATATATATGACTTTGAAATAGGCCTAATAAGTACTTTTACTTCAGTATGTTTTGATGCTAATACTTTGTTTATTAAAATGTTTGGTTACCAATGATCATGCCGATTTCACAGCTCTGGTCCCTGTAGCCGCAGCTCATCATCGTGCCCACTGTGTCGTTCACCATGGCAACTGAGCCTATATCATAGTCCTGCGGAGAGACAGAGCGATAGACAGGTGGGTTTATGTCCTTCCTATTTATAATCTGTATACCAAATAACCTGCCTACACACACATTCATTATGCTAGATCCGTCCGTCAAGAGAAACTGCAGACTGTGACATTGCCTTTTAATGAGAGTCTGAGCTGCATTCTGACAGAGAGCAAAGAAACAAGAGACGGAGAGACAAACATCTAATCAGCTTCATGCAACACCCAGAAATATCACAGCAAAAATCAGTTATTGCAGGGTTAAATAAAACAAACTTGTACTAAAAATATCAAAAGTAAATAAAGGCTGAACTTATTTTAATTACTTTATACACTGTTTGCAAGTCTTAGCAACTCTTTGCAAACCACCAAAGGTTCCAGTTCAACTGTGTGGCAGAAAGTACTTTGTAGTAATTTGATTAATGGCACATTTGTTCGGCAATATGCACCTCTAATGTCACAAACTGAAACTATTATTATCCTAATTATTAAGCTATGTGGTACTTCAGGTCAAACCGGCAACAATTCACTCAATCAACCTGAACGAACCCTTAGAAGATGTTGTCCTTCCAGTTATAAAGTAGATCACGGTATTCTAGGAACTCCGGTTACATGACAAAACTGATCTTATCTCACCATGAGAAATCCTGCTAAATGGAGCTAAAAGTTCCTACCTAAAAGTTTTCTAAAAGGACTAAAAAACAACATCTGTTACCATCACTACAAACAACCACAAGTAGTGCAGTTCATCACGTAAACAGGCTTGTAGGACAGATAATGTTGCATACAGGGGCACGTGAGATCCAAACCAAGACTCAAGATTAAAGTGATCATTGAATGGATCTCAACAAAGAAACTCCCAAGATTCTTATCTGTTCTTTGTGTTTTCAACTGAACTCATACATGACCAGAGCTGCAACTACTCTACAAATTATTTCCTTGATCAATCAATGGAGCTTTTTGTCTATAAAATGTAAGAATATAGTGAAAGTTTCCTGTTATGGCTTCCAGCAAGTGTGCAATGGTAGAACAAGGTATACAGTGAATGGGAATGAGAGAGTACGGAATCAGAGAAATAAAACATTTTCTGATTGTTTTACAGCACCTCATTACCAGTGCAGTACCAGACTTTGTGCTGAAGCTGCCCTGTCTGCTGTGTGTGGCTCAGCCCCGCCTCAGCCCAGACACACAGACCTGCAGCTCTATACATTTATAGTCTTGCGTGGACTTATCTCCACACTTTGTTTTAGTGCTGTGCCAGAGCTGCAGAGCAGAGGAGACAAATGGTGACAGCGACCTGGTTGCCTGCTCTTTTTATTTTTTTTTTTATAGAGTCCCAATTTCATACCCTGGAGCTACCCAAAGGTTGGTGCCCAGAAACAAACCCAGAAAAATAAGAAAATACAGGCAGAGGGCATGGTCTCAGTAGAGTTTTAAGGAAAATCCTACTTAATATGCCTTTAGGTGACATATTTATATAGCTTGTTTTATTTCACCAAGAGACCAAAACCCAAAGATATTCAGGTAATAACGATATAAAATAGAGAAAAGCATCGAATCCTCACATTCAGTAAACTGGAACTAGATAATCCTAAACATATTTGCTTGAAAATGAAGATTAATCCAAATGTTTGCTAATTAATTTTCTGTCAACTGACAAACCAATCAACTGACTGATCATTGCAGCTCTCAACATGACATCTCATTATTCTGCCCATCATATTGCTTTACATCTTTCCACCAAATGTTTTCATCAAATAACCATATGAGCCTCAATATCTTAGACTGACCCCTCTCCTGTGAATGGCCTCTTTAAGTAACTTCACCACGTCTTTGCCCTCCACTCCAGAGCAGTTGAAGCCTTTGGTCCAGCGGATCAGGATGCTCTGTGTAGAGAGAACATTTAATTAGAATATTAAATATGAAAGAATAAGATATGTTCTTTCTAAAAAAAAAAAAAAAAAAACCCTGGTATCGGACCTCATGCGAGAACATGTTTAATTTAAAAGAACATTAAAACAATAATTACTGGAGTGTACAAGCTGAATAGATCTGAATTGGTCTGATAACGTTTTATTTAATCAGATTTACACAGTTAATCTTGAACGAGCCTATTGTTGAGGATCCGGTTGTCTTGTTTGAATAAACTTAATTGGAGTTGTCAATAGACGAAACCAACCAGGGGTGTTTGTGTGTGTGTGTGTGTGTGTGTGTGTGTGTGTGAGACCTTGTCGATTTCTTTCTGTTCGCAGGGGAAAGAGAAGGTGAAGCCCAGAGGAAGAGTTTGTCCCTTCAGATCCTGAGAGACGAGGAAATCACTGAGACAGGCCGCGATATGGTCGAACAGCTGGACGGTGAAAAAGACAGAACTGTGAACATCTCAAAAGAGAATAAACAGATAGTGGGGATATCCTGATGATTTAAAATACTTTGTTGTCACCTGTTCTCCAGTTCCCAGCATCATATCCTGCGGGATGGCACAGATCTGACTGTCCATCTTCAGCACTTTCTGCTGCTCCTCCACCACACGAACATGAAGCACCCGGAAGTTTGTTCCACCGAGATCCAACGCCAGGAAGTCGCCTTTCTCTGCCGGGAGGGACAATGAATGGGTTGATCAAGGGTGAAAAAATATGTTCTTTTATCTGCATTTACTCATTTAAATACGTTAAAATCAATCAAGCAAAGGATAAATCATGATAAAACTGGTTACTGAGGTGATTTAAAAAGAGAAATACTCATTTCAGATGAATAATGTTTTTGTGTTTTTACCACAAACACCTTTTGTCTTTGTTTGGTGTTCAGTGCAGGTGGAGAATGTCACTGCACATAAAAATATGGACCCAAGAAACAGAGTAGGCTAGACTGTTTTTTTGCAGCCCTGAGTTGTGTCTGCAGGTATTCTTTCAGACTGCACAGAGCCCCAACAACCTTCCCCTATAAGGTATGTGCCGTCTGTGTGTAGCCTGAGGTGAAACCCAGGGCAAAAATTACAAACGTCTTCACAAAAGGCTGAAGATGTTAAATCTGCCCAGTAACACCTGAACATTTCATGCTTTTGTGGGCAGAAAAGAAAATGACCAGACTCTCTTCCTATTGGCTCGCAGACCTCAAAGTCCCCACATGTGAGGGTCTACAGTTGGACCCTCTTGATATAAACAACCATCACTTAGCTTGATTTATATTAAAGACACATGTTTGTATCATAAGTTTTCTTCAAACTACAAAAAAGAGGCGTCTCTGGAGAGTTTTGAATCCTCAAACAATGCATGCTTGGAAGTTGCTCATCATGTTGTTTGAACTCTCAGCAGTTCATTCATTCAACTCATTTATTTTAAATGAGAGGAAAAACTAGAAAATTTAAGTTAACTTGATTAATAAAACGTATACAGTACATGTACAAGGGATGAGCGAGTACACTATTGTTTGTTTTGGTATCTGTTCAACCAATTCCATTATCTGTATCTGTAAATTATCTGTATTCATATCCGTACTCGGAAAGGGCTTAAAACAGGGTGGGAATAACCTGAAGTTGATAACTTATTAGAAAATATTTAGAGAATTGAGCTCAGAACAATATTTATGATCACAAGAGTAAAATAAGTATTTACAGAATAATTATTATTTTTATAAAAGTTGCTATATTTACGAGTACAGATATTGATATTGATATACACTTTATCTGTACCGGATACTCCTTACAGCCAAGTACTTGCTCAACTATAATAATGATAGATGAAGGTGAGTTGATTCCACTAACGTCCGGTCTGAGCTTTTATAGTGCGGTTGTCCATCTGTCTAACTAAATACAAACAGCCTCACCCGTCCCATCCGGTGTGGCCCTGACGAAGGTGGGCAGCATCTTGACAGGCGCCTTGTGATGACTGTGTTTCCCCAAACCTCGAGAGAAATCCCTCTTCAGCCGAGCAGAAACTTCCTGCAGCTTCTCCAGAGACAGACAGAAAGGCTCCAGGTACTCCTGCACCTGCAGAGAGAGACAGATATAGATAAAAGATAAGATATATGTGTAATGTATACAGTTAACAACTGACGTGAATGTGTTTGCGCAAACTGGACCAACAACCAGTTTATGTTTTATTCACCTTTGCTATTTTCCTCCCTTTTTTTCTGTATTGTTTGGCAACACATTTATGCTTCATGATGCCAATAAAACACTCCAAACTTAAACAACATTAAACATGTAGTAGAGAGAGAGAGAGAGAGAGAGAGAGAGAGAGAGAGAGAGAGAGAGAGAGAGAGAGAGAGAGAGAGAGAGAGATTGGAGCTGCCTTAATATTTTGAATTCTTTTTTGGTTAATTTTGTTTAGTGTATAAACATTTCACAGTATTTACATGTATACATATGTACCTATATACTATGCAGCACATTTACATACATACTGAGTTAATATTTGTAATGGAGATTGTCCACTTAAAGCAGACATAACTTGTTCCATGTTCAATAAAGTTTTTCATACTGCACACAAGAAAGTACTTTTAAAATAAAATCAGACCATTAAAAATGATACAGAAAGTCTATGGGAGACAATAGATTTCACATAATTTAACCACAAGATGGCAGCGTTTCCTCAACATCTGCACAATGAAACCACAGACAGCCACAAAACAGTGTCTGAGATGGAATAAAAAAGCTGTTTTATTCCACTGTTGGAGTCAGGGATAAGTTTGGTTTCAGAGAAGATACTAATCAATGGGGAAACACACTTCCACATAACACCAACCCAGTTACTATCATTATCCTAATTATTTAGCTATGTGGTACTTCAAGTCTGAACCGCTGGAGGATGTTATAACGCAGATCATGGTATTCTAGGAACTCATGAGTGTTTATTAGTACAAAATATAAATCAACCAATACATTATGATGTAATTGTATTTTGATTTAGCAACACAGCAGTATATAAAGTAATCAAAATCAGCCCCACCATTACCAGCTGCGTTATTAAAGTTATCAACACATTAATGCGCCAATAATTATAATCCAATTACATAATATGTATGAGTTTGCATTTTGAGTACTTGAAGTATGCTTTGATGCTATTACCTTTGTACTTTTACTTATGTAAGATTTTGAATTGAGGTCATATTGATACTCTTACTTAGAACTACTACACAGAGTTTTTAACTGGTAATGAAACTCAATTTAATACTGAGGCCTCTCTACATGAGCAAACAAACAAGACCATGCCACGGGTCAGATTTGGTAATTTTCCCCCCTGAAATCAATAAATTGATGCAGTAGAAACACTACCGCTTTTGTCCACAGGGACCGCTAGAATCAACACAGAATGAAAGTTTTCTTTTGTCTTTCAGTAAAAGATCTGAGTACTTCTTTCATCACTGTTTAATACTCACAGAAGAACAAAAATTCACCTTGCACAGTGTCTTTGCCTCCCATTCAACTCTCTGACCCTTGGGAGGCTTTTGTCCTTCTCCTGCTGAATGTCTGTGTCTATTACAGACCATATCCTGTAATTTTATGATGGTTAAAATAGGGCTTTAAAGTAAAGCATTTAGGCATTTCCTCCTACTGTACGTTAGCCAAGTCCTTCAACCCTCCTCTGACATTGCCTAGTTGACTTTATATTAGTCTGGAAATTAAAGAGTTTAACTCACAACAAATATGACATGCAATAAAAGAAAATAAATGTATGTGTCCTAAACCTCGAGTGTTTACGCTCCTGTTTCTGTTAAATTAAATGTTTCAGAGACATAGTCTGCAGGAAAGGCCTGGCTGGTACAACATGATTATGATTCTCTGGAGATGACAGCAACAATTCACATTTCTCTTCCTGTTTCCCGCTTCCTTCAAGGCTGGAAAAAAACTGCACAGCTTTTAAAAGCTGCACTGGGCTCGAGCCCTAATGTACCAATGTGTATCTATATTTCTACATTAACATGTAATACTCAGGTATAAAACTGCAGTGGAAACGGCTTATTTTTTCCATTTTTTGCATGCCCAAGCTGTCTGATTACAAAAGAAATGGAGGTTCAGGGAGTTTTTTAACCTTTGGTTTGACTGATGTGCTCAGGAAGAGGTGTTTTGTGGAAAATAACTAATGACCACCCTCATCAATAACCGGAAATATGAGCTAACTCACACAAACAGAACATTAATGTGAGATCAAAGCAATACAGTTCTTCGTTAAGGTTAAAACTTAGAGTTAAGATCTGTTTTTTGGTTATCGTTGGGTAACATTCTGCAGATGTAAGGGAGGGGGTACGTATAGCCTGAAACCTGAAATGATGTGCAGCTTCCTGTGCTGTTTCTATGAACTGCCTTTGTTGTATTGTCTGTACTGGCACTCCTAAGAAAGTCAACTTCCTTTTTGGATAATACAGTTAAACTTGAGCACACACGTGGCTCAATTACTTAAAAAAAAATGTTTTGGAGAGAAATGCTTTAGCAGTGATTCATGGAAACATTGACCAAAGTCGAAGGAAGAACTTTTATACCAGTAACAAGACCCTCAACACACCCGGAGACAACCGAACCGGACCCGACTGAAAGAACTGAAATCTGACTGAAAGCTATTTGGCTTCCAGCTTCTTGTGGATAAGGGAAGATAAATGTATTACACTGGAATGTCTCATATGGAAGAAAAAAAACAGCCAAATGCTGCAACGGTGCCAAATGAGCTCATATTTAGCGATTAGTACAGTATCATATAACAGCTGACCTCTTTTATGTTTGTAAATAGGCCTATATTATTTAATTTATATGTCAAATGTGACATATGACATTGTTGTGACGCATGGAGGCGAACTATAAAGGGGTGACATGGTTTAAATAAGTTTGGGAACCACTGGTGTACAGCCACGCTAGTGACTGTGTGGCTGTACTTTGGCACAGAGGTGGTTTGGACTAAATTCAAACATCAGCAAGATAACATGCTCAAAATGAGAATTCTAACATGAAGAAAGTAAAATGTTCACCATAAGCATGCTAATATTTGCTAATTCGGTACAGAGGCTGATGGTAATGTCATTCGTTTGGCAGGTATTTTATTTGACCTGATGATGGTCGCTAGATGAAAAGCCAGAGGATCACCAAAGTCTGTATGTTTATCTCATTTTGTGTCTAAAATGAAAAATAATCTTGTTAAGCATGTTTTGCATGAGAAACTTAATCTCCTTTTAGGAAAATATATCTAAATTTGTCTTATTAAGATATTACAGCTAATATTAAGCAAGATTTAACCTTTAGCAAGTTACAACAATGGTTTGCATAATATCCCAGCAGAGGAACAAGATTATTTCCTTTATCTTAAGAGAAAGACAACTTGCACAACTTCTCAATTTAAGAGAAAAAAAAAGTCTTGTCCCAGTGTTGGAAATAAAGTTACATTTACAACTGGCTTATTTTCAGACATCTTTATTAACTTTGTTGCTCACTTGAGTTTTATTTAATTATATCTGTGTCCTCATCAGGCCAAATGACCCTCCTGAATCCAATATAAGCTGTTCCAGACACACCTGGGTGAATTTGTGAAATGTGTCTGGGCATGATGTGTTCATGTGTGTGCTCAGCACTCGGGGCGTTCAGGGACACCCGTGTTTCTGTACATCCAGGAGGTACTAGACTGGATCACAAACAGGACCAGTTTCACCACAGTCTGTCTGTGGGGGGGTGATACGATGGTGAATGTTTGCCTTGGCAGACTGGTATTTTTCTTTTCTCACATTCACACGTGTTCTTTACTATATGAGTCTGAAATACCTCAGACAAGTTTCAACAGTGCTGCTGCTGCTGCTGCCGCTCTCATGGAGGACCTGTGTGCAATAAACGCCAAGCTTTTTGTTAGCACACGGATGTTTATGCAGTTTATGGTTTTATGAGAGTTTATTTAGCATAGAAATTTGTTTGGTCCTTTTTTTAAAAAGATTTCACATGGAACAAACGCAGGCTTCTCATTTTTTATCAGACGACTGTCAATTTAATTGGCTGAAATTATAACTTTCAAGGTCAAATCGAATCACCAGCTTGCAAAATTAACACTAATCCCGAGAGTTTGTAGAAAACTACTTATCCAGCTGACAAAAACCCTGCAAAAGGATCTGATGGCCATAATACTAACTGACTGAGGCTAAAGCTAATGGGTCCAGCATCCTCACATGCCGATACACATAGAAGACATGGAAAATAAAGCATTGTTCTTGTGTTGCAGGGTGTCAGCTAGCAGTCATTTTATTGTCAATTTTAAGATTCAAATATCTTTTAAATACCTCTTATTTGTCATCATTTGGTTTCTGATGATCTTTTTCAGTGTTTTTCACCTACAGTGAAGCACATTGGATTACATGTGTGCATATGAAATGTACTATGTAATAAAGTTTTATTATTATTACTATCATTGCTCAGATGTAACAACCTCATACAGTCTGTATATTTCCCAACAGTCTTCAAGTTAATCCTGGATCACATCTGGAGCCACACCGACATCAAGTCCATACACCATTCCTCTCTTTCTCTTCTTCATTATCTCTCTCATGAATTACAGTAATTTTCCAGAGGCGTGTTTGATCAGGTCTCATCTCACTTGTTCTCTTTCTGTATCCTTAAACTCTTCACCTCCTCCTCCTCCTCCTCCTCCTCCTCCTCCTCCTCTCATAGCCTCATATGATTTCCTTCTCGACTTACTTGTGTCTTGTCTCTACACGCTCATTCCTGCTTTTACGTAAGCAGAGGCGTGGCTGACTTCATTCCTCCATCGTGACTCTGATGGTTTGTACTATTAAAAAAAACTATATTGGCTTTAGCCATAAATCCCTGAGCAAATATACACAGTCAAGAGACACCAGTGGTAGATCACACAGTGTGAAATAATCTGTTACAGGTAATAGTCCTACATTTAAGTTTTTATCTTAGTAAAAGGACAAAAGTATTCTCAACACAATATATTTAATATTACTTTTGCATTAGCCCTTTTCAGAATAATGTACATTATATTATTTGATTATGATTATTGATGCATTAAAGTGTATATTATTTTAATACAGGAGTTGGTAAATGTAGGGCTATAATGTTATTTTATTTATATATATTTAGAGCCATATATATAAATGGCTGGGTAACTTGTAAATGTCCTCAATTAAGTCTTATTTAAATAATAATCTATTTGCCGATTATATTTTTTATTATTGATCTGAATCTGGAAAAATAATAAGTTATCAAATACATTAAGTAGAGTAAAAAGTACAATATTTGCCTCTGAAATGTAGTATAAGTGAGTATAAGTAATACTTTTGTACTTTTACCTGATCAGACTTTTACTTATAATAGAGGGTTTTTTTTGCCTGAGGAAAAGGATCTGACCACTTCTTCCACCACTGCTAGCGTGGCTGTGAAGCTTTAGGTGATAAACACACAATAAACCACAATAATCACAAAAAAAAGCCTGTTTTTTTTTGTGATTGAGAATGGGTTTGTCAGATCAGAGCCTCACCACCCGTATTTCAGAGAAATGAATAAGGTTGTTCTGGTTGTCATCTTGGAAATGCCGCAGCAACACGGCTGACTAAGAGTCCGCAGGAGGTTTTCTTGGAATAAAGAGGAGTGTTGGGTGTGACTTCCACATACTCCTCCCTTAATAATAATATATTTATTTGATTTTGTAATCTGGGAATCATCCCTACTAAAATCACAAGACCTTCACAGCATTAGATTATATTCCTTTATCTTAACCTCCACTTAACCTGTAATATTGTATATCTTATGTATTAGCATTGTTGGAGGGAGCCTGAAAATTAAAGATATAATATGTAACATTTGTGCATTAAAAGGCCTATAAACTAGACTTTTGTTATATATTTTGTTGAGTTGTGTACTTTACATTATCCCAAATGTTCAAACGCAGAGAAATCTGTCATTTTATTCAGGTAACACTGCGTTTCACCGGTTGCCTGTCAATGGCGTCATATCCCCTTTGTGCATGCGGCAGCTGTTTGGCTGTGTTGCAGAAGCTGTCATAAATTGACTTTTTATCCAGTGTTAAGCCTCATTTTTAGGATATGATACACTTTTTTTTAGCTCTTGGTTGTTTTAACTCTATATTTTAACCAGATGAAGCATTTTAGTCACCGGATGACTGGATCTTAAGATATCAGAGAAACAAGCTGAACTAACGTTAGCAGCAGCAGCAGCCAGACAGCGTCGGAAAACGCTGATTTCTTAAGTTGAAACTGTTTTATTCAGTGTATTTACCAGTTTGTTTGGGGAGGAGGAGACTAATTCTGCTTCTGGTAAAAACCTTTGTCTTTTGTTATTGTTCTGACATGAGAGACCCCCTAGTGGCAGAAATTACATATTGTACGTTCAAGAATTTCATTACCAGTGTCTGCTTTGTAATTGTTGTGCATATGACAATCAAGACCTTGAAACTTATAAATGTTGCTGAAATGTTTGACGCCATCCTACATGACGATGCTAGATTAGCTGCCAGCCACAGTGATCAAACATTTGCTTATCTGGAAGTTGCTAAGATGGAGACATGTTGTACTGAATGTAAAACCTTGATCTTCAAAGTAGCTGTAACAACTAATATCATACGTTTCCCAATTTAAAAAACTCTGCTGCTCAAGTATTGGAGCAGAATTAGTGATTTTTTAATGACTTTCTTTAGAGTTGTCTTCACAATGTTACCGTTAAAACCTTAAATGTTCGGCTTTTTTGAATAAAATGGGTCTTTTTTTTTCTCATTGTCTCTTATTACACCTGCACAAGCTGTCTTTAAAAAGTGTGTGTGGAGTTTGATTTAATACTGGCAGAATTTAAAAAAAAAACAACAAACAACAAACGTGTTTCCACCTCAGGCGCGACGTACCTTACGGAGGGTGTCCGGGAGGGATGCCGTCCACGTGCTGGGTCAAAGTGTCTCCGCTCATTTTGGCCTTCTTGGAGATCTCCGTGCTGTCGCCGTTCGCTGCAGCGCCGCTCATCTAGACACCCAAATACACAAAAACATATGGTCAAATCCTCAGTAGCATAACACCGTGCAGAGTCTCAGATCTCCACTGCTGAGACTTCTGCCAACAACCCAAATACAAGTAATCTACACGGACACGCTAGTGCACATGTGGGGCTGTACTTACTACACAGCAGTGAGTTGAGCTAAATGCTAATCTCAGCATGCCAACATGTTGATGCTCAGCAGGTTTACCATGTTCGCCATTCTAGGTTGTGTGTTTGCGTGCTAACGTTTGATAATTTGCGTGGAGGTAGCAAAAAAGCGTGTTGCTATGTAGCGCTAAACACACTCTGGCTGGCTAATACGAAACTAAATTTCAATTCTTAAAACTATTAAACTAGTAACACAAGTTTTTTGTCCAGTTGGAAAAAGTTTATATAAATCCATTAACACGTCCCAATCCTGATGTCCATCTATCATCAAACTGAACACCGTACGTTGCTTAGCTTGTAGCTTTCGTGGTGAGCAGCTTATGTTGGGCGTTTAATAAATAAAGTTTAAAAAGTGAAACATATTTGGGGTTTTCTGTTGATGATTGAAGATAAACTGGTATCTCTAATTTATAAAGTGTATTTATTGTTAGCGTTCAACAGTCTTACCCAGCATTCACGGAAAAATTACGAGAAGGTGGGAACAATTTTTTGGAAAGTTGGCGGAAATGTTGATACAGGAAATGTTGCGTTGATGGTAATATATTTTTTATTAATTCATATAAGCTATATTATAGTGGTTTTAGGCCAAATGCTAGTGCAACAACAATATTGGGAGAAAATCACAGCTTCAAACTGTTTCGACATATTCGGATAACAACATGAATCTTCATTGTTTTAACGTTATGAGAAATAAAATACTATAGCTGATTTGAAGTTTGAAGCTCAGCTAGGATCGTTGCCCTTCGTAAAACTTTATATAAGTTGTCTGTGATTTATTTATGGCTGCTGATAAACACTTAAATATAATACTTAATAACTAAACTTGTTGGTTGAGTTGGTTTTCCTATTTTTGGAAAGAAACAAGTATTATCTATTTTACAAGCTTAAAAAAACCAGCATATTTCAGGACTTTCTGGAACAATCCACAAATAAAATAAAACATATCCTGAAAAAATGAAATAAATAATTAAAAAACACTATATTACAACTTGCTCCTATTAAAAAAGCTAACATCTCTTGTGTTTGATCTTGTCCAACTTACCAACCGCACTCACTTTTCTTCCTTAAAATGTCAGTAAGATACGCAGGGTGATGAATTAAACACGCACTACACGTAGTAATAATACTTTAAATAAACCTATAAAACAGTGTAACGATGTGATATTCACAGTAATAAAGAGATCAAGTTCCTGAGGAAGTACAGTCTTGATGACCGTGGTATAAAATGATTCTCACATATTTGCTTTGCTTCACCGGCTGTGTTTGGACTCACCCAGAGCAAATATCTAAGAGGGGCACGAGGTTTATAGCAGGGGGGCATCAAATGACTGCAAGTGGCAGCAGGGTTGTGCATTGTGAAAGTGAAACTAAACAGTGGTATGCTTCACAGGAGAAAATCTCGAGAAAAAAAAAATCACATAAATTGAGTATTTTCATCACTTTTCTAATAATCTAATAAAAAAAAGGATAGAAAAATCAGTTAGGTTTAAATGAATTGAGGAAAACACATTTTATATTGACTGAATCTGCTTTCTGGGAGTTGCTCCAGTCCGTCTT
Source organism: Dicentrarchus labrax (assembly GCF_905237075.1). NCBI lineage: Eukaryota > Metazoa > Chordata > Actinopteri > Moronidae > Dicentrarchus > Dicentrarchus labrax. Next base: position 24,955,273 of record NW_026136705.1, on the reverse strand, counting down.
CTGGTACCACGCCGCAAGAAAACATCTCTTCTTACTCTCAAACAGGCACATGGGGGGAGGTGAGGAGGTTCAAGTTGCAGATTAAAACTAACTGAACACCGCTCGTGTCCTTATTTGACGACCTCAGAATGGGAACGGGCTGTGAGGTGTGTAAGAGAAACTACGGTGGCCACGAAACTTTAAAAAAAAAAATGCTAAAGGCCCCATTTAGAGCCAGTGTTTTCTATTGTTCTTTAACAGACTAATGAACATTATGTCATGTAATGTTGGTAACGTTAACACTTTGGATTAAAATACTTTAAGAAACATTGAACATTTGGTACAGATGTTCATTTCCACCAGAGGATGAATCCTAATTGGTCACCCTCTGAGTTTTGTGCCACCAGCAGGTGAAAGGTTATATTATCTAGTGAGATAACTTGTTCAGGTTTAGATTTCAGTAGCAAATAAATAAATGACCTTTTTTTGTCCACATCGTGTGACTTTACAGTATTAAATGCTGATTTAAAGTTTGCAGACAGTAAGGTCTAGTGACACAAATAAAGGGGAACAAGCATTTATTTCACTTCCACATGTTGTCCACCTTCAAATTGCTCCAAAGAGACAATGACACAAACATAGCTTCCAAAGTAAACATTACTTGTTAGTTAGAACATCCTGGTGTGCCCACAAACAAACACACCAGCGAGGCGTGAAGAGAAAGGAGCTGTAACCAGAGCACGTCATCATGTGAGTCTTTCTATCTTTTAAAGGAAGCTTCTATCTTGGGAACCGCTCTGTCAGAGAATCTCGATCTTAGAAAAAGTTCCTTAATACTGACATCAGGAGTTGCAGTTTGAGTGTGCACATGATTACTGACCACAGCTGCTTCCACCTTCGGCCACTGACCTTCTGAACTTGACCCTAATCAACATAGGATTTGTAAAATGAAGTGTCTGAAGTCATGAGCTAAACTTATTAAATAAGTAAAAATCTAAATTAATTCAGTGGGTTTTGAAGATTTGAGTTTTCCCCCCTGAAGCTGAATTAATTAATCTGAAATTGCATCATTAAAATTATAGGAATTTTAAACCAGCAACTGTTCAGCTAGCACATGAAGATGTTGGTTAACTGGCTTTTGTCAGTTTTGTCGAGAATATTGATCATCTAACATGTCATTGTGATTCATTAATTTGATTCAAATTAGTTAAGTTCAAGGGTTGAGGGCTCATTTTTTTTTTTAAACAATCCCAATTATTTCTGCCTGCACAACCATTAGGTGCTCATGTTAGATAATATATCTAAATATTGTCCTATAGAAAACATCTTCTGACCTCTGCCTTTACCTCTAAAGCTGCACTAATTCATATTGTTACATTAACAATGAAGCAAATGTTTAATGGTAATGTTTAAGGTGATGATCGTCACCGAGGTCAACTCAGCTTTCACAAGTGTTTTAGCCTTTTTCAGCCTGTTGTTTTTTGTTTTTTTTTTCAGTTTCCACCTACAGCAGGTAAACAAGCTCGGACATACACACTGTACACAACCTGCTCAGCAGCAAACAACAAACAGACACAGTTAGAGACTAGCTGGTGAACTTTGCGGATCATTTAGCAGCTAAAGAGCCAGTTAATATAATATATCATATCAATAATTTAAGCTTATAACTTAATGTTTTTGAATCAGGAGCTTCAGTATTTAGATTATGTAGCTCATGAAAAATAGGGCATGTAAGATTGAATTGCTACAGCTGTTATTTCAACGTGTCAGATAAATATTTAATCAACATTTAAGCGTTATGTATTTATAATAAGTCTAAGGGTAAATGTATCCCTAATGCTTAAAGGTCTAAACTAATCCTCGAGTTTGATTTATTAAAGTATTCAAGGTTATTTCATTGTCATTTACAACGTAGGGTTGTATACCAACATTATAGAAGGAAACTTTCTGCTCCACTACATAGTAGTTTCTTTACAGATTAAGATTTGACACACAACATATCATATTTATAAAACATGATGCATCAATATACTAATAAACTACTCAACAGTGTGCAAATAATGTATGAAATATTTAGAATGAGTTCAACCCTGACTAACTACAACATTAAATAACAGCTTAAAAACATCAGTGATAATAATGATCCAATAATGTACACACTGAGCACTTTAACTTTGGCTATGTGGCCACTTTCATATGTGGTTGGAAAGACACAGTCATCACAAAATCAGATCCGAGTCACATAGGAGTAAAAATAGATAAATAAATCAGATTTGGGCCACTTGTGTGAATGTAGCCTTAGTTGCTAATACTTCTATTCTTAAGTAAAATGAGTTAAGTTATAACTGCTTACTTTTTCCAGCACAGCTCAGCTCACTGAAACACTTAAAATCCCCTGAAGAAACACAGAGATTGTGACATCCGTGACCTCAGGGGGAAGCTCCAGTTGATGACAACAGTCCAGATTATGTTTTTTTTTTTTTTGTATTTTTGGGTGGAGCTGCTCTTTAAGATCACATTACAGGACCTGCGGCTCTTTAACTCCGCCTGTTGAAGATGAATCCAGCCAATAAAGGCCTGCACTCATCCCTACACACTCAGGTGTCTGTCACGTCAGAGAATGTCACCAACCCGGGTTGGCATGAATGGAAACCTTTAACACTCACCTTTTCTTCCACCTGGTTGCCTTTATGTAGATTTGAGCCACGTCAGAGTCACACCTGAGCAGGGGAAAAAATTTAAAGCATTTTTATCTCTCTTTTGTTCAGATCTCACTGATTTCACATCTGACAGCTTTAAAATGAATCCAAAATCTAATCTGTAAGTAAAGATAAAGCCTGACTTTCCACTGTGCCCCTACAGGAGCAACAGCAAACAACTGACCCCACTGGTAGTGGGTTTAAAAGAGTATTTCAGGTCCCTGAAGGCGAAAGAAAACACACCAGACCAGTCGGTTCATGAGCTGACAAAAGAGCCAACTTTCGTGCTAAAGTCACAACAAGACAAATACAGCTTAAGGTTTCAGATCTGGGGTTCAGGCCCCTCTCTGGGGGGGAGTGAAGGAGCTCATGTGCTCTTTTTTGACACTCAATAGAGTCAAAGAGGATGAGAACTTGAACTTAATCATCTCATACAAGACAGAAAATAATCAAACATCCAGTTCTATGAGCTTTTTTGGCTTCATCTTCATGGAAAAATGTAGGAGCCACTTCCTCAACCGGATCAAACAGCTGACTGCCTCTCTCTAAACAGCTCATCTACCCTGTAAAAGCAGGTTGTCTTTGCAGTGAAGTAAAGTCACTCACCTTTGCGTCCTGCGCTGCGCCTCTCAGACTGACAGGAGTTCAACTTCCTCAATGAAGAATGAACGTGTGAGAGAGCCGAACTCGGTTGCTTACACCCCCTGCATCTGAAGACGGATGAATGTCGCAACACGCGGAGACGCGCTGTGTTGTTTGTTTTCGGGGGCGACGGACGTGGAGGCTGTCGGGTGCGGTTAGCCACTTTAACGCGCGGCGGCACGAATGGTTACAGCTGATTTCACGGAACAAACCAATACTAAACATAGCCGAGGTTCGCCGAGGGGACACCGAACTGTGGCCATGATCAAGTCCAAAGGAAGCTGGAGGAGAGCTCGTTGGGGTTGCAGCGGCAGGTGTCTCTCTGTGCGTAAAGGCGCATGAGGAGCGCACAGTCAGGCTCATGTTCTGGGATCAGTTCACCCCAAAATATAATTAATACTGGTTTAAAATTAATTAAAAGTGGCGAGTTACCGACTTTCTTTTAAAGACTACAGTATATGATAGTGCTGGAAAGTACATTTACTCAAGTAATGTACTTAAGTACACGTTTGAGGTACTTTACTTACTTCTTTAGAAATTAAGATTTTCACACATAAAACAGTTAATAAAATATGATGTTCTGTTATAAATTAAAGTGCCCAATGGCATGTAAAAGTACAGCTGAAACTATTAGTTGATTAACTGATTGGATGATTGACAAAAAGAAAATTGGCAACTAATCATTTAAATACTTTATCATGAAAACAAACATTTCAAGGTTCCAGCTTCCCAAATGTGAGGATTTACTGCTTTTTCTTTTAATAATTTTAATTAAATTCTAAACATTGAGGTTTGTACTATTGGTCGGACAAAACAAACATTGAGATGTCACTTTGGGCTCATTGTGAACAATATTTTTTAGAATTTTTACAAACCAAACAACAATTCATTAATGAAAATAATCATTAATTGCAGTCTTACACAAAATGGTTCAAAAAGAGCTCCACCTGAACCAACTACAGCAGTAAAAACCTGCTTTTACATGAATACATGAGTAATAATAATATAATATATAATAGTCACAGGGGACATTTTACTGCAGGGTACCTTTTTCTTCATTGTTCTACATACTTTTAGTAACATTTTTAATGCACTTTTACTGTGGGTGTCCACATACTTTTGGTCATACATACAGTTTGTACTTTATAGCTTTCAGGACGATCATCCTTCTATTGAACTAGGTTGGTGCAACTGAACATTGTGACAGACTCTTACAAAACAACAGTCTGCATGTTGCGGCACTGCTTCAAAGTTTCACAGGAAATACAAACCTCAAGCAGGCCGCTTAAAAGTGAAATTTAACGACGGCAGGACAAACTGTATCTTTCCTTTTCTGAGACACTGTGAGAAAAAAGATGTTCTCAAGGACAAAATAAGATAAGTAGAAGTATCAAAAAAGTATAAATATATATAAAATATCACCTGCATCTCTTCCGTCAATAAAAAAACGTGTGTCCAGTGCTTTACAGTGACTTTACTTCTGTTTTGTGACATCAATTAGCCTATGTACCTCTAAAGTGCTGATACAGTACTCAAGGCCAATACTCTGAGCATACATTGAAGGAACAGAAGAAAGAAAATGGGGAAATCAGGACAAGTATATTGTGTCTGTGTCAACTTTACAGGAAATATTTCGGATGATAAAAATGGTCCACAGTGCAGAGAAAGCATGGAAACACAACCTGTTCTGAACAGAGACAAAATGACTTTACAGGAGAGATTTGAGCAGAAAATGTGACACACAGAAACACGTTGATGTTACGTTCAATTACAGTTGGACAAAACTTGTGATGCTGCTGTGAAAGACCCTCAACCAGGTGGTTTATGATGTTAAAAGGGGAAATTCAGAGTTTTCAAGGCTTTTAAATGCATCACACTCCCTCCCACGTACGGTCTTAAGACGGTACAGAGGGGATCTTACAGTTCTGACATTTATGTGCTAACAAATTATAACATTTGACAGGAAACAAGACAAAGGATGAAAACTCGGTCGGAGGCTCTGATTGTGTTAAACGTTGAAATTTGACTTTTTATTTTTATTCTGTGTGATCCAATTAGAGACGTGCACTGAACGGAGGACAGACCTCTAATAGTGAGCTATTTAATTTCTGTTTTAGCTCCTTTCTCAAAGAAATGCTGCTGATTTTATTAATCTGGGAACTCAATTTGATTTGATATTTTTCCTCATTTATAAGAGCTCGCTCGCAGCACTTCATCATAGACCACAAACTAAAAGCTGTCGGAGAGATGGACGGTGGAGGAACAACATAAACCTTTCCTATCTTAGCTCCAAAAAATGTTGTTTGTCCTGATGGTGCGCCAGAGGGAAGGCCATGTTTTAACCTAAATCACAAGGGTTTATTCTCAATACAGTGGCCATTTGAGGACATTTCTGACTCTCTTAGCCTGTTGACACTAATGCTGGTATCTGAGCATCCTAACATGGCTACAGTTCAAATTAATATCGAACATTTAGCCAGGATGATAATCTGACTGAACTGCCATTTTCTGTTCACTCAAGGCGATGTCATTTAATATTTATTTCTGTACATTGACTCATCCATCTCATCCACGTAGAGCTGAAGCAGTTAATCAACTAATCAACTGACAAATTAGTTGTATTTTGAAAGTGTCTCATTTTTTTAAGCAGAAATTAAGACACTTTCACAGGCTCCGGCTTCTTAAATGTAACAATAATCTGCTCTTTTTTCTGTCGTATGTGATTGTTCAAATGAATATCTTTGGACTTTTGGATGAAGAAAAGGATTTGAAGAAGTCATTTAGGGCTCTAGAACATTTTACAATTTAAAGATAAATTGATAAATCAAGACAATAATCAGCAGATGAATCAATAATGAACATAACCGTTAGTTGCAGCCCTACATCCACAATTGTTGCCATGTTTGTCTGCATTTGTTCAGCTCTGTCACAAGAAGATGACGTCACAGTTTCTTAAATCGGCTCTGATTGGCTCGGTTGTTTTTCAATCAGTGAACAAAATACTAGACCAGGGTCACATCTGGCGATTTGCATTAGCGAAACATTGCATTTGAACATGTGTACAGTTAGGCATGGTGACTTTTTCAATTGTATGTTTGTACAGAATTTTAGTGTATGATGTGTAAAATTTAAAATTTGCACATTTAACACTTTAGTACATGCTAACATTAGTATGCCTCGTGTTAGCATCTACTCACCGTTAACAAGACATGTTGTGTGTTATAATCTTATAATCCCAAAATACAGATGAGACTTCAGTAATTAGCTTTAGCGGTTTAAGTGTTTTCACCTCATCGTGGCACAAGAGGAAAATCAAGAGTTCAAGGCAATCCCTCCAATAGTTGCTGAAATATTTCAGACCCAAGACTTCACTTCAAGCTGAGGCCAGTAAAATTGTGTTTGCATGAATCTGACGTACACTCTGAGACATGATGCTAATCAAAATGTTAAACCAAAGCTATAGTAACAAAAAGGAAATGTTTCAATACACGAAGAGGTAGTCTGAAACACCTTCAGCGTTAACAAATGTAAATACAGAAAACATTTAGTGGCACAGAAAGAGTTTTTTATGAATACATGTGAGATTCTGAACATTCAAGTGTTCGATTTGTATTCATTTACCTGCATAAATATCCAAAATGTTTACATCAGGACGTCACGTCGAACCCGATGAGGCTTTAGGTCTTTAGTTAAGGCTCTGGTTTCCAGTATTTCCTGTCAGGACCACAAGTCTTTTACGAGGTCACCCTCATCTTCGTCTCTGACTCAGCTTCTTGGTTCGCTGCTGTTTTTTGAAGTCAATAAGGCAGCCGGTGGCCTCTGAGATCGGAGTGAAGGATCGGATGGGAGAGTTACTAATCCGGATGGCTGAAACGCCACCTTCCTCCTCGTCCTCCTCATCGTCATCCCGCAGATCAATGACATCTCTAACACAAGGACACAAATCCAGGCCCGTTAAAACAGAAAACACTTGTCCGAACTGGTAAAGAATAATCCTTCACCTTACTTGTTCCCCCATTTGTGTTGAATGATCTCATGCGATTATTATGTGTAAGGCTGCAGCTATTTTAGGCTATTTTATATTCAATTATAAGCTACCTTTATTAATACTTTTAATCAATATAGTGATAAATAAAAGGCCTTTTCAGACTTGGAACATAAAACACTGTTAAAAGGACCAGTGTGTAGGATTTAGGAACATTTAACAATGAAGTTGCAGCTCAGTCTTTCAAGCATTTAAGGAAAAACTGGTCGCCAACTACTGTTGAGACATTGCAGACTCCATGGAAGAGGACCCGCTCCCTCTGTAGATAAAAACCAAGCGACAACCTCCGTAGCTGGCAAAAACTGTAGTTCCTCGAATGGCCACTTGAGGCTACAGAAGTGAGTCAATCTCCATAAGGCTCCATATTAAAATGTACAACTTTACAGCATAAATAAACATGTTATAAAAATCAGTTTTGTGTATTTCTATTGTAAATCTTGAAGTCAGTGAAGACTTAAAGCCTGAAGGAATTTATGTTTTCATGGTTTTTTTTAACATTTATAGGCTTTGTAACCACATGAAAGCTGTAAAATGACAGTTGGCTATCAGCACAAACATTTCTGTCATCAGTACACTGACAGAGATTTGATTTCCTCTGGTTCAACAAGGTGTTAAAACTTTCATTGTGAGGGACTCCGGATCAAAATGTCCACAAAGATAAACAAAAGTTGTAACTAAGTGTTTCTAAGTCGTCTTACCCTGGCTGGAGGCTGGATCCAGACGGCCCGGCCTCTGTGAACACAGAACATGTCAGAAAAATGTGAATCAACTGGAGTCTGACTGACGAGAGGTTTGAGACCTGATTCTACTGCTGATATGTTTGTTCTGAGGCTGCAAAAGCGAGTCTGGGTGTTGATCATGATCTGAGGTGAAAATCTCACCTGTAAACCAGAAAATCCAGATCAGAGCATTAATTAACTGAGGGGCAAATAAGGGGCTCAATTGCCCCGATTATTTTTAAAAGTGAGTCCAACCTTATGAAAGTCTAAAATTTAGCTTCAGCTATCATTATTTCCATTATCAAATAATCAAACAATGATTTTCTTAATTAATCTATTAATCATTTTGTTTATACAATGACAGAAAACGTTTAAAAAAAAAAAGGCTGTTATACACCGAGTTGACATCTTTTGTCCCACTAACCATCCAAAACATAAAGATATAAACTTTTTGTCTACACCGGCCACACAGTGAAAGCAACAGCAGTCCTTCATCAGTGTCCACACTCATAGTGTAGAATTGTACTTTGGGTCTCTTTGTTTTAACCCCGCTAACAGCTTGGGTCTAAGGATGGCAGTGTTTGTCGATCGGTGCACGAGTCTGTTCCAGACTAAAATATCTCAGCGTCTATAGACCTTTTTCACAGCAGCCATTTTGACATGAAACACAGTGTTGTGTTACCAATAACACTAATTAAGATTCTGTTCCATTCAAGTCAAACAGGGGGCTGCTATTGTGCATGTTGCCTCAGTGGAAAGGCAGTGACTGGAACAAAACCTCAGTTAGTATCATTGCTAACACCTGTGTTTACCCTACTATTTCACTTCAAAATGGATGCTGTGAAAAAGGTCCATTGGATGGATTGTTGCCCAGATGATGCGGTCTGACTTTTCCTCTAGTGCCATCATGAGGTTAAAATTTAAATCTGTGAAATATTTTGATGACGGCAAAACTACTGGCTACACATTGTGTTTTCTTTGCAAAGCATGTTATAATTATCAATATAAACATGTTAGCACAGCCTCACCGAGTCACCGTAGTCTTGTTACATGGGAAAGACTTTCAGACTCACCTGAATGTCTGCTGTCCGTTTGCTCCAGAGCTGATAGCAGGTTTCCCTTCTGGAAGATCAGAAATGTAAAGTTATTCTGTATCCTCAATAAAAAGAGATCACATAAAAAAAAAGCAAGAAAATGACTGTGAAAAGGGTTTAGTTTTATGTTTCTGCAGAGTAATTTTGTGCTTTGGTTGAACAATAACTTCTTTTTAACTTACACATTTTGAACCTTACCATTGTATTGTGTGAGGGGGTGTTACTGTAATTGGTGTAAAGAGGCTTACCGCTGCAGTCTTTGATGACTGTTGTTGGATGCAGAGCTCTGTGTGTCTGCTGTAGTCTCTCAGAGGAACGGCTTTCTGACAGATAAAACATTTCTCTGGGTTCCTGTGGAAAACAAGACAGACACCAGGTGTAAAAAAAAAAAAAAACAACAAATTGGTCTGAAAATGCTGAGCTGTTCCTGTTGAATACTTAGTGCTACCTACTTACATGCTAGTATTGGAGGAGTCGTTAGTCTCTTCCGCTGTCACCTCTGCTCTTCTTGTTCTCTTCCTACGAGGCTTCAGTGATACTATAAAGTGGAAGAAGATGTCATTTTAAAGTATCAACACAACAACACTGACATTTTTTTTAAACTGATGTTAACAGTTGGACGTCATAGACACAGACGACAGGTATTCAAAAGCACATTTCTTTTCACCATGACTCTCAACAAAGATCAGAGAAACAGTTGAATGGTAAAAGGCAGACGAGACGGAAAACAAAGATTTAGTAGAACAAAAAAGAAAGAATCGTGGAAACCTGATTGATGATTATTGTTGTCGTGTTGTTATTGCTGTTTGTTCTGGATATCTTGTAATACTTTACAATAAAGACAAGGAAAAAAATCACAAAAACCTTCCTCCTTGAACGACCAATGTTAAAACCCAACCTACAGATTTTACAGCTGTGAAAGTGTATAACACACTTTAAAATATAGTTTCTGGCACCTTGGAAGCAGTCGGCTTTTGGCCTCCTCTCATCCACGACAGCCACCTCTCCATCGCAGTACGCAGCGTGCATCTCGATCTCCGTCACGGGGAAGGATCCCTGACAGATGGGACAGTCCACGTTGGTTTCAGAGCTCTGAGAGGCGGCAGCTTGTTCCAGTTCAGGAGACGTCGACCTTTGAAGCCTTTGCTCCTTTATCTCCTCCACATCTGGATCCCCCACGTCCTCTTCTACCTCCTCTTTCCTCATAGTTGGTCCTCCACCATCGCTGCTGACAACAGGGATGTTTCCCTTCGTCTTTCTGTCCACTGGGGCTGAAAACAGTCACATACACTCATTTTTAAGGTTATTTTCTGATGACATGCACATTAATTTGGGCCACACACAGATACAGAGGAGTACCTATGGAAACAGTGATGCTGAGAATGAAAAGCGTTTAAAGTTTTCAGGCTTAATGCCTTCAGTTTATGCCCTTTAAAGCTGATTATCAAACACTACTGCACAGAACTTACGTAACACTTATAATGCTGACTCTGTCTTTATATTATTAATATGGTAAGACAGATGAGAGAGTTAGCAATTTTGACCAAATATGTTCGTAGTTCCTGTGTTTTGCCTTTGTAGCGCAGGTTTGTAGGGGAGATCTATTTCCAGTATCAGCTTTCAACTTTCACCCACCACACAACCAGGCTGGTATCAGCACAGATGCAAAGCACAGATGCAAAGTTTTCTGTTCTATCAGTTAACTGGCAGCCTCACCGTCCACCTCCACCTCCACCTCCACTTCCATCTCCTCCTCCTCTTCCTCCTCCTCCTGCTTCTGCCGCTGCCGCTCGTCCCAAGCTGGAGAATCGTCCTGAAGAATCATCTCAACCTCAGGCAGCCCCGGGCTTTTAGGTTGGAGCTGTGGAGAAATCCAAGGAAGGTGTGATATTTATTATAGATTTATTTTTATATGATTCTCTTTGCTGTTCCAGTGTTCCTGTCAGGGATCAATGAAGTTCATCTTATCAGGGGATGTGCGACGTGAAATCATGGCCACCTGCCAGGTAAACGCTGGTGTTTTATCAGGGTGAAGCAGGAAAAACAAATCAGGCTGCTGATTACAATGTAAACAAACGTCTGAATGAAGAAAATCTTAACATCTCATTTATGTTTTTGTTAGACTGCTGTGTTTGCTACCTTATCTCCACTGTCACTGTCAAATATTTGGTAACCACTGATCTAATGCAACCAAAAAAAAAAGATGCAGGAACACTATAAAGTATAAATTTAGTATGGACACAATAAAATACATGGTAACTATGGAAACTATATGGTGCTAATAAGAAAAAGTAGGACTGTGTATTGGCAAGAATCTGGTGATAAAAGTCACAGACACTATAAAGTACATGCTAAGTATCAACACTGTAAACACTACAATCCAATTACAAACTAATCCCCAGTTGATTCTTTACAGTATTGTAAAGTGTGATACTTTATTTTTGATCAATACTGATCTCATTAGTTTCCTCAGGTTTTACACAACGTTTCAGTCTGTCTGCAGGTTTCATGTTGTTTTAGTAAAGTTCCTAGATACTGTGCTACTTCCACCAGAATTTAATATCCTCTAACCTTCGTGCAGTGGTAATTCAAACTCAGGAATGTCATCATCTACTGGAGGGCTGACTGCAAGTTGAAATTCAACACATGAACTTACCTCTGTTCTAGTGTCAGTGTCTATCATCAGATCTTGCGTCCTGTCGTCATCGTTGTCACTCAGTTGGGTCTCTGTTGTGGGAGAGACATGATGACGGTCAGCAGTTTGTATCAGGTCTAAATGTGATCATATAAAGAGGCCAGTTTCCTCTTCTGGTGAGAGTTTAATACAGCCATCATCTGTTGAACTGTGGTTGATCGCTAAGTTAAACAACTAGGTTCAAGCACCTTAATAACAAACCAATGAAAAAGGTGGAGCTTCAGTACCTGGACAAACGTCACAGTCATCTGTATCCACCTGTACTACTTCTCCGTCATTCTCCTGCTCTTCTCCTTTGTTCTCTCTTTGCTTGCCTTCCTCTTCGTCCCTCTTGTCTTCTTCCTCCTCTACCTCAGCTGAAGGAGAATCAGCTGTGTCAGACAGTTTTTTGCACCTCAGTCTGAGCCCACGCCTGAAAATGTATTTAAATAAATACACAGTGTCAATTCAGATGGAGCACAGATCGAGAGAAAGTTTAAATGCAACAAAAACAAATCATTTAATGGTAGCCAACTGTACACACAAGGTACTCAGTGTACTTAAACTATATATGTTTGTGTTAAATGTAAATATTTTCATCCTGACTTCAGCTGGTTTGACATGTTTCTGTTTCTGTTTCTATGTGCAAAATGGTCCCTGTAGGTCTGCAGTTAAGAGCTGATTAATCGATCAACAGTTCAAACGGCAACTTTTCTTATTATTTATTCATTCTTTTATTCATGTTTTAAGCAAATATGTCAAACATGCGGCTTCTCAAGTTTGAGAATTTGATGCTTTTCTTTGTCATATATGAAAGTAAACTAAATTTGGGTTTTGGACTGTTGGAAAAAACTGTTTTGTGCTACTTTATACCTCCACTCCACTACATTTCAAAGGGAAATATTGTTCTTTTTACTCCACTACATTTATTATGAACCTGTATTTATTCATTCCTACACCAGATTCCTTGGTTGTACAGTAAATTAAACCACCCAGCAGTAATTAAATAATAAACTTAACTCTGCTGCAGCCAGCTACAACATTAAAATCTATCTCACTGTTACTGCATCAATAGTAATAATCTCATAATGTCATATATAATAATGTAACAACGACAGGGGCCAATTTTTTACTCAAGTAAGATTGTGAACACAAGAGTTATACTCATAACAATGTAAGAATGTTTTTAAATTGTGTTATTTTGAGACTTCATCCACCACTGCAAAGGCGCGAGGAAAAGATGTCAGTGATTGAAATGAGGAAACGTTTAAGAGAAGCTCCCTCTGTGCTGACGAACATGTGACTCATGTCTCCTCCTTGGACTCCCTTAAATTGAACAGATCTTAGTCACACGGATTACGCTGGAGTTTGTTCATAAAAAACAAAGAATGTGGTTTAGTTTAAAGTAAATTTAGGCTGATTACAGCTCTGTCTTTAAATAATGAATGAAATAAAACCTAAATTCAGTATCAGACAAGAGTAAATTGTCATTATTCTGTTACTTTCAATTATCAAGCTGTTCATTAATCATTTAAAGCAGTGAAAGCATTTTTCTAAGTGAATGAATGATACATTTATGTTTCAAATCAAACCAGAAACTCATCAGTCCCATTCACTGATTTTATATCAGGTTAACTAGTGACATCTAGTGGCAGAAATACATTACTGTACCATTATTATACAGTACACTGTTGAGTCTGGAAATGATAAATGATTTCATGTTAAATTATATCCCATACTATATTATGCTGTTTTATTACATTATATTACTTATACTATATTTTATATTTATATCATACATAAATCATGCAGACAACGCTAAGTATTATTACTTATTATATCATGCATCATTCTAGTGGTGAAAGTATTATTTTTTGTTTCCTTACTGTAGTATTGTTTCTATTTTTATTTTTATATACTATTAGTACTTTTCCCTATTTATCTGTACTTATGTCTGTCCTTGTGCTGCTGCAACACCTGAATGTTGCCTCTGGTGAGTAATAAAAAGGTGCTCACAGCTAAAACAAAATTAAATTGGTTAGAAATTAGTATTAGTAAAGCTCTGATGACAGCTGGGAAGACAAAAGCATTTATTTAATTATCAGATATTTAATTATTCATAAAAATACATTTCTATGTGGACTTTTAAGCGTATATGGTGTTATTTTTGTCTTTAAAAACAAGTTTTCAACTTTGCGACATCCATCAACATAGGCCCTGCATCAATGTCTGTTTCCACAAAACAGAAAATATATTAATTTCTTGTATATAAACTACCAAAATAGTGCATCAGTACATACTGCAGATAGAATAACAGCATTGGTTCAGTTGGTTTACAGTAAATAATAAGGTTTGTAATCTTGTTTCACTGTTCATTTGTCTTTTATTCTGGTTTTGACACTGAAGAAGAACCTTGCTGTTCTACTTTATTTTTCTGAGTTTGATCCTGTGTGACCATGAAAGCTAACAGGATGCTAACAGCCCATTTCTACATTATAGAAGAGCAGCTGGTTAAGTTCATGGAGGTTTTACCTTCGAGGAAAAAGCTCTTGAGGTGACTCAGCAGGCGACTCAGGTGATGGACATTTCTAGGAAAGAATAGATAATGTCTATCATATGACTCACAATGACTTTACAGTTACTACCATAATAGTAATACTAATAATAAACTACCTGTAGCAGTGTCATTGGACAATTAAAATGGATGATATCTAAGCATCCTATCACATGTCAGATCTATGTTTTGATTTCTGCTTGAGTCTTCTAAATCAAGATCCAAAAACCAGTTAGAGCAGCATCCACGTTAAATCATTATCATACCTCCGGCTGTGGCAGGATGCCCTCCCCCCACTCAGCCTTCCTCAGCAGACACCTCTGAGCCTGCTTCAAACTCTTCTCATACACCTCCATCTGAGCCTGGATCACCTGAAATCAGAGACACGAAGGAAGGATGGACAAACAGATGAAAAAGTGAGGAATTACACATGAAAATGATTGGATTTTTATTGTTTGTATTATAGAATTAATCAATATTCTTAATAAAGAAGGGAAGCGAGGTTTCATACCAAATGTAGTTCAAATTAAAACCAAATTTTAAAAACACTGGCAAAAGACAATGCTAATGAATGCACATAAAACTGAGAAAAGCAGTAAATATTCACATTTTAGAAGCTCCCACCAGAGATGACTGGCATTTTTACTAGTCTGCAGAATAGTGAACTGAATAAGTGTTCATAATGTAAAGTAAGAAGAAGCAAATCTTCACCTGTGTGTAGTTGTCTGGGTCCAGGCCTCGTGGACAGAAGGGAACCCCCCAGTAGTAGTGCACCGTAGGCTCGTCTGCAGGCTCCCCATGCGAGGCTAAAGGCCTGCTGACCGTTCTCTGACTGCTGATAGGGCGTTTTTCTCGCTCTGTTGGGGAAAGCTGCTGTTGGCCGGTGGATGTAGAAGAGGAAGAAGGTCTGACGAAGATGTGTGGAAACATACAGAGAGAGTTAGCAAAAAGGCATATTCGAACTGAGGCTCTTTAATTAGACGTAGTATGTGAGGTTTAGCTAGTTTAGAGCTTGAGTAGCCAATTCAATAAAGATAACACACAACTCGTTAGATATTATCACTCTAAAGCTAAACGTACAACAGAAACTCTTCTCCCCACCTGCAGTTCAACCTGGTCGTCCCGTGAGAAGCTGCAGTCATGTGGTTCAGGGAGGCAGCCTTGCTGTCTGTCTGATGAACAGGTCTCTCCTCTGGGAAGACCGGGCTGTGCGAGCCCACCGGCTGCAACAGATTGAGGGAGGAACGGTGAGGACAGACAAAAATTAGATGTTAAAAACTACAGTGTCAAGTTACGTCTTTAAGCCTTTACAAAGATTCAACAACCTGCCCTTCAAAAATAAAGCCAGTGTAACTTTCTTATTGTGAACAAATCCAATGTGTCAGCCCGTCTCTCAGTACTTTCTGACTTCCGGTCTGTGTTTCATGTTCAAAAAAGTAGTTCAGTAACTTGCTAAAACAGCTGGTCACTGTAGTTTTTAATCAAACAAACAGGAGGAAATAATGCATTGTTGGGTATTATGTTCAGTGGCAGATTAATTCACATTCAGTTCCCTATTCGGTGACTATCTGGTCGCAATGGGATTGTGTATGTGGGATTGATATGTTTATGGTACAACAACAATGTACAATGGAGCTCTATGGTAATGGTCTTTTTATGGGATTTGTTAACAATAAGAAAGAACATAGTATTATTCCTTAAAATAAATGTGTTGCAGTCCAAATGCAGGATTGAAACATTCTTGCTTTGAACATATTTTGATCTTCTAGCAGAGAGAAAGCCTCTGTACCGTGACGTTCTCCTCCTCGTCGGACCAGACTAGCGTCATATCACTGGTCAGCTCCATCTCAGCTGAGTCCCGGTCTTTGGATATTTCCTTCACCTCCTCTGCCTCATCTATAACCAGAAAACACAGATGGTAAAGAAAAGATATGGGACATCCAGTAGGCCCTGGTAGATCAGTAACATAAGCCTCATCATGTGACTGCCCTCAGACTGTTGACTAACAGGAATTAGGGGCAAAGGCCTCCAGAAAGCAAGAGTTGTTTCACTGTACCTGACTTAGATGACTCGTTCAGCTTGACATCTTGGTTGTGATCAGTCTTGCTGTCCTGTATTCAAAAGCAGAAAGAACAGAGAAATGAGCAGGACATTTGGAAAGATGTCTGGATGTTATGACTGAAATACAACGAGAAAAAAAGACTGACCACCAAAAAGTTAGCAATCAATATGACCCATTCTCCCATTCTTCACTTTAGCCACTTTAAGTAGACTAGAATCAATGATTAAGCCACACATGCGATTGTTCATTAATTAAATTTTAGGTTTTCTAACAACAGCATCAGACTGCTTGCTACTGATGTTACGCTGAACAGAGACGGTGGGCGACACCGAAGTCTGTTTCACTCCGGTGAAGATCAATGTTTCAGCACATTGTGTCAGAGCTTGTGTCAAATGAATTGAAGCACAAGACTGATAACATCCAAAGCTTCAATCGTCTCTGCTGCTTCATTCAGTTTGACAGTTTAGAACGTTTTACAGCTAAACTAAGTGATCCGCACATTAGAGGGACAAGAAGAGAGAATACTGAGAGAATATGGCGATGTAGACTAGAAATACATAATCATCAAGTCAGGTATGAATTATGAGAACAATTCTGTCTGATACCAAGTAGTAATGTAATAAATCTAATTGCCTAATTATCTGAATATCATTCTACAATCACATCACATTGTTACAGTATGAAATGTTACATAAATATCAACCAGTTGAAGCAATAAGGTTATATATTATTCATATTTCTTGTCAGTAAAAGTATTTTATCTGTAGGCTTTTTATGGAATACATTTATTCGCATCCACATTTCTATAAATCTATATTTAATGCAACACTTCAGGAGTATTATAGATTTAAAAATAACATGCAGTTGGACTTTTATTACAAAGATATGAGTCTTCACAGGAGGTGTTCAAAGGGCCTTAAAGGGCTGCCTCAAAGCTTCATAAGGCTTAGACCGGCCGTCACCAGGGTTGAATAAAATACAATACAATAAATATGTTGCAGAACAATATTCATCAATGGGGTTTGGTGGCTTTGAACAGAGCAATAGAGCAGCTGTTCCTGGTGGCTGCCAGCTGCAGCTCTCTCGCTCAATACTGGACCAATTTCAATTCAACTGTTCTCCCCATTAGTCACTTAGACACAAAACATAGGAAAATGAGGTTCAGGTTGAAAAATACAGAAGTTTCCCTTTAACTGGGCCATTATATCAGCCAATATTAGCTCATTGGAGTTATATTGGTATCACCAAACATGTGAGCAGATTAATAACAAAACACTGCAGAACACCAATGTCAAATATATGTTTGAGGTCCTTAAATACTGACTTATTTTTTCACTATAAAAATATCCCACTCGGTATGTGTCTAGGTCAAAAAGGGGAAATCTAAGGGATCCATTTCAACAATGTTCGTGAAAAAATAATAAGGATGTTCAGCTGATATTTCGATTTATTTTAAACTCTCGAATAAAAACATCGAACAAAAAAAAAAAATCCAGTAGTTTCAGGCGCTGCTTGACAATCCGACAAGCACTTTGAAGCACACAGACACCTGAACTCACCTGCCTCAGAATCTGATCCCCAGTGGCTCCTGTATTCCCTTCAGTGCCTGAACATCTGAGCTCTGCAGCTGAAGGACTCGCAGAGTGATTCTGCACATCAAGATGAATCTTTTGTGGTCGCCCAGCCCTGTCCAACACTGGGCTTGTACAGCATCCGTGACTCTGCTCAGTCTGTCCTCCATCAGTCTCTAAGAACACAGGACTTTTGCAGATTGCTGATTCTGGGGGAGGGAGCTTCTTGGGAAGACCGGGGCTTTTTGGGAATACCGGGCTCTTAGGCCGACAGGACGCGGACCTCACAGAGGAGGTTAAACTCTCCTGAGAAGAGAACATGAACCCTGAGTTACAGACATTGACTTGGGGTTTGCAGGCACTTGGTGACTTCTCATGCTGAGTATTCCTGCCAAACACTGGACTTTTAAAATACTCAGGACTCGGCTCTGTCTCTCCATAGTCTCTGTGATCAGTCTCTGAGCAGACAGGACTTTTAGGTAAAGCCGTGCTCTTGGATAAAGTGAGGTTACCGGAGCGCTTGGGGCTTTGGGGAAATGTTGGGCTCTTGGGTTGAGCAGGCGAAGACTTTCGAGGCGAAGTCCAACTGTCCTGAGACAACAACACAAACCCTGAGGTTCTGCAGGTTTGCAGCAGGTCCTGGCTCAGACGTGGGACGTGAACCTCGGCTCTGCAGCCAGTCGAGGGGAAGACGGGGGATTTACGGAGCTGACAATCGTCGATCTGGGTCGACTCAGAGCTCTGATTTATTGTTGAGAGAAGACAAATACATACATGATCATTCATTTAGAGTCATGTTTGTGTCCACCTGATGAATATATGTCCAATATTCATTCTCTTTTAGCTCTGTTTTTAGTCTCCACCAGCCACCCTTTTAAATTGCGTCTGTCTGCTGCTGAGCAGGTAGTGTACGCTGGGTATTTAACATTTCTCTTGTTACACCTTTTCAAACGTAAGGACTTTTCTGTTTTATATCATTGCAAATTCAATTAATTGGCAACTATTTTGATTATCAGTTAAAGCACATTCAAGAAAAGTTTCAATCACTCGTTTATTCCCGTACTTCCAATGTAAGGAGCCTTTTTTTGTTTTATGTCATTGTAACCGAATATCTTTGGGTGCGTTTTGAAGATCTCACCTTGGACTCTGGGAAAATGGTGTTAGTGGTTGTTTTTCACATTTACAAAGAAACTCTGACAGATTCATTGATAACAATTATAATAATTAGGTTGGGCTCTTGGAAACTGTCACCAGCAGCCTTTTCTGGCATTTCATAGACAAATGAATTAAATAAAAATAAACTCAACACATTATTCAAAAGGTAAGAAAGAAAAGTCAGAAATGTTTTTGACGAACCTGGGTTGAGTCCAGAACCAGGTCTAGGGACTCTGAGCTGCAGGGTGATGCCTGAGAGTAGATTTTCTGAGTCTGGGACAAGTCTGGCATCTCCAGCAGAGGGCTTCCTTCTTTCCTTTTCCGCTTTTTATTCCTGGTATTACTTTCATCTCCAGTTCCTTTTGCTCCTGGGAATACAATACAGCATGTTTAATGCCAGCAATTTGTCTCATTAAATGCCCAAATTACATATTTTCCCTTTTCTGCTGTGGTACTTCAGCAGAATCTGATGTTCCTTGTCCATGTCAGTGCAGACAGAAACTAAGCATTGTCGGATATCTAACAACAGAACTGACTCAGCGCTCAGTGACCCACCTGTGTTCAGGTCTGTCTCTGGTGTGCAGACGACCTCTGAGGCTCCCTGATCGACGACAGACACCGGCTTCCCATTTGAGTAGAGGAGTTTCCGCCGAGAGCAGATCCTGAGTGAGGCCTCAGCATCCGTGACCAGACTCTGACTTTGGGAAGGCGGGCACGGTTGTGTCTGACTGGCCATCTACAAGAAGAAAACCACAAAGGGATACTGTATTAACAAATGATCGAGATCCCTAATTTCTTAGATATTCCTATGCATCCAGTGTGTTTTGGAGTCGGTTAACACTGACTGGCTTTGTTTCTGCTTTTAGGAGGATTTGACAACTCATCTGTTTGGTTCATTTAAAAGAGGCATGTATTAGACTGAGACTACAACTGACTAAAACTATTTGCAGTCTACAGTCTAAAGAGTCCTGCAATAAAATCCTAATCCTTCATGAAGGTTATAATATTCAGTTTGTGTTGAGACTGTTGCAAACACATGTTGATACAACTGTATGGTCATTTTAAAGGGGAGTTTGCGGGGGCTGTTATACAGACAGGTGTTTCTGTTATTTAGCCTACCCTCACTGATATAGATGGGGTGGAAAGTAATAATATCAGTATAACACAATACAATTCAACAGCACCACAAACTACATCCACCAAATTTACCACACAGCTGCATCGACGCGCCTCTAAAACAAGAACTGATCATTATCACCTTCAAGAACGGAGGATTTAAAAAACTCTGTACTCACACTCTCATGGATGGCTTTCATCATGGCCTCTTCCTCTTTCTGCAGCCTGAGTGCAGTGATACTGGCTTCCTGTTCACTCAGACGCAGGGCCAAGTCCATCATCTCCTCTTCTGTCATCTCTAAAAACAGCAGACACAAGGGTACCAAGTCAGACGTCAGGGAGGTATATTACAGATTCACAACTCTCACATATATGATTCTATTCTTATTACGTTTTAGGCTCGATTTCTGTCAATACACTGACATTAATTTCTATTGTACTTCTCCATCTCCATCCTGTGCTAATTAGAAACTAACAAAACATTAAATGTTTGGTAGTTATTTTGGTACGCTGGATGTCATGTTATGTACCTTTGGGTTTGGATTTGTTTTCCCTCTCTTTCTTGTGCTTTTCTCTCGACGATGAAGGTGACAGAATTGACAAAGAGAGCTCGTCCTGGAAGAACAAAAAACAGTCCAAGTGTTAGTGCTGTCATTTCCCTGAGTTCATAAAGGCCTCGTGTTTCACAGATCTATGTTCAAAGGAGTTACTTTTTGTCCTTTTATTTTACCCCTTTTTTGTCTGAATAATTCAACTAACTATGTTCAAATTATTACACAACCCATGAATTACTATCCAGCCACCGTTGAATCATCAAATCAGCTTTTTTGAAAATATGTTCAGGAAGGTTGGCAGGCACCTACAGAAAAACCTACAGGGGCACATTTCAAGCTTCATCCAACAACCAGTTTGGATTCGGGACACAAACTGTGGTTTAATTAATTAAGTATATGGAAAATGAAAACAAATCCCTGAGCTACATTTGCTTTGGAACAAGTCACAGCTTTAAGTTACTGAACCAAAGTGACAATGTACTCTACAACACACAGCTTTAGACATACGAACGTCTCTGAAACTGAGCCTGATTCTGACTAATGTTCACATTTCTTTACATTGTCGTCTCTGTCGTCGAGAGCTTTGTCCTCCTGTGTGTTTTCATCACCCTGTTGGCTTCCAGAGGGAATGTCACTCGCATCCTTGATCATTTGCTTTCGCAGAGCCATCCTGGTCAGCTTCTCAGAAACTGTGACCAACAGAGACACAAAAAAGCAGCTTTTAAGCCAGCGTTTCAGCTCTCAAATCTCTGCTGGTTTTCTATCTTGAATGCATCACCGTGACTGAGAAATTTACATTAGGCTCACCTGCCTACTTCTGATTACTTTTTGCAAATGCTGAAGCATCAGATTCAGCATTTCAAGCAGGTGTGTGTAAGGTATTGTACATGTGTAGTAACGCACGGGAGTAAAACTGTACTTCTACTCTATATTTTCTTCTGCCTGGAAGAAAAATAAGAACAACCTGTCTTTGGACCAATGTGCAATGACGACGGAGCAAATCCCAGAAGAAGAGGCAGCTTCCAGTGACAACCTCTGTCCACATCTGGCTACACTTTTTATATCAAAATATAAAACAAATATAAGTGACATGAAGTGCTTGCCGTGCCTCCCAAACTACACTGAGACCTCCGCTTTTAAAACCTCCTCTTCTTACCTCTGTAAGCACATTGAGGTCTGATGTACTAATAACTTAGTGAGCAAGAAAAAAAGGAATAGATTAGGGCTGAACAATTGAAGACTGCACATATTTTAAAACTTTTATAAAGTGAAAATTAAATTAATGATACAAAAATCATAATTTCCACACTTAACGTGAATCATAGCATAATCGTAATATGATGTTTTTACCATATCGTGCAGCCCAAGAAGAGATGGGTATTTGTTTGATTGGCCTACTTCCTCTACTTTATTAAAACTACTTCCAATGAGTGCTTTAGTCATTATTTCACCCTAAAAATATTAAAATAGACAGCAGCTTGTACTTTATTTACAAGGTGATTTTTGAATTTTTACTTGAGTAATTGTGCTTTTAATGAAGTAAAGAGTACTCTACCTACCACGGACAGCCAGCTTACAGTGAGCTCTTATATACTTAGGTGATTTCTACAAGACAGAGCATCTGAATCTAAACTGAACCACAACTAAAGTAGAATTAATCCTGGAGAAATTAAGATTAAAATCCTTTTATTATGCAGCCTACGATTAAATCACAGCTTCAACAGCACAGTAAGAGATAAAGCGAGATTAAACTTAACCCCAAAAACTGCTGCAAAGCTACGACCAGAGCCCCAACCTCGCCCACCCTCAGCAGTAGTTACCTAGTGATGAAGAGTGTCCTCCTCTTCCTCTCATCTGTCCGGAGGGTCTGTGTGACGGGGTGGCACCAGCGTGGACTCCCAGAAAACTGACCAACCTCTGTGTTAGAGTTTAAAATAAAAGAGGGACAATAGAGCTAAGTGAGAAGCCTGGAATGACTTTGAGCTGATCGATTCTCATCCTGATCGATCCAGCTGATAGCTTACACAGCTCGAGGACATCGCTTGACGTGAACCTGAACACACGAGACGCTAAACACTGCGAATAAAGTTCGTATTTTCGATTTTGTGTGTAATTAAAAGCTAATTTAAGGAGTACACGTTGGCGTCTTTGTGTTTATGTGTCCGACGGCTACACAAAACAACGACAAACCGAACAATAGTCATTTTAGAGACACTCACAGCAGAGTTTTCCTCACTTTCGCGGCGCCATGTTTGTTTCTGTTTACGCAATCACGTGACTTTGACGTAAAACGCGTCCTTCTCGGTGCCTTCACGGACCGTCGGTTAATGTCGCTTTATTGCTGCCTTCACGGACCGTAGGTACTGTGATATAGCGATAGATAGATAGATAGATAGATAGATAGATAGATAGATAGATAGATAGATAGATAGACAGATAGATAGATAGATAGATAGATAGATAGATAGATAGATAGATAGATAGATAGATAGATAGATAGATAGATAGATAGATAGATAGATAGATAGATAGATAGATAGATAGATAGATAGATAGATAGATAGATAGATAGATAGTATCCTGCTTCCTCCACAGAAAAATCTTATATTAGAACAGGAGCTAGAGCCTTCAGTTACCAAGCTCCTCTCTTGTGGAACCAGCTTCCAGTTGTGGTTCGGGAGGCTCCACATTCAAGAGTAGGCATAAGACGTTCCTCTTTGATAAAGCTTATAGTTAGGGCTGGATCAAGTGAGTCCTGAACCATCCCTTAGTTATGCTGCTATAGGCCTAGACTATCGGGGGATTTCCCATGGTGCACTGAGCTACTCTCTTCCTCTCTCTTTCTGCACTCATTCATGTCCCATTAATGCATGTTACTAACTCCACTTCTTCCCCGGAGTTCTTGTGCTTTCTCGTCTTGCAGGTTCTTGTTGATCCTGGTGGAGCCTCCTGCCATGGTCCTGCTTGACTGCCATTGCCAATACTGTTGTTGCTGTGCACCTGTCTGTCTGTCTGTCTGTCTGTCTCTCTCTCTCTCTCTCTCTCTCTCTCTCTCTCTCTCACCCCAACTGGTCGAGACAGACGACCACCCACCTAGAGCCGGAGGATCTGTCCTAGGTTTCTGCCTTTTAACAGGCAGTTTTTCCTTGCCCTTGTCGCCAAGTGCTTGCTCATGGTGGTACTGTTGGGTCTCTGTAATTAATGTTAAAGAGTTCGGTCTAGACCTGCTCTATTTGAAAAGTGTCCTGAGATAACTTCTGTTATGAATTGGCGCTATACAAATAAAATTGAATTGAATTGAATTGAATTGAATTATATTTGTTCTTGCACAAAGCAATAATAATAAGAGAAAATTAACAAAAGCCTGCATGTCATTCATGAAACGTTCACTGACAACCAAGACTGTTCTGACCCACCTGAGTATGTTGATTCATTGCGTCTAAACTATTTGTGTACACACAATTCATGCACAACGGCCAAGAGCTTCGCAGTTGGTATCTGGTTAATGTCTAACTCAGTGCAGGTTAGTCTAGCCTGGTGTGTGTCCTCTTGTAACCATATAAAGGCAACTGCTCTCGAATCCACATTTTAATATTTCCATCCAGGATCCTACAGCTGACCTCCTCAAACAGTTGACATGGCTTTAAATGGTAAAATAGCAGTAGTGACCGGAGCAGCGCTGGGGATAGGAAAAGCAATGACAGAGATACTCCTGCAAAATGGTGCCACGGTAAAGTTTTGCCTCTGTTATGCAACGTAGCCCAACATACTCTGTGTGCAATTTTGTGGGCACCTTTGCAGCATTATATGTAAATATGTATGTAAATTACAAGCAAAAAGCCGACAGTTTTGTAATGAATGTGTATATTTAAACAAGGAGAGTCTTCAATACTTAACAACAAGCAGTTTTTTGATACATAGTTGTATTTTATCGTAAAACATTTACAACAATGCAACAAAAAATAAGATTAATAGTTCATACTTTTATGTCTTGCATCTTATCCTTTTAAAAAACATTACACACACTGTATGTTTGGCAGTTAATCAAAGCTTAGATATGGGTTAGAGAATGTATCTGCATTTCTTTTTGTGACCTATAAAAGTGATAATCTCTTTTTTAAACAGTATAGTTTTTACAGTTTGTACTTGCAGATTATCTTTGTGCATTTGAAATTCAGGCTGCACTGAAGCAAAGTCCAGCCATAAAAGACAAACACAGGCTGTCCATGGAAAGCAGCCATGAGATGTCCTGTCCAGCTCTCTGACGGACAGTCTCCTGTACAGGTTGTCCTCCTGGATGTGAATGAAGCTGCAGGGAAGAGTTTGAAAGAAGCCCTCGACAAACAGTACGGACGGGAGAAAACTTTGTTCCTGAACTGTGATGTTGAGTCAGAGGAACATATTAAAGGTAACACACACACGTCCATTGCCAGTGTTTTTAAGATTTACACTTTCTACAATATCTGCACATTGCAACTACTGTATGGCTAAGTTTAGGGAAAGATGGTTATGGGATATGGTTAATTATGGTTTAGGTAGGGGTAGGGATAGGTAACACTTCTTTAAAATATGGGAAAGGTCATAGTTGCCCCTAATAAAAACAATTAACATCAAACGCAATTACACTAATGAGAATGTTACTTTTATATATTTAATCTTTTGCTAGAGAAACCTGAGAGAGAAATAGAATGGAGATAAGACACCAGGACTGGGTGATATGTTAATATATAGTCATCCGAGTACACACAATCTGCATCAGAAACAATCACTCTCTAAAGAAGTCCAGAATGGGTCCAATGGGATGTGTTATTTTCTGCTTTAAAGCTGCCTTTCAGAAAACTGTGGAAACCTTCGGTGGAATTGATATCCTCTGCAACAATGCCGGCATCTTGAATGAGAGAACATGGGAGAAAATGATCTCCATAAACCTCGTAAGAATATATACTCCTGTCTTATTCAGGTCAGAAAATAAGTTACTTACTAACAAAACTGTGTATATTAACAACTGCCTGCCTGGAAGAACTCCTCAGTAATTTCCCCATGTGCACTCAGGGCTAACTCATTATTATTATGTATATAATGGAGTAATGGAATAAAGAGACAAGTTTGTGTTTAAAAATCACCAAAATATGAATTCTGTGTTGTAGGTGGGTGCTATCAGGGTAGCCTACCTGGCTCTCCAGCACATGAATAAGTTGGCTGGAGGTCGGGGAGGGGTCATCGTCAACACAGCATCAATGGCAGGTACAAGTATTTTCATTGTATCTCTTCAAGCACTAAGCACATTTGGTATTTTAAGTTTTGAGAGCTGTTTAAAACGTAATAATTAACTAAAATGAACGCTGGAAACATTGCTACTGGTGTTTGAATGCAGGTCTCTGCAGTGGGTGGGAGCTTTTATATCTGTTACACCTCTGATATGATGTGCACAGGCTTATATATTATTATTTTATAAAAACATTGAAAAAGGTGGTTGCTCAGCACCTCAAAAAGTGCTGTAGTGAAAACAAAAGACCAAGTCTGATGACGTTGTGAAGTAGTGTGGGGTCATAGGAGTTGTTGTCTTCACCACCATTGCCGGCAGAGGTCTCCTCCTCTCCAAAAACAAAAAGTAGCTGCTATTTAAAATCGGTAAAAACACTGAATAAAACAGTTTCACCTTAAAAATGTTTGTTTTTCCGACGCTGTTCGGACAAAGGACGTGCTGAAGGGGCTGCGAGCCGAGCTGCTGCTAACGTTAGCTCAGCTTTCTGATAACTTTAGATCCAGACGTCTGATGACTAAAATCATTCACCTGGTTTAAATATTCAACAAGATCAAAAAAGTGTATTGTAAAAATGTGGCCTAAAAGTGGATTAAAAATAAATAAATAAAAAAGGTCTCATATTTAGAGGAATATTGCTCAATGAAAACAAGAAAATCTTGTTAATCTGTGTTCGTTAAGGTTTTAAAACTGACCAATATAACCCACATCCCACAGGTCTCGGTCCTCTAATGAGCTGCCCTGTCTATACAGCCACCAAACACGGAGTGGTCGGCTTCACTCGAGCCATGGCGGTAAGGGCGATGACGTTTATTGATGAAGGAAAGATAATAACAGTTTGACTTTATTTTACCCTTATTGTCTGTATTGTATATTGTGTTTCTGAGTAGTTAAAGCCTAATTTTGTGTGTGTGTCTTTTACCAGGCTGCCTCTACGGCCTCAGGCTATGGTATACGGTTCAACGCCCTTTGCCCAGGTTTTGTCCAAACTGACCTCTTCTCCGCCATCCCATCCAACCTGGGACATTACTCCCACCTGGCTGATGCAACCCAGCAAATGGCAGACATGATGGGGACGTTAACGTGAGTTCAAACAAATCTACCTTTAGTCCTGTGCTCCAGTTCTGTTTGTTTTAGAGCAGGTTTGACTTAGTTCCATTATGTACAATATTAATAAGTACAAACATGATTAAATTACTCAAATTATCCTGACATCTTGGACAGCCTGGGACAATTTTCCAACTAGGCAACATCAAAAGGGTGTTTAATAGAGTCTTTTATAATGTTAAAAATGTTCATGAACTTAAACCCCATCTTTGATTCTGGCTCAGCACAGCGTTACAATGTGCCACAAATTCAACCAATAGGAGAATTGCCCAGCAAAAATTTTTGGACGTGAGGGGTCACACTGCTTTCCAGCATTGGACACTTGTAGTCTACTGTGTCTACTTTGTTTCTTCTCATATGCTCAATATCGATTCTGCTTACAGCAAATAAAAACAACACACAGTCGAACCCCTCAGTTACATTGTGTTACACATGTTGAAGTTCATTACAATGACTGTGATTAATACTGTCTACATGCTTATCCTGCTGAACCACTGTATCTTTTGTTCCAGTGTGTCTCTGGTAGCCGAGTGCCTCCTCGAGCTGGTGAATGATGAGACAAAGAACGGGGAGGCCCTCTTGGTGACAACTAACGGAAATAAGTACATCACATTTCCTGTATTCACCTTGAGCCGAGGCCCCTGATTGAATCCTGTAATGTTTCTCAGTGTTTCTATGTGCATAAAAATAAAGAAAGGTCATCACTTTATTTGAAAAATGATCTGTTTAATTATCGATTGAACACTTAAATGATCGGAGTGTCTGGTATCATGGTTTTAAAAGCCTGTGAAATATATAGCCCACAGTACAAAATGTGACATGAGTGTTAATAAACTAATGAAAACTCCATCCATCTCTATGTTTTCAGTGATTTTCAGTTACACAAACAACCCCCAAATGCAAAAGATTTAAGGTACAAGTGATGTCTGATGCTCATATTCAGATGTAATCTAATACGTTGTTGTGTAACAGCTATTGTGTCAGTCCTCTTTTACTTCCTGCTGTTAAAAAACTGAGATTCTGGTGCCATAAACACTTGCTTTTTCTCCACAATCAGAAACAGGAAGTTGTGTCCCCCATCCGAGCAATGGGTTTAACAACAATTTTTGCAGGAGGTGTTTTTGTCTTCCAACTTAGTACATGAAGGTTGAGGTGTGACCAGAAACGCCTGTAGGGGGAGACATACTACAAACATGACACACTAGATTGGACAGCATCTACAGCTTGCACAGTAACACGTCTATTAGTGACATGAAATCCGAGTGACATCAATTTTGTTTTGCCCTTTACCTGCTGACCTCTTGTCTGTGTCCCATACAGAGCTTTTCAATGGAACTATTTGACTGTGTGGTGGTAAGGCTCTCCAGTATTTCTTTCTACAGGATGGTTTGTTAATAAGGCAGGTGGGGTCCCTTGTGGGGAAAATTTGGCATGTGGGTTTGTGAAAGCAGGTGGTTACGCCTGTTAAGTATAGATGGGCTATACTTAAAACTGCTGGTCATATGGGAGTGAGCATTTTAAAATACATACATACATTCCACATACATTAAGACCTGTCAGATCTGCCAGTTAGCAGGAAAACCAGATCAACCTATTTTGGTTGGTAAAGTGAGCCTTTATATTGTACCATTAATGGATACTTTAACTCTGGGGACTTGTGATAGTGTTCTAGAAATATTTTAGGTGTCTCCTTATGGATTGTGGTGTCACTTTGCTAGTTTTGGTGTTTTTCAGACTTCTCTGAAAGTCGGGTGACAGTCCATGTCGTTCAGCTCTATGGTGCACGAAACAAAAACATTTAGAGGCTACTCTTGCAGAACGACCCTTGTTTCTGTTGTCCCTCCACCTCTTCTCCTCTACTGCCCTTCCTGTTTCTTCAATCTGTTAACCACAAGCAAATTCATTAGTGGCATCTAGTGGGGAAGTTTCAGATTGCTAGTGTCTGTATTAGACGTCCTGGGAATGAAAACGGGGCTGTGAAGTGTGAAGGAGAAACTGCAAAAAAATATGTACTATCTACAGCCAGTGTTTGGTTTGTTCGTTCTGTAGAAACATGGTGATTCAGCAGAGCGTATGTACATAAAAACAGCTCATTCTAAGGTAACGAAAACACATCAAGTTTTATATTCAGGTGATATACTAATGAAAACATACCTATGAATATTATATTCCATTTCTGCCAATAGATCCTCACTGATGTTACACACTGGACCTTTAATATCTTTAGTTATATTTATAGTTTAAAGCCATTTTAGCTGTTCAATCAGAGGAGAGGAGGCTGTAGGTTGCCTGTTGCCTGTTATATACCAACGCTGTCCATAAGGAGAACACACTGAGCCAGTCAGGGCCTGAAATGAACTGTTCTCTTTAGTGTCCCACAACCGTTCCTAAATTCTACTTTAAACACTTTTACAATTTAACAGATATAACACCCATTGTCCCAAATGGAATTCTTTATTTTTCATTGAACTTAATATATAATATAGTTTAATAAAGTTGTTTCAGTAACTCACATCACTTCACTGACTTACTCAATTTACTGTTTGATCAATAAATGCATACACAAAAGGAACACTGTAATCCAGAGATCCTGTTAGAAAGAGTGAGAGAGAAGGTCAAACTCTGTGAAAATTTAAAAGCTCAAACAAACTAACTACATTTGCTTTAGGAGTTTACCCAAAGACAGAAATCAGAGAGAGAGAGGGAGAGAGAGAGAGAGAGAGAGAGAGAGAGAGAGAGAGAAGCTCAAATGTGGCTACACACCACATTTGAGGTGAGGAGAGGGAGAGACCCTGATGCTGTTGGCAGTAAAGCCGTGGACTGTGATTGCTCTGAGGAGCATGGATGGGAATGAATTACAATATAATGTATTGGCTTTTTCCCTGATGCTCTGAATAAGTAGTTCACTTTGTCGGTAGTCACTTTTTTTTTTTTTAGAAATAAGTCGCTCAAAGGGTATTAAAAGTCACTAAATTTAGAAAAGAAAGTACAGATATTTGTGTAAAACTGTAGGGGGTAAAAGGTGAAAATGATACCTTCATGTATAGGATAGACGATCGTAGGATGGTGTCAGGCTAACATCAATACCTTCACATACACAAAACCTACGCAAGATATGAGACATGTTCATTCATCTTACATAATACATGTACGGAACGCCCGATTACCAAACTTGCATGTGTCCAGAAATATATATTGACTGTTAGGGGCTCTCCGATTGAACGTTATCAGCCGGTATTTGCTCTAAATAGTTTGATCGCTATAAATGCCACTCAGACAACACATTTATTTTGTTCCACAGGACAAGTTCCATTCAGTATTTTCCAACACATATTTACTTAGGAGGGCCGTAATTAAACCTAAAAGTTGTTTCCTTGCACCTTTTTTTTCTGTTATCAGACAATGTCCCTTATCAAGAGCAGCTTCATGCTTCATATAAAGTTCAGTATTTAATCAAATTGTTTTGAGTCGTGAATTAAGAGTTGATTTGACTAATTGTAACATCAACAATCGGAATCAAATTGAATCATGCCCGAAATTCCCGCCCCCTTTCCATGCAGTCCTAATCCTAATCTGAATTATTTTGGTAAGTATATCCTTCTGTCCATACTACAGATACATTAAGAGTGATATAGGGGTAATGCTGTTATTCACATTATTGTTTATATCTTAGATACGCGTTATTATAATTATTATGCCCAGTGCCCAGGATGATTCTTGCTCGCACCTTCAATTGCTTACAACAGCGAGAGCAACAGGACTCTAAATGCAGTTCATCTAACAGCCAGTGGTGTCAGTGTGCTGCTGTTTTTCCGAGCTCATGAAAAGTTGGCATTTTAGAGAAACTAGGTTCTCACAGGACAGTGAATCTCACACTAAACTATCCAACAGTATATAAAGTAGATCAAATTATCTTGACCTACACCAACATCTACAGCAGTGAAATGCAACATGCCCATTAATGCAGCAGGGATATAAATCCAAAAACATCATATGTAATAGGAAAACACTGACAAGGACCATTTTACTGAGCAGTGAGTACTTTTACTTTTGATACTTTACATACATTTTACAGACAATACTTACATACTTTTACTTAAGAAAGGTTTTGAATGCAGTATTTACGTGTAACAAAGTATTTTCAGTTTAGTATTTGTACTTATTTAACTACAGCAGCAACAAGGAACTTACATTATTTCTAGCGGCCCCTGTGGACAAAAGCGGTAGTGTTTACACCTCCTTGTTTCATTGATTTCAAGGGGAATCCGACCCAGTGGCAGGCATTAGGAATAACTTAATAAAAATAGCCAATATTCTCAGGGATCGTCTAGTGTACTTATGTAGGTCACATAGAGGCATCAGTATTCATTTGGATCTGAATACTTCTTCCACCATGGATTCCAGATAGCAAAAACAATTATTGTAATTTAGACATGGTTACTAGCAAGGTTAATGATAACCATTAGAGGATGCAAAAGGCCTGCAGCTTAGACCTTTTATGTACACTGTATTGGCTACTCATGAAATGAGAAATTCCTTGTCTGCTTCAAACAAGCCACTAGATAAATGAGGGAAAAGTTGCGTATTCTTTTCCATCTGAGAACACCATTAGGGCCTCTCCGTTCTTCGTCCCATCTGTCACCAGCTCAAGGACGGCCTCAGCTACCTCAGATACACTGAAATAAGAAGGTACAGTGACTTCAGTGAATATGCTCATACACAGTATCCTGCATGGTCATGATAATGTACTTCCACTGAATCATTTTTGTACTTCTGAGAGGCAAAGACTCACTCTAACAGCCGGATTTTATCAAGAGGGCTTTTGTCCAGTTCGGAGAATTGGCCCAGTCTGTCGCCTATGCCGATGAGGAGGGTAGTTTCAACGAAACTTGGGCAAATTGCGTTGAAGCGTACTCCATACTCCAAGGCGGTAGAAGCAGTCTAGTAAGAGATACACACAATTGAGCTTCAACTGTTCAAAGGCATTACGTATAATAAATAATACAATAAAAGTAAAAATCTACACTAATAAAAGTACATTTTTATTGTACTAAACAGCCTGTACTGAGCCAAAAGAGGTGGTCAAACAATTACAAACAGAGGATTTAGGCAGTGCGTAATGACTCATAAGGACCAGCATAAGTTAGCTGTACATGAAAAAACATTTTAATTGACACCTGGTTTAAATTTCTGCTGCAAATTCTTGTACACAGATTGTTTTCTTTATCTGTCTGGACTTTGTTGTAAGAAAAGCATTCCTTACCGCCATGGCTCGAGTGAAACCGACCACTCCGTGCTTTGCGGCTGTGTAGACAGGACTGCTCGCTATAGGTTCAATACCTGTAGGATGTGGGATATATCAGTCAATATTAGGGTGCACCATATAACATAACAGAGAAATCATTAGCACTACATTAAATGAATGCTTTAAGTAATTACTTTTAGCTGTATTGGATGTATCTTCTCTACATACCAGTAGTACTGGTCTGCAGGCTGTTGAATTTTTTGCACCATTTAAGCACCTTATGTAAGTAAAGAAGTATCTTATTTTATCCTGTCCTCTTACAAGTTATTTATTAATGTAATTGGCTGTATCCAAATCTTTTTTCCTTCTGACTTTTTTGAACAAATGAAACCTGCAAAAGCAGTTAATAACAGACACAAAGATGGATCTCTTTCCAGACTCTGTCCCCTGGTTTATAAAACATGGTTGCACCCAGTAAGGCTTCATTTGATTTGATCTGGGTTTGGATTCATTTATTATGTCTGACGGTGAGAGAAATCTGCAAAATGAATACGTACGGTCAACTAAAAAAGCAAAAAACAAACAAATTCAGAACATTGTGGGCCTTTACCTGCTATGGATGCTGTGTTGACGATGACCCCTCCCTGACCTCCATTCAACTTGCTCATGTGTTCCAGAGTCAGGTAGGCTACCCTGATAGCACCAATCTACAACACAAACCAAGACAGAGGAAATCTCATTTTGTCTTCAGGACGTCCTTTGTGTACCAAATGTTGTGAAATGAAACAAGAAGCTGAATGCAAAACCTGATAAATGTAACTCTTTACACTTTGTTACAGTCTAACAGCTGGAAAAAAAGCAATGTAAATGTTTTTTAAGTACAAGAAACAGGCATAATCCCAACCAGATGCAGTTTGTTGCTTCTTACAAGGTTTATGGAGACCATTTTCTCCCACGTGAGCTCATTCAAAATGCCGGCATTGTTGCACAGGATGTCTATTCCTCCAAATGTGTCTACGGTTTTCTGCAAGGCAGCTTGAGAAAAGAAAAAAACAGTTAGTAGTTAACCAAGTTGAGCGCCTCCTCTTAAAGGTCCAGTGTGTAGGATTTAGTGACATCTAGTGGTGTAGTTGCAGATTGCAACCATTTGAATACCACTGAGTCTTCCAAAGGTGTAGGATAAACTACGATAGCTGTGAATCTTGCAAATAAAACCCTATCCGGTGCCAGTGTTTGGTTTGTCTCATCTGGGCTACTGTAGAAACATTCAAGATAGCGGCCACCGTGGAGGGACCCACTCTCCTGTAATTAAAAACGGTTTATTCTAAGGTAACAAAAGCACAACAATTTCTATATTCAGATGATTATACACTAATGAAAATATATTTATGACGATTATATTAAATATCTGCCATTAGATCCTCCTAAATGTTCCACACTGGACCTTAAGACTCCTTGTGGGACTGATGAGGCTGTTGCATTAATTTATGTCAATAAAAAGGACTCCAGCTGTCTTCCTCTTGTCAGTACCTTTGTGTGTGTGTGTGTGTGTGTGTGTGTGTGTGTGTGTGTGTGTGTGTGTGTTACCTTTGATCTGCTCCTCTGATTCAACATTACATTGCAGGAACAGAGTTCTTTCCTCTCCATACAGTTTCTCAAGGACTTCCATTAAATCATTTCCTGCAGCTTCGTTCATATCCAGGAGAGCTACCTGTACAGGTAGATGAACCATCATATATACACTCAGTTGTCAGTTTATTAGGTACACATCTACCTAATGCAGTCTAATACAGTCTTGAAATGTTCAACTGTATGGTCACAAAAATACTTATTATCGGTGGAGTGCTCCTTCAAGAAGCTCAACACCTCAGTGACTACAAACTACAGCTACAAAGTGATCTCTGTTGTCTTAAACCATCTCTCCCATACCATACAATTACTAGTTTACACCACCCTTAAAGGCAGACTCGACATACATATTAATCGACGGATTAAACTCTCTTTTAATTTAAATTAACTTGTTGTATAAAATGTTTTAGAGGTGAGTATCTGTGTCTCCAAACAATAAAGAATGTGACATGTTTTGGAAAAGTTTAAATATTTAAAGGACTTACTGAACAATTCATAATTTTACAAGCTGAAAAAAAATAGTAACAGCTGCCAAATAAAGGCAACAGTACCCTGTAGGTACCTCAAAAGTGAATGTAAGTACACTGCTTGAATAAATCTACGTATCTACTCTGCCACTGTTTGAATAATTACTTCTATGTTGCAAGAATGCATAATAAACCTGTGATGGTAGCCCACCCACAATATCACACAACAAAATGCGGCTTTGCTCCATAACTGAGCCAAAACTTTTACCTTGCAGCCGTTCTGCAGGAGTATCTCCGTTATTGCTCTTCCTATTCCCATTGCTGCTCCAGTCACGACTGCAATTTTACCGTATAAAGCCATTTCAGCAGTTCAATCAGAGGAGAGGAGGCTGTAGGATGAGTGCAGAAAATGTGATGAACCGAGGGAACTCTCTGTGCTTATATACTGACACCGCCCATAAGGAGAACATACCGAGCCAATCAGGGCCTGAAATTAACCTTTTTTTTGGTGTCCCAAAACTGTCCCAAATTCTACTTCAAACAGATATAACACCCATTGTCCCAAATTGAAGTTCTTTTTTATTCTACATCACAACTTTGTTTCAGTAACTTATATTGCTTCATTGAGTCACTCTGGTTCCCTGCATGTGAATAAAACATTTGAATCGCCCTGGGTGTTTGGTCACAGTTAGTTTCAATTATTATTTTTATCATTGGTTGAGTTACTCTTTCTTGCTTATTGATAATTGTGTGATCAATAAATTTAGCACAGCAAACTACAGTTAAAATGCAAAACTGTTTCTGATTGTTATACAGGGATAGTCAGGAAAGTCACTACAGAGAAATTGTATATTAGAAATAATAAAAAGAAAGAAATCTAGAAAGGGAGGGAGAAGAATAAATGTAAATATTTACAAGCTCAAACAAACTATTTACAATAAACTGTAGGACCACCCTAATCCAGAGATCCGGGAAGAGAAAGAGCGAGAGAGAAGGTCAAACGGATTATTTAAATATTTACAGGCTCAAACTAACTATTTACACGAAAGCTAAGGAACACCCTAATCCAGATATCCGTGTAGTGAGAGAGAAGCTCAGTTTTGGCCCCGACGGCACACTGACTGACTGACTGACTGCGAACAGCACAAGAGGAGAGGGAGAGACCCCGACGCTGTTGGTAGAGCTATTGACTGCGATTACTCTGATCAGTGTGCATGGGAATGAATTACAGCATCATTTATTAGAATATATTTCTCACTTTTTCCTCGTTGATCTGCATAAATCGCTAAATTTCACTAATAGTCACTTTTTAAAATATAAGGCTCTCTCTGACGCATTTTTTGTGTGTGTACGCACATGTATGGAAAGCCAAAAGGCTCACATTTCGTCTAAATTTCCCTGGAATTTGAAGTACTTGCAAATGTCACCGTGTTTAAACCATGTGTGACCACTAGAAAAACACATAGTGGCCTTTATCGGATGCCTGGTGGTGTTTGATAATGATCTCTGTTATCACTCAATCAGTAAGGAAGAAGACACTTCGGTGTTTTATTATATATTTTTTATTTATTTATTTGTAATATTATTGTTGGAGCCTTTTTGGAGATGTGTTAATGAATTGCTGGGAGAGCCGAGTGTTTTTTTTACCTCTGACTTACAGCAAATTTAAGTTGCTTGGGATTGTTTTGTCATTTATTTCTCTGCTTGACAGATTTTGGACAACGCAGTATGAATGAGAATTGAAAATAAATATGACAAGAGAAAGAAATCAGTGTGATTCCTCTGCCACAGTTTGTAACATAATGTTTTACTGCGTCCAGTTTACAGCAAGCCCTCCTCTGGCTGGAAAAACTGAGTATTGTAATTCATAAATGGTCCACTGCTGCCACCATCTGGAGTGTTACAGTAACAGCAGGTACGCTGGCTCATTGCAGTATGCATGCACCATTAAATGGCTCGATACACTTAACTTCACATTGTATTTGAACATACAATACCTGTGTATAAATAAAAATAATACAAATTGTGGTTGTAACAATTAAAATGATAAGTATTCTATAGGCTACATATTCTACACATATTACACAATAATTTAACTACTACTACTTATGTATTATGTCCTCAGGACAAAGGGACATCCTTTATTTAGAGCTTTGGGTGGATGGATGGACAGTTGAATTAAAGTCAAATAAAAATGAAACATCAGTAATCTTTAAAATGTCCAAATTCGGCTCAGATAGGCATTGAGCTGGTGGTCTGAGGACACTCTTTATTCTCAGTTTACTCAAGTACAGTATGTACAGTTTCCATTTTATACTTCTACTCCCCCACATATCAGAGGCAGATATTGTACTTTTTACTCCTCTACATTTAATCGGATTAATTAAGCTAAATAAACAATCTAAGACCCTCTTAGATTGTTTTTTCTGAGCTCATGAAAAGTTGATTTTTTAGAAATACGAGCTTCTCAGGACAGAGATATTACAAACATACAATGATCTTATAGAATATGATGCGTTGTGGTAGATTAAACTATCCAACAGTATATAAAGTAGTTAAAACGAGCTCAACATTAAACATCGACAGCAGTGAAATGCAACATACACATTAATGCAGCAGTAATATTAATGCAAAAACATCATATTTAATAGGAAAACACTGACAAGGACCATTTTATGGCACAATGAGTACTTTTATTTTGATATTTTAAGTACATTTAGCTGACAACACTTAGTATCATTTCGAATGCAGGATTTTTACTTGTAACTGAGTATTTTCACAGTTGCTTAAAGCAGCAACGAGGAACATTTTAAGTTTTTGTTGATTCTAGTGGCCCGTGGACATTTTAACTGAAATTCCTGGTCTGTTGTCAACAAAGCACAAAGCCATTACGTAAATGAGGGAAAAGTCACGTATTGTTTTCCTTTTGGGACCACCACTAGGGCCTCTCCATTCTTCGTCTCATCTGTCACCAGCTCGAGGACGGCCTCCGCTACCTCAGATACACTGCAATAAGAAGGTAAAGTGACTTCAGTGAATATGTGGTCATGATAATGTACTTCAACTGAATAATGTTTGTACTTATTATCAATGTACTGAATGGAATTAAGGCAAACCTGCTGCAGACTAAACTGTAAAGGTTTAATGGAGCACAGAATTAAATGTAGATTTTTTTTAAAGACTCACTTTAAGATCCCAAAATTTTTTAACAATTGTTCGGTTGCTTCAGCCATGTGGGAGTATTGCCCCAGCCTGGTCGGAATGTCAGACAAGAGGTCAGTTTGGACAAAACTTGGGCAAGCTGTGTTGAAGCGTACACCGTAGCCCGAGGCGGTAGAGGCAGCCTAGAAAGAGACACACGTACACGCAATTAAGTTTCAACTGGTCAGAGGCACAATGTATAATACGCAATAAGAGTAACAATCTAGTGCCTACTGACTCATAAGGACTAGCAGAAGTTAGATCCAGGCAATGATTTCCACACCCACTACACGTGTACAACGCTTTGTACGTGAAAAACACCTGGTTACGATTTCTGCTGAAAATTCTTGTACACAGATTGTTTTCTTTATCCTGTCCAGACTTCTTCGTAAGAAAGCATTCCTTACCGCCATGGCCCGAGTGAAACCGACCACTCCGTGCTTCGTGGCTGTGTAGACAGGACAGCTTGGCATTGGACCGAGACCTGAGGGGTTTGTGGGTTATGTTGGTCAGTTTTCAGAAATCTAAATACTACAGAGGTCAAGAAATTTGTATTTTCATGCAGCTAATTATCCTTAAAATATAATAATGTGGGTTATATCAAGTCAATATTAGGGTTAAATTGATGTTGCCAATAGTTTTATATGCCTTTCAGTTGGTGGTTTTAACACATGAGGAAACATGACTAGAAATGCCTGTAGATAATCATCATAAATGCCTTTCTCACTGTATCTATGCTATCTCTTTAGAGACTGGTGTCTCTTGTTTTATGAAAGTGAGGCTTCATTTGATTCGCTCACAGTTTTTGATCAGTTATATGTCTGACAATAGACTGTTGAGAGGAATCTAGCTGTGTTTCCAGCCAGGTGGAATTCCAGTAGCTCACCTGGTAGCCCCACCTACTAAGGCTGAGTCCTTGTCGCAGTGGTTTGGGTTTGATTCCAACTTGTGGCCTTTTCACCTGTCACCTCCCCCTCTCCCTTTCCTGTCTACCGCCAGCTGTCTCTATCCATTAATGGCATATATATAACTATTCTAACCAGGTTCATCAAACACAACAAACATAAGAGCACAATGGCGATCCTCTAAGTATGCAAAAGAAAAGGTCAAAATGTTTAAATATATAAAACTAACTACAACCTCTCGTGTCTTTTTAATATATTACTTAAGGTGATGCAAAGAATACTGTTTTCACATGTGCAGAACATCGTTTGCTTTACCCGTTAGGGATGATGTGTTGACGATGACGCCTCCCCGACCTCCCTTCAGCTTGCTCATGTGCTCAAGAGCCAGGTAGGCTACCCTGATAACACTTACCTACAACACAGAATAGACAACAGAGAACTCATTTTCTTCAGGCCGTCCTCTGTGTACCAAATGTCGTGTAATGAAACAGGAAGCTGAATGTAAAACCTGCTATATTTAACCAAATTAATTCATCACAGTCTAACTGCAGAGAAGAAAGACATGTAGATTACTCTGTTTACGGTGGTGCAACCAGTAATTCGTGAGACACAAATATGCTGTTATATGTTGTTGTGTAATTTCCCTCGTGATGCACCCGCGAACGAGAAACTGGCATAATCCCAACCAGATGCAGTTTGTTGCTTCTTACAAAGTTTATGGAGATGGTTTTCTCCCACATGCCCTCATTCATGATGCCGGCATTGTTGCACAGTATGTCAATTCCTCCAAATCTTTCTGTGGTTTTCTTCAAGGCAGCTTGAGAAAAGAAAACAAAACACAGTTAACCAAGTTGAGCTCGTCCTCATTAAGGACCAGTGTGTAGGATTTAAGGGCATCTTAAGCAGTGTAGTTTTGCAGATCGCAACTCCCTCGTTTCACCCTCAAAGAGAAACTACGGTGGCTCTAACGTCCACTTTCTCCCTCCTGCTCTGCAATAACTCCTTCCCCACCAGTCCCAGTCATCTGACCTTACCCGCCCTCCTCCTGAGCAGTTCCACCTATGTCGCTGGTCTCCAGGCTACCTGTCCTCCAGAGCTGCTTCCCCTTTGTTGTCAGCATCCAGAGCCTTGTCCAGAGCTGCCCTGTCTCCTGGTCACCCTAAAACCTGCCCTGCCCATCTACCTTGACCCCAGGCCACCCGCCTGAGGTCTTATGCTCTGCCCCTGTCCAGTCCCCAGGCTGTCCACCCGAAAGCACTGCCAGCTCCCAGGCCACTTCCCCTGAAAGTAAGAATCACTTATGTTTTCATTACCTCAGAATGAGACGT
Source organism: Dicentrarchus labrax (assembly GCF_905237075.1). Lineage (NCBI taxonomy): Eukaryota > Metazoa > Chordata > Actinopteri > Moronidae > Dicentrarchus > Dicentrarchus labrax. The sequence goes on along the minus strand of NW_026136705.1, from coordinate 24,915,264 downwards.
TTTTATGTTGAACTGTTTCCACAAACCAAACACTGGCTGTACTGGCGCGACCATCACAGTTTTTCCTACATGCTTGGAAGGTGAGCTGTATTCAGTTTGTGGCAATCTGAAACTAAGTCCTACACACTGCTCCCTCAATATCACTTATATTCAATTCAAGTTATTTAAGACTAATAGTTCATATCTTTTGATATAATCGAGGCCATTTTGAGTTTGAGTTTAGGTTTTTTGTCATATGAATAAATAAATCAATAAAAAACTTGTGCTTTGGCAACGTCTTGATGATATGAAACATACAGTTCACTAAATGAATGTAAAATGTACTGACAAACAATCTCTTCACCCTTTTAAGTAAATGGTCAAATCACAAGAATTGTCACAGAATATAATCTGATACAGAACTGCTCCTCCTCACCGCAGTTGAAAATAAACAGAACATTTGAAATGTGAGCAAATTATTCCCTCATGAAGACTATTCTTACGCATACTTAAGCCTGTATCTTATTTCTCTTTCCATCCTGCCACTCACTCCTCTCCTTAATAACTATTAATGAATTGCTTCCTTGCTGTTAGTGGTGATATCAGCTTTTCTGATCAGCAGGTCTCATCTATCCATCACCGCCCAGTTTCTTCATCATCAGCATCATTTTATGTCATCAGCTGTCAGTCACAGTTGAGTCATCCTCCGCAAACCACAAGCGTCTGGGCTCAGGGCAGACACCCCTCAATTTCATAACCTTCCAGGAAGTGCTAAGTACCTTCAGTTAAGCCTTAATTATTACATATCATCTGTTACAAGAAACACGATCTTTTGCTTTATCCACTTGTCTCTCCTGATTGAACTATAATTATTGTAACACTACACTTCAAACTAATGATGGGTGCGGTTCTCCACCTGGGATTAAACAGCATTTGATCATCTTAATTCAAGACATAATGTCCTTGAGTTTGTCCGCTTCCTCTCATCTGACAAAGACTGGAACTTCAGTCTCACAAAGTACTCTGCAAAGGCCGTCACTGATTAGCTACATGTGTTTCTGGTTTGTGTCCATAAATAAGAGTCCAGCTGTTTTCCACACGTCAGAACCTCCCCCACTTTTGTACTTGTTTTTAAAGTGTGTGTGTGTGTGTGTGTGTGTGTGTGTGTGTGTGTGTGTTACCTTTGATCTGCTCCTCTGATTCAACATCACAATTCAGGAACAAAGTTCTTTCCCGTCCATACTGTTTCTCAAGGACTTCCATTAAACTCTTTCCTGCAGTTTCATTCACATCCAGAAGAGCTACCTGCACAGGGAAATGACCATCAGACATACACTCAGTAGTCAGTTTATAAGTTACTTTTTTAGGTCTACCTAATGCAGCGGTCCTGCAATACTTTGATGAAATGTTTGGGTTATGGTGAAACCGTTGTTTCACAGGCTGAGTACAAGTAGACACAAGTGTCCCTTTAAGAAGCTCACTGACAAAAACTCGGTGACAAAAAAACAAAGTGCAAAGTTATCTCAGCACCCTAAGAACTGGTCCGACATACATAGATTAATAAACAAATTCAACCTTTTGAATAAACTTTGAATAAACTTAACTATAAAATGTCCTAGAAGAGAGTATCTGTGTCTTCAAAACAATAGTGAATAAGACATTGAACTACATTGTGGAAAAAAACAACTTGTTCCTCAACAAGTTGAAATATTTCTGTATATCTGTAATATCTTCTTAACATTTAGTAAGAAAATTAAAATAAAAGGACTCAGTAAAATCCCCTTTTTTCCCCTGAATCATCATTTTAGGAGCTGAAAAATAATATGCAAAGACAAATAAAGGCGAAAAAGGTGACTTTAAGTCCAGTACTCTACTCTGCCACTGTTTGTTTAAGTTTACTTGTGTGCTGCAGGGATGCATAATTAAACCTGTGTTGGGTTTGGTAGCCCATCCATCTCACTATGCTCCAAAACTTTTACCTTGCCGCCGTTCTGCAGGAGTATCTCCGTTATTGCTCTTCCTATTCCCATTGCTGCTCCAGTCACTACTGCGGTTTTACCGTTTAAAGCCATTTTAGCTGTTCAGTCGGAGGAGAGGAGGCTGTAGGATGCAGGATCTGTAAAAATCATGAACCCGATGAGACTCCGAGTGATTTTATACTGACACCGCCCACCAGGATAACATACCGGATGAGTCCAAACATGCGGAAAATTAGGACAAATAATCAATAAAGGCGACATGTTTAATGGCATTCAGGTTTAATTTAAAGGAAAGAGTGAGCAAAAAGTTATTTTATTTTTGTTTTAGGAAAAAGTGGAACTGAGGGTTTTGAATTGAGTAGAAACTGTTTTTTTTTTTCATGTTGGTTGTGAAATAATAATTTTGTGTAAAAGATTAACACACAGGTGTAATATTTGTCTGTAAACAATCGTACATAAAAAGGCCTACTAATCAATACTCACCAGTCCATTGTATGAAGTACAAGGCAAGTTCACCCGTGAAAAACTGCTACATTTTTAATGGAGTTTGGAACGACTGTACCGAGAAGAAACGTTTCCCGAGTACAAACCGTGCTATTTAGAGATACGTGTTAAATATGTGGCCACTAGATGGAGGCACAGTGCTGTGTGACTTGATAGCTCAAATTCATGGTGATGTATTGTAATGAAGAGGACAATTACTACTAATGAATAAGGCATTTTCAGTTCCACCTAATTTTGTTGTTAGTACAACTAATCTTTATTTTTTTAAAGTAATTAAGTATTATATATATATATATATATATATATATATATATGTGTGTGTGTGTGTGTGTGTGTGTGTGTGTGTGTGTGTACACATCCTGGTCATTACAAGGTGGTTTCTGGGGAGTGAGTTTGACAATCAGCACTATCAGCTGGTCTCAGGTCTGGCACACCCTGTCCTGATAGCCCAGCCCACTCTGATTGGGAGAAACTGACAATATACTGCTGTTTCACACTCGTTTTTACTCAGATAATGTTGGCAATTGAGTTTTAGTGACTTGAAATGAGCTGCAGGAGCTGAATGAAATACTGAAGATGAGTTATGATTAGTTTGTAGCTGAATGTAAGTAAAACCCTAAACCAGAGCAACAAAATGCTTTACAGTCACAAAACACATTAAATATATATTTTGAAGCCTGTATTTAAGAAGCTTAGTGGAACTGTATGGTCTCAAAAATTTACTGATTAATATGGGGCCTTAACAGTAATTAGAAGGGTTTTTAATTCAATCATAAATTTAGTGTAGTGATTTAGAAACACTAGAGTAACGTTAATTGTGTTGGTGCTTCTTGGCTTAAATAAGAGTAGGATAGGATAGATAGCATGTGTCAGAAGAGGGGTGGTAGCAGTTTTATTAAGAAATATATTCACAATATTGATAAACTAGTTTTAAATCGGCAATAATCACTTTGTTGATGCAGCAGCAGGAAGAAGACGCCATAAACTCAACTGTTGGTTCTCAAAAGGAGTGACGATTACTGTACTTACACTTTATATGACAGATATGATGCTACATAATTGAGAGCATTTGTTCATTTTATTATTGATTTCTCATTTATATGGTACTTTTCAGTACAACAATCTACTACTTCTGTGCCTCTATAGCAGATTTAGTGCTGATGTGTTCCCTCAGTACACATACAGTAAAATATATTGAAGTGTATGAAACACTCTTTTAAAGGGGAACCCAGGATGTGTGTGTGTTCAGGATGGTTTTCGCTTAAAGGGTTTTGATAAGAATACCTGACAAGACTGTGCAGGCGGCTGTAACTGCAGTTCACAGATAGAAATACTATGTGGGAGTCTGCTGGAAGAGTTCTGTCACAACCGCTTTAAATGTGCCTAAAACTGTTGTAACAGAAAAAACAGAATAGTCAACACTATTTTTGTTCAAGGTCAGAGGTCAACAGGCTAGCTAAGAGGACCACCCTCGAATTCAATCAATAAATAAATGATTTTTTTGTGGAAAGTTAAAGCTGTAGCCTTGACCTCACTTTATGGTAGGATGGGAGCCTTTCAAATATCATGATTATGAGATGATTTGACTTTTAAAACAGACTGAACAATGGCTGAATAATGGCAAGATAAGAAGGTTCATACAATAAATAATAATAATAAAAAACAATCATTTAATTTATTAATAAAACAAGAAAAAAGGCAAAACAAACCAAAATAAGTGAAATAACTTATCTACATTTGAAATAATAGAAATAAAATGACCAAAATAAATAACAGCAAGTTAAAATCAATTAGAAAAAGTTCCAGCAATAATAATATTTAATATTTAAAGTAATAATTAAAACATCTATGTGACATTTATCAATATTTTCTTTTACTGACTGAGTGAAAAAAAAATGTTTTATGTTGGTTGAGAGAATATTCCAGGTAGAAGAAACTCTAGAAAAAAGTTTGTTTATTCAATCCATTATAGCATTATACCAATAATAAAAAACACAATGTATGACAAAAGAAGTTTGGTGTTTTATTCCAAACGACATTTTGCATGAATCAGATAGATTTGAATGTAGTCTTCACAGTTAGCCACAATAATTATTGATCATTTAGGTCAAGGCAGGTCACAGTGTCATATTCATGAGCACATTTGTTTCCTGTATGTGTGAGGAAAGATTGTCTCTCAATGTTTGGTACGAACCTAAATCACAAACATGCTGTCTCTTTAAAATTAGTGTCTGTCTGTGAAACATTGAACTAAAACTTCAAGATATCTGTTCGTAGTCATACTCAAGTACGTTATCTTATAGCTATAGAAACAGGATAAATTAGTCCATTTCATGTTTAATATATTGATTGAAGGGTGACACTTTTTTATAAAATGTCCTTCTAGATGGATGATTCTAAAAATACATATAAAAAGCTTGTGACGGATTTCATTCACAGTTCTTTGTTTGCAATGCAACGTTTAAGAAGTTATATTCATGTGTGACATGTTTCACCACTGCAACAGGTATTTTTGGCGTCTTATAAGTCCATGTCAGCAGGGAACTTGTATGTGGACATGTGTCACAATAAACTAACTAAACATGGGAGATCGTTCCTACTGTTAGAATTAACACTTGCTTTATTCTGCTGTGGAGCTGTGTACAGACCTCTGTGTCCTCAAGTGCCACTAGAGGGCGTGTAGAGTTGCCACATGGTGGCACATTGCAGTTTCAGTCCATTACATCATAGTTTATCAGCTAGAGAAAGTCCAAACACATGGACACAAAAAGAGAGACTTCCTGTTCCAGCCTGTGATCGACGCCATAAGTAGTTTTTCTGTTTGTTTTTTTTTTCTTTGGATGGACATGATTTGACCACGTTTGTAATGCTGTTGCCTTCATCTTGTAGCCAGTGATGATGTCATTATGCAGCAGGTAAACTATTGGCAGCCATTATGAAAACAGCAACTGATGCATAGGAAACATTGAATTTCCAGTTTATTAACTTATATTTCCTTCAAATGGTAATTAGTCTTTCCTGAAGAATAAATGTGTGTATTATCATTATCACAGTATATTAACAATCTGGACCATTGTCTTTATGTGATAAATAAAGGTTAAATATACCATACTACTATCTATCTATCTATCTATCTATCTATCTATCTATCTACTATAGTATAGTATATATACTACAAGTATGTACCATTCATTGTTTTATCTAAATCCTGTCCTGTTTTAACATTTTTAAAAGCCTTTTGCCACTGATAATATTTCTTCCATACATTGTAAACACCCCTTAAAGCACATAATATACATTACTATTATTATTATAAATCACAAAATTAGTGAGGAGGGTAAGAAACAAATACAACCAAAGGGCCAAATTAGATACACAATAACTAAAACAGACTAAATAAATCCAAAAACATAGAATAGTATAAATACTATAGTGATGTTATAGTACGGCGTCAAATGCCTCAAAATTGTTTGATTCACACTGACATTTTTTTCTAGTCAGGAGCTTTCAACGAATTCAACAGTTACTAATCAGCTCATGTCCAATCATTTAAACTGAAATATCCTATAAAACCTACTTTTTCTGATGAGCATTGTACCTGACTTTTAGAGATTATAGATGCACTTTAAACCAACTCCGAACCAGTTTCCCCACTCTGTTGATGAGATATATAGTGAAAAAGACAACATATATAGTTCATATAGGGCATATGAATCTAACTGGTACAAATGGCTATGAAAAAAGTCTCTTCTTTCAACTCTGTACACCCACAAACCGGGTCCACAAAGGCCGCCGAGCTCGTCTTGCTTACTGGGCAAATCCACCATTTAATGGCTTTCAACTGTGATTTGCTGACCAGCTGCTGACTTGTGTTTTTATCCCAGTGGCCCATTGCCGTTTCACTGGTGATTACACTGCTAAAGAGCTCCAGAGAGCTGGACAATGCCAGAGAGCTTTACATGTCACCAGTGTCATCGGCTGCAAAGAATAGGACGTCGCCATTGAACAAAATATCAGCCTGTTTACAGTGAGGGGCCACGATGGGCGGACAGGGGGAGGGGGAGCGTGTGCGTGAGGATGTGTATGTGTGTGTGTGTGTGTGTGTGTGTGTGTGTGTGTGTGTGTGTACATGTCAATACCTACCAGGAGACTGTGACTGTGAATGCAAAGGCTTTGGTGTGTGTATGTATAGAGCCTATGTGATCTGAGGGTGTGTGAACAACTTCAACAGAGCAGGGTGTTTGTTGGCTCACCAGCAGATACACCTCGCCACTACATTCAGGCATAGAGTTACTCAAAAACAAACAACACACAAGACTACGAGTCAAGTAAGAGAGGCACAACAGACAACATGTGGTCAGGCCAAAACCACAATTGTGCAACGCAAAGTGTATTAATGTCTGTTTAAATACAGGTAATAACAGAGGTCAAATGTGTCCCTTAAGTCTATGATTGTCCATGTCTCATTCTGGAATAATGAAACAAACACAAACACAAGTGGTTTTAATTCAATAAACAACCACAGTCACATCATTCTTTTCACAGCTACATGATTTGTCACGCATCTTATAAATGCAATGCTTGTTTGGCAGCTGACTCTCGAACCTCAAATGTCCGAGGCCTTCCACAAGCTTTTAAAAGCACCAGCGAAAGAGAGTTTTCAAAATGTAATAGTCCCTGTTCCCAACTGCATCGCTGTGTGCCTGGAACGTAACATTTGAGGAGTCATGAGTTCCACATATTGTTCCCCAAACAGGAAATGTCATCTATCAAAAGTAAGTTTTTCGAAAAAAGGTACCTTACAACTTGCCATAAACATACCGTGAGTTACTGAGCCAAGTAAGAAAATGAAAAAACAAGATGTGTTACCAAACCGCTGAACACCTGAGGAGCCAGGTTATCAAATTTAATGAAGCGATTAAAACATATTTAGTTTCTCTCTGATGTTCTTGCCAAGAGTTACATGAGAATATGACTCTCAAATCTGCAAGGAAAATATAAAGCTATAACCAGCAGCTTGTAAGCTAAGCATAGCATAAAGATAAGTACAACAACAAAAGATAAAGGTAAAACATATAACAACACATTTAAAGATAGATAGATAAATAGATAGAGAGAGAGAGAGAGAGAGAGAGAGAGATACTTTATTTATCCTGAGGGAAATTCAAGCTCACTTATTTACACATATTTCATGTGTTTAATCCGTACAAACACTGCAGTGTAAAAACAACATGTTGTGGTTTTACGGGGAGTTTGATTGTGGATTCTTTATTGGCCGGATGCAGTGACTTCCTGGAGTCTCTGATGGTTGCCTGGCAACCTCACAATGACGACAAGACTCTGGGAAAAAACTGCATCACATTACGTGACACACGCAGTCTTACATCTTATAAATTACATTAAATTTACAGTCATATGCATAAACTTGAAGAACAGATCATATTTTAAAAAAAACTTGTTAAATCTAAACTAGGCAGGAGGCAACATATATTTATATGTATATTTCATCCTCCACTGCATTCTCCACTGAGAGAGCAAGTATGTATGTGTGCACATGTCTCGTAAGCTGTATGTTGTGTTGATGTTGTTATGAACAGAACCAAACAGTAGCCTGGCAGGGACAAAACAGAGGGAGAGACATAGAGAGAAGGATGCAGAACAGAGGGATTAGAAGGTATTGTCACCACTGGTCGGACACTGATGTGTCATGGCTTGTTGTTCATATGCGACCAAAAACACACTCCATGACAACACACTTTCATCATATACCTGGCCTCTAAAACTGGAAATGGTAATAGAATTCATGCAAATGAAGTAACAATCTTTAATTTGATAAACACTTATCAACACTTATTACCAAGTTTAAGGCAGGCTCCTATTTATTGTGCAAAATATTGATCTAATCCTAAATTACGAAAATATTAGATTACCAGTGTGAAAAAACATCTGGAAAAGACTCCTTAAATCCTCCTTATCCAGCCTTTCTGAGCTGCTTTGGTTTGAGTCCTACAGCACAGGGAGATTGTTCTGTGACATGGTAAGGAAAGTAGTTTGGGCATCATTTCCTGTCTACTGGGGTACCTCAGGGATCCATGCTTGGTCCCCATCTCTTCTCAGTAAACACCACCTACCTTGCTCCAACTATTTGCATTCCCATTCCATTTCTATGCTGATGATACACAGCTTTATCTATAGATTGACTACTGAACTGGGGTCAGTTGGGCTCCAGGTCAAGAACCTCTGTTTGAAGTGGCTGTTAACATTTCTTGTTGGAGAGTCCCAGAAAATGTCCTAATCATATTTTTCAGTATGATGTAACAGACACACACAAAAAACACAATTTAGTTTTATCTGGACAAATTTGCCAATCAAATCCAGTTGTTTTTATTTGTGTGGATTATTTTATTTCATATTACACGTGCACAGCATACTGAGGCTATAGAAACATTTCATTCAAATACAGAAACATTGGTAAAGTTATTTAAATCAGTTTGACAGCAAATAGCTCTGCTTAAAGAAAACAGAAGCTGCATCTCAACACAACACAACACGACACAAGGTTATTTACCACACAGGGTTGTATAATGACATTCAGGTTTTTAGTTCCCTTTATGCTACTCGTAAAAACAAAATCTCTGCCTTTTAGTCAGTTTTATAAACCGAATACTCAGTGTTTCCTGGAATATGTGAATATAAAAATATGTACTTGTTGTAACCTGAGCTTAAAAAATAAAATGGAGATGAATAGAAAACAGTATATTTTGTAGATGCACCTTTAAAGAGGGTTGTCATGCTCCTAACATGCACTGTTCCATTTGTTTTGTTTCTTTTCCAGTTAAATGAAGCATTACAAAACTTATTTTAGATAATAACTGAACTCTATCAGCTTTTATCTGGCACTGATTTCCACACCCAAACGTTTTTTTTTATGACATTGTGTTCAGGCCGGAATCTGACATTTGACTGTTTGTTTTTCTCAACAGGAGGACTGAGATGTCTGATGGTCACGTGACTAAAATGTGAGTAACAGCCAGAGGAGGACGGCTGTTCCATTCATATCCCCCACACTTCATTCACATGGGATTGACTCAAAATTCCCATTTTAGGGAACATTTTGTTAATCTGCAGGTGAATAAAACATCAAGATGTCAGGTTAAAATCGAGCTAAAATGATAAACAAAAGTCTGTCCTCTCTAAACATGTTTTCTGAGACTACAAGGAATTATTTAATCACACGTTTGGCTGTTGAGGAGGCCACTCCAGTCAGTTTAATAATAGCATATTTATAGACATTCATATACAATAAAATCAGTTGTACAGCCAGAGTGCCAGTACTAATCAAGACTGGACTTATTTATAATTGGACCCATGAGTCAGTACACCCATCAGAATAGCACAGGTATGATGTGATGGATGTGAATTCATGGCAAGTTAAATGTTAAACGCTTTCTTTATTTCTCGGCTTTCAGTTTCTCATTTCATTGACAACACTATTTCTTTCTTTACACCCCTTGACACACCCGTCATTCAAACACAGAGCTATAGCAACCAGTGCTACACCCTTCATAATAATGAAACCATTTACAGCATGCTCTGGGAAACTACATACATGCCATGATCGGTACTGACAGACAGCATATTTCAGGCTTTAGTCATAAACACTTGAGGAATCCTGCAAGCTGAAGTCCTAATAAACTCCAGCTGCAGAGAAGCTTCTGTGCTGTTGGTCAGCACTTTTTAACACATGGTCCTAATATGTCAGACCAGATATGACACAGGATAGTGATCGATCTTTAACCTTTTAATACCACAATATCTGTTGCCACAACAATCTGGAGTTAACACCCCATAACAATGTGTGGTGATTTATTGTTGCTATTTTATTCTTGCTTGTAATTCATGTATTTACACTGAAATAATTACATTTTATTATTGTGTCCTGTGTACAATTACGTCCAGGACACCAGATTTAACCAAACCTGGACCAAAAAACACTCTTGCTAATTGTTGAAATGCACTTAGCTGTGCATTGAATCTTAAGTTTCTCCAATGTTGTGACTTAAGTCTGCTATTTTATTTTGTGCCTTGATGTTTTGGTGAAACTTTGTATTTTTGGATTTTAATATAAAAATGTCATATTCTTCCTCTTTTCTTTTCGGTTACCTGTATGTACAGTAATATGCACATTAACAGGTTGAGCACATGTTGATTCGTTCATACTAACAGAAAACAGGTTTTTCCAGGACTGCTGCTGATTTGAACACCTTCACCATCTAAATTATGGTGCTTTTTAATTTCATATCTAAAATTAGTGCGAACACATTAACCCCATCATATGTTTCTGGAAGTCCACACATGTTGGAGGTCATTAAAAGGCCTCAGTATGCTTCAAACAAGAGTAAAACCCCTTCCCCTCAGACCTGTCTGACAGCAGAATTGGGAAGGCTGTTTTGCAGCTTTTTTGAAAGTGACAGTTGTGTGCAGAGGTGTGGAAGTTGCAGGGTTTTTTTTTTATTTCCACTGCTTTTCATGTCTACAACTGAGTGTAATAACTTGAATAACTTCACGGCAGGTTTTTCACACCGTCTTTCAATGTGGCTATTCAGAAAAATAAGATGTGGTCGGACAACACTTTTGTTTTAAGCATACTGAATATATACTGAATATTCTCCAGATATTTGTGAACAGCCGCCCCAAGGCCACACCAGCTCTTCCAGTAGCCAATCCTCCAATCAGCACTTGTCAAGCACAAGAAAGAATTTACTGTGCATGTACCGACATGACCTCCATGTTTTTACTGGAATTGAAGAGACTTTAAGATGTTTTGAAATTACATACCAACACAGTGACCAATTTAAGAGCCTAATGTCACAGTTATGATGAGAAAAATTAACATAGTAGTTCACCTGGTGGAAAAAAACAATGAATGAGAAATGTTGTGTGGGCGGTAACCAGTAGCTGACTCTGGTCTCTGTTCATACATGTATGTGGAAGGTCATCAGTACAGTCCCTGTAACTGTATATGACATGTGAACATGATGAATTACTGTGGGGAGTTAAAACCTGTTATTTAGTTTCCAATGTGGATTATTAAAAATGTTGCATAATTTATTAGAGTTTATACTCTACTTAGTTACATTACTACAACTATGTTGGTTTTTATTGTTTATGTTGTACATCCATTCATCTTTATAGTTTATATACACTTTCTGGTTATAAGATAAACAGGATTTTGTTGTATTGGTACTTTAAAGATAAATCTAATCCAGTGGTGGAAAGTGAATTCACTTACCAAAGTATTGTAAGGTAGGAGGTATTTATACTTCACTTGAGTTACATTTTATGCCACGTTATAACTCTACTCAACTACATTTCAGAAGGATACAGTTGTAATTAAGATAAGATAACATATACTTTATTGATCCCACACTGGGTGAAATTCACTTGCTACAGATAAGAAAATACACATTAAATAAAAAATAGAATAGAAAAATACAAGATATAATGAGAATAGAAAAAATAGGAGCGTGACTATACACAGTGACTTTGTAGATGAAACAAACCTTCATAAACATACGATGAACAAATGATGCATTGTTATATATTAAACCACATCACAGGTTAAATAAATCTGTTAAAATTAGCTCCCCCTCAACTACCGACAACAGTGCAATGTTTCTAAGACATGAATCTATAATTAGGATAAAACATTCTGCATGGGGCCGTTCTACTTCTGTATTAGTACTTTTACTTTTGATTACTGTTTGAATTTTAAAGACAACCCATCTTTTACTTCAGTAACGTCTGAAAACTTCTTCCACCACGGATCTCTATTAATAACTCTGCATGAACAGGTGAACGTTGCCTTTTCCATGTCTCCTTGAGGAAAACTGCGTCTGTTACTTTACTAATCTGAATAAAAAGCAGTGGTTGAATGTAACTAAATACATTTACTCAAGAGCTGTAATACAACTTTAATGTGCTTGAACTTGAGGATTGAGTATTTCTTTTTCATGCGACTTTATACTTTATACTATATAGCCAATATTGTACTTTTTACTTTATTACATTTATCTAACAACGTTACTGACTTATTTTACATTGCAGATTCAGATTAATAATACAAAATATAGAACCAATCAATTATGATATACAGGTTAAGACACCCTGCAGTTTATACATCAGTTATAATTTAGCTCCTCCTTTAGCAGCTGCAACATTAGTGATTCTTACACATTAATTTATCTCTCTGAAATGGGCCATTATGCTTTTTTACTTTCGGTAAGTAAGCTCATGAATTCAGGACTTTCACTTCTTCCACTGTTAAAAAGCAATTGTGGCTGCAGAGTCACAATTTCAAGCTTCATTTCTTTTTCATTCAACAGAAACCATAACTTTCGTTCTCAAACATAAATACACTTTCACTCTTTCCCATCTCTCTCTAACTCTCTCTCTCTCTCGCTATTATATAATCAACCACACTGACTGAAAAGGCCCTTTACTGTTGATGCACACGTTGGATGTTACACACACACACACACACACACACACACTTCCAGTTACTTATGGTGAAATTATAAAAATTATCTGGAAAACTGTGAGCGTGAACGCACACGTGTAGCTCCTGTGTGGACACGTGTGTGGTTAGGGGTTTTTTTTTTTTTTTAGGTGCGTTTTCCCACCTTCTTTGACATGTTTTTAGAAAACACGGTTGCGTGAAACACTCGAGTGAAAGGCGGACAAATGTCAGCTCTTCATCACAGGGTTTTATAACCCTGTAGTCACAGAGAAAAGCTCGTGTTTTGGACGGATATTTAATGAGGTAACGGTGATTTGCGGACGCGTCCAGAGGGCGAGACCGACGTCATCCAGGGTTCCGCGCTGCGTTCACGACAATCGGAAAAATCTAATTGATCGTAGAGACGGGTGTGTGAACATTATGTGTACAAATATGCAGGCAGAGTGAGTGAGTGAATGCATTTAAATATGAAAATTATGTTTATTTAATACAAATACATACATTTTTTTAATAAACATTGAATTAAATAAACAAATCAATTAAATCGAAAGGGGGGTGTTTTGCTATAAGTTGCACACTAATCTTAATATTTTCTGTGTGACTGGTAAAACGGAAGCAAGTACACCTTCAATTTCAAGGTACTTTACTTGTAGTATTTGTATTTCCATTTAATGCTACTTTATATTTCACTTACTTACTTTGCAGACTAAGATATTTCCTATAAAACATCAACCTATAGATTTGATGCGTTGTTATTGATCAATCTACAGAAATGTTAAATAAATAACACTAGTTAACCAGGCTAAAACAATAAAACACGGCTTACATGTCAATAATATTCCAATAATCTAATTCATATAATAATACACTAGTCTGAGTAATTTTACTTTTGATAGTTGAAGTATATTTTGATATGAACAAATGTGTTTACAACATAGGCAAAAGAACAAAAAGAACAAAAAGTGATCGATTGTCAAAAATTAACAAAAACACAAATAGATGAAAAATAAAGGGGATGTTCAAGTTGCTTAAGAATTCAATACAAAGGGATTCACTGACGTGGTGTATCCAAAAATGACAATGACTGTAGGTCTACAAGTAAAAATGTTTTACTTTTAATAGAGTATTATGACATTGTGGTTTTACAATTTTTACATAAATTATAAATTAATACTTCTTCAAGCAGTGGTGACTTGTGTTAAATTAAAAGTAACATAGGCCTTCATGTGTTAGAAAACAGACAGCCTATATGATCAATGTGTCATTAGCTACTAAGGTTTGATATGTCTGATGAATAGCCTTCCTGTCATGTGTTAGGCCAACGGCTATGTGGCCGGCTACAGAAATGAATCAACTCCTCAAAGGAGGACAAAGAGAGCTTTAATCTAATCAAACCACACATTACAGACACGATAAAGCTGATCTACAACCTGGAAAGTTTCTGAAACCCAAGTTGCTGTGACTGTGACATGTAGAGGGCAGTGAGAGGTGACGGTGTATTGACCACTTTATTTTATTTATTTTTTGGAGCATATGTTATTTGTATAATCAAGATGATGTTTTGCATTTTAATCCAAGCTTTTATTGAGGGGCAGTTGCAATTTATAACAAAATGGTGCATTAAAAACATGCCGCAACACAATACTAGGTTGGTTTATTCCTCTTTTAAACACAATGTGCATTAGAGGAATAAACCAACCTAGTATTTTGTTGCGGCATGTTTTTAATGCACATACTAGGTTGGTTTATTCCTCTTTTAAACACAATTTTGGAATAAACCAACCTAGTATGTGCATTAAAAACATGCCGCAACACAATACTAGGTTGATTTATTCCTCCTTTTAAACACATTTTTGGGAATAAAGAGTAAATAAAGAGGAATGAACTTGATTAAACTCCTAATTTAACACATTAGGGAAAAAAAAAAAACCCCTCTCTATCCATGACGCATTCAGTTACGCTCCAAAAATAAAGTGACACTTTATGACTTCCGAAACAGGAAATCAAGAGGTTTTACGATGAGGAAGCACTTGAAAGCAGCATCTCAACCTGACTCCCCCCCCTCCTCCCTCCTCCCTCCCCTTCCAAAAGCGCGCTCCCGTGGTTTTTTTTTACGTGGCTACTCCCCCTCTACGGCGTACGTGCGCGCACCCCTCTATCGCGTGGTGGGGATCATCCATATTGCTGCTAGTGGTGGAGTTAAGGTTGTAATCCTGAGAGGCCCTCGGACACGTTTCTTTATTTTTTTTTTACACATGTTTTAATCCAGCGCTGACTACTCTGAAGCTCTTCGGGTCTAGGAGCGACAGAGGAGCGGCAGACTCCGCGGAACAACTTCACATTTCCCCCTTGAAATTGAAGGCGAATTAGGGCCGGGGAGGGAGGACTGGTAATCCTGAGGGGGGAAGAAAGACGGTGGTGGGAAATGGCCACTCAGGTGGAGACTCTCCTGCCCGGCAACCCGCTCGCCAAGGCGGAGGAGCACGGCAAAGTGATCCGCGGTGAGCCGGAGGAAGAGGAGGGCGGCCGGGGCGACGGGGCCAAGCGGCAGACGGGTGTCGCCGACCAGGGGAGCAGCAGCGGCGGCAGCAGCCCCGGGCAGGGAGGCACCCCCGGTACGGAGGAGCAAACCTCCAAGCAGGCGACGGGCGAGGAGGAAGAAGAGGAGGAGGAAGAGGAGGAGGGCAAAGGAGGCTGTGACAGCGACGACAAGCAAAGCGAGGAGGGTGTTAAAAGCGGCAACAGAAAGGAGTTTACTGAGGCTCCCCCGCCCAAGGTGAACCCGTGGACTAGGAAAATGAATGCGGTGACCGTGGTCAGCGTGAATGGACAAGCACACCACGGTTTGTAAACCCCCCCCCTTTTACATGTTCCTTTTAACTGGCTGTCAAGTGTTGTTGTCGGTGTTGGTCGGTTGTCCGTCCAGGTGTGCTCACACAGGGGCGACCGAGCGGCTGTCACAGGGGTCAGATATTCATTTATTACATTTATATATATGTGTGTGTGTGTGTGTGTGTGTGTGTGTGTGGTAGCCCCTCTTGTTGCTCCCTGCAAGCTGGTTATATTTGGAGTTAAACCCCCTCCTCCTCTTCTTCTTCCTCCTCCCTGTGAAGGCTATTCTGGGAGTGGGGACCCATGGGTGGCTGATTGCACAAGGGATCACACCCTTTTTTTAAACAAACAAACAAAAAAAAGTTTAAATGCTCTCCTAATAATAATCTTTCCTACATTATATATGACTTTTTAATTATTTTAGTGTTGCTATAGCTGTATAAATGAGGAGATATGAGTGTTGTGCATTGGCTGTAAAGTCAGATAAAAGCTGTATGCATCGGCCACTGTGGCATCAATAGGGTGTATTTTTTAATAGGAAGAGGAGGAAAACAACTTTAATTTCCAGCTGTGTCACCATGCATGCTTAAAAACTTTAAAGTTAGAATTAGACAGTAGCTCAGATATCCTTGCTTCATCACCATGTTCTTCCTCCCCTCCCTCCCCCCTTGTGTGCCTCATCTCCACACACACACACACACACACACATTAGGTGACACATTGCTTGCCAAAAGATTTAAACCCTGGTGGTTACTACTGTTTGTTTTGGTGCAGCAGACAGACATTAATGAGACATCCGCCTCTTGTCTCGCATTGCATCAATTAGGGGGAAAATCAATAAATAAATAATAATAATAATAATAATAAAAAAAAAAAAGCCACGAGTCTGGCTGGCTGTGTAGCTGCTTAGCCAGCTAACAATAGCACACACACACACACACACACACACACACACACACACACACACACCCCTATTTGGCCTAGTGCGTCGTTAAGCCCGTCCCACTCAGATGTTAGCTTAGCTTCCAGGTGGTTTCTTTTACCCCCTCTTCCTCTTCCTCCTCTCCCTCCTCCTCCTCCTCCCTCACAGTCCCCGTGTGCTAAAACATGTCAGCCGTACGAACAACAAAACAACAAAACAAACCCAACCTAGTGTGAAACATTACGTCTCGTTTAATCTTTAAATAAAGGAGCAGGTTTGTTGTGAGTCGTCACGTGTTCACTCCACGTGTTCCCCGAGAGAAAGGCATGGGCGCTAGTTAGCTGGCAGGCTAGCTGCGTTGGATCGGTGCAGCCTGACATGGGGGGGGGTTGAAGCTGCCTGGTGTTGTTTTCGTGGTTTCGTGGTCGTGTGTTTGTTGTCAGAGCTTTTAAAAAAAATAAATAAATAAATAAAAAAGACCCCGAGCTCCTGGTAGCTTGTCCACCCCGCTAGTTTGAGTTAGCGTGGAAGCTAACAGACAGTCATCATGGCTCCTGTATGAGCTCACGCTGGTCCGGAGCTATAAATTACAACTAATTATGCTTTGTCATAAAAATACACGTGGGGGTTTTGGTCAAATTGAAGGCTGATTGCCAGAATTAAAGCCACTCTAATCCATAATGTGGACTGATTAGTGTTTAATCACATGGAGACAGCTCCCTTCTCTGCTCTGTGTCAAGGCAACGTGGTGTCTTGCCTCAAAGCCATGTGTGCTTTTTTTTCCCCCTTCTTCTTCTCCCCCTGAACACAGTCAGGTCATCCTGGTTCTTTGTGATTTGTGTTGTTTGTTGCAGTGCTGAAGCTGTAACTAATGTAGACTTCAGGGTACAGCCTGTACCCTGAATCTGGAGTGGTCTGGGTCGATGTGCTCCAAAAGCTGTCACATCAGCAAGTAAACCTGGCAGGGAGCCAGAGGTTGAGATAACCAGTCAGTAATGCCCCCCCCCTTTTTTTTTTTTTTTTTTTTAAATTTTGCATTCAAAGACCAAAAGCTGGATTGTGTGTTTTAGAGCAGTGGCTCCGAACTCCCCCCCACCCTTGTGACCCCCGTAATACAAAGCCATGTCTACTTAGATGTTGTCGTCACAGGGTGTGTTTATAACCCGTGAGCGGTTGAATCCAAGAGTGAATTTCCCTTCTCTGATAGTTGAATTTGAATGATTCGTAGAGACGTGAGGAGGTAAAACCGCACTGTATGTCACAAGGGGGGGGGGAGGAAAGACTTGTGACTGCATCGTGAGGAAATCTGTTTGATCTTTTAGTGATTTCAGCTTAAAATGTAGCAACACTCAACAGTTTTACAGTTATTTTCTAAAAGATTGTAGCATCGTCCGTAAAGTTCTTGTTTTTTAAGGTTTCATTTTGGTTTGAATGATTCGTCTCTAACCAAAAAGGAAGGGCTTGAGTCTGTCACAGGTAGAATGCTCTCTAATCAGTCATGTGTACTCTCATTGTGTCCTTGAACAAGGTCCTGGACTCGTATCCTGGATAAGAACGCCAGCTGAATGGCCGAAAATGTATTTCCACGGCCCGGGCGGCTTGTTTTTAGGACCACAGTTAGGAGTATGTTACTGTATGTGACTTTAACTTGTGGCAAGCGAGGGGTGGATTTGGATTCTGGATAAGACGCCCATTTTCACAATCACCTCAGGCGTGCCACTAGCAACAAGAGTGTACTGTTGAATGTTTGGAAATATTTTAGCCTAAAGGATACAGTGGCGAGGCACGTCGCCTGCTTGCTTTTCTTTGTCAATGCAGAGTTGGTTTTACTTGTTGGAACTGGATAACTGAACTTTTAAAGTTAATTTTTCCCCAAAGAGAAATTTGTCCCGCAGCCAAGTGAAAACTGGACCAGTCTCGCAATACCAGACGATTGGAGATCTCACCACCTACTGATTTGTCTGGGGATTTCTAAATGCCAAGTAGTTGCTTGAATGGCTGCTAACACACATTACACCCCTAACTTCAAGGACATGTCTTACCTCTTCCCTCATCCTCCTCTGTAGTGACACAAACTGGAGAAATAGCAAATCACTTTGTAACATGGAGAGAGCTTTTTAAAACATTGAAAATGGATGTACCGAGCAACGTGAAGAGTGTGTACAAGCACACAACTTCCGCATGTTATCGGTATCTAAAAAGATTTGAGACTCTGGCGTTTAGAGACTGGCTTGTGAGTATAAACCTGGACGAACACACAAATTTCATCATGAAATAGGTACATAAAACATACAGTATATGTAAGACATGAGCCAAAACCTCCTACATCCTTTCATATAAGTGCATATAGAACCTGTAGCACATCCAGCCATCACCATCCAACCAACAATCAATGCTTGAAACATCATTACCACCCACTTCTTGGTATATGGAAAACTGATCATCAGCTGACTCATCGTAAGCATTTAACACTTTCATTGCACGAGAGATAGAATATATTTCCATTCTGTTAGACCTGACCTTCGATACACTGAATCTCTGTCCAAAGGAAACTCAAACTTTCCCTACAGGGGTCAGAGAGGACATTATTAATCGGAAAGGATTTGAGGCTTAGACATTGTTCTCGTGGGGAAAATGCGAGGCAGATCAGGCAGTTTTAAAGCCAGTGATCTTACACAGCACTTACACCATGGAAACCATGTGATGCTGCATGCTCTCATCACCTGTCAAAATAGTTAGGATTGTTTTAGCTCCAGAGAGTAGACTCACTAAGGTTTGGCTGCCGGTGATTCCAGTAGTAAACATGCCTGTGACGGTCTTGTCTTCAGGGTGTGTGGCTGCATTCTTCGTACCGTCACCAAAAACCACCATGCAACGACAGGCTGGTCTTTAAAAAAGGCCTGGCCACAGACCTGGAGGTGCCTTGTGGAGTTTTTAAGGTGTCTTTTGAGGTCTATAAATGGTGTTAAATGTATTTCCCTCCTCCATAACAAGTTGTGCATAGTTTACATACTTGGTTGCTTGGTAGCATTCTTCTTCACTGCCATTGTTGGTATGTACCAGATCACTCCCCATTAATTTCTTTTGAAGAACCGGGGATGAGACGCTTTGTTTTCTGGTTGTGAGCCTCTTTAGCTTTGCAGAAAGTTCACTCTGATTGACAAGTGAAATTACGAGGCTCTCTTATATCAAGACAATTAGAGAGAGTGGGTAGAATGCCCTCTCGTTCTGGAAAGATGGATTGTTTATATAATTATATGGCAAAATCATGTAAGAAGCAGAAGAGGAGGGATGCTCCGTCGATTCAGTGACTGCACAGGTAGTGACAGAGGTTAATGACAGTAATGTGTTTGTGTGATAGCAGCTAATAACATAATAGCTGTATAATTTTCGTCTTGATGGTTGTCAGCCCTGCTCGTCTCACTAGCTACAGCAGTTTACACATACAACCCTGGCCCACGCTACTTCCTGTCCCGCCTGCCTTTTGCTGGAACCACGTGACTAAATTTTACCAGGTGAAATCCGGTCTGAACACACCGTTGCTGGGGCAGCTCGGACTGTTGTGTTGGAAGCTGGTCTAACATTGACATTTCTGGCATTTAGCTGAATCACTGCTCTGTTTGTGATGGGTCATGTGACACCGTCTGTGCAGCTGTGAAGATGTATTTATTGTGTTCACTCCATCAATAGTATGTTGTTCTGTATGTTTTCCTAAATGTTGGCAGAAGGGCAAACATGAACGATGTCATCACACTGACCCGGTGCAGCCAGGGTCCTTTTTTATTTCTCTAACTTGTTAATGCATTTAGGTAAAACTAAATTGGGTCTAACACAACTTTTTAGTACATTTTAATGCTTTATGGTTCAGAATTTAAAATAATTTCCCAAACAAGTAGCCTCTGTACCTCTGAACAGTTAAATGTCTCCATTCTTCAGTATATTTTGGCCCCATGAAGGGAGTTCATGGTGAATTAGTGATAAGTGCTTGCAGTGGTTTTGCCCGCCTTCTTCTGATGGGCCACCACAGAACAAGAGTTCCTGTGTCTTTTTATAAACAGGCACTCTCTGCTTAAATCTTTTTCTTAAACATTATATTTCATTCATTCAGTTAGATGAAGCAACGCAAACATCGGTTTTCAGCTGATTCTCACATTCTCGCTGCAGTTTTGGTGCTAGCAAAATCCAATTAGCTGCAAACGAGAACATACTGTGTAAAACATGGTACAATTGATCAGGCAGTCCCGTGTGCAATATTAACTCTAACTGCCAGCAAAATGCTGCCACTTTGGCTAAGCAAGTTAGTTCCCTGTCCCGCTGTGGCACCTGTTGTTGCTAACTGACAGTAAAACTGTGTTCGGACTGTAAATAGCCCCACATCCCCAAAAATAATGCAAGGGGGAAATGCTGGTGCGTTTCTGCAGGTACTGGTGAGAAGATGAAACATGAGCCAGGAAGTCGAGACAGACTGAAAGGCAGAATAAGCAAAACTACTTTGGACTGACAATATTGGAGCCATGATTTGCCAGAATTTTTTTTTCTTCTTTTGAGTCATAAGTGGCATCCTGCAGCATCAACACCCGGTTGTTTTGTAGACTGAAATGAGTAGTGGGGGCTGCCTGATAAATGGATCATTTTAATGTTTTGGGGTAATAATTGCTTCAGAATGTGCTACGAGTGTTGGGACTGATGATACCCAATTATGACTGTTACGACACACAGTGGCACATTTGTTAATCACAAGGGTGTACTTGGGCATAAGTGCTGCATGAACCTAAAACTGAGACTAAAACCAGGCTTCTATACTCATGTCTTTAAGACCTGCTCCAACTGAACTGAAGTAATGCTGTCAAATTCGAGACCCAAAACCCCACCCAAGATTTTGCATTATTTAATAAATGACTGAGAATTGGCTTTCAAATAGCACATGTGGACTATTGCCACAGTCAGAGGAACAGAAATGTCTTGACGAATTAAATTTATAAAAACCAAACTGTAACCCAACCCTGACACCTGTCTGGGCCTGTCAGGTTCACGTAGTGGAACTCCAACAAAGTAAAATGATTTCCTTATCCATGCACCACACTACGTGGTTACTGTAAGGATGAATGAAATATTTATTTTGCAGATGTATTGTTGAGCTCCTTTTTGCTATTCAGCCCACAGGCATCCAGTTTGTTGAAGTGTTTGTGTGTGTGTGACTTTACTTGATAAATGAGTGCATATTTCCCTTACGCCAGACATGGAGGTGCTTTACAGCTGCAGCAGTGTGTGACGTAGCTCCTGTAAGCAGTGCAGAACACCTTCATAGTCTTAACTATCCATAATAATTCAAAGAGGCATTTTGCTAAGGCAAGAACATTCAAAATTATCATTCTTTTTTCATTTTTGAATTGTGACCATGGTATGTATGGAGCAGGACATTTCATAGTTGAAAAGTTAAACATCTCTGGTATAGACACGCCCAGCCTTTGAATATGTAGATGTTGATGTACTGTGGTAATGGTATTAAACTCCAAAAGAAAATATTTCTGATTCTGAAACTGCAGCTGCCCACAAATGTAATCACGGTTACAGTTTCTCATTTTGAAGCATCAGACATGGCACTCAGTCCAAGTGCAGCCTCATTTAAAGTCAGTCTTCTTGCTGTTGTGAAGAATGCAGGCTGTCATGTAACGCTGTCCTGTAGCTGAGGTGTGACCCCCGTGGTTAAGGAATCAGGAGTGACTTGTGGGTCTGCCAAATGAATAAATGTAAATGTGGGTTCGGCTCTCTGCATTAGCATTCCTTTAGCATGTGCAGGAGAATTGATTAACACATGCAAATTAAACCCTGTGTGACCAAATTTGGTTAGAAAAGGACTGTTGAATAAAACCTTCACATGACTTTTAGCTAGTCTACAAATTAAAACAGCTTTTAGTCTAGGAAAGGAAAAAATAAAGGAAAACATCAGGCAGGGAAGTGTGAATTAGACACTTAATAAATAATATTAAACACTGTTATTTAGCTGTACACAGATGTAAGGTTAGTTTTAAGTTTTTTTTTTATTAATGCACAGTATTTGTCAACAATTATAACTTGATGAATTTGACATTATTACAACAAAACACTTTAGTATATTGGCATTTATTATGTTCATAGACCAGCCTGGACTTATGGGTGCCCACAGAAGGAGTCATAGTTGTTGACAGGCGCATTATTAAACACTTACATCTATTTACAACTATATTATATTGTAGTGTTTATTAAACGTTTTTATACTGCTTACATACGTGGAACTGGGGTGAGTTAGTTATTTGGTGCCACAATCTCCTTGTTTGTTTTTCACATGAAAAACCTTTACTCTGTGCGTACTTCTTTCTTGCCAGCTCTAAATGAAGTTATGAATATGAAAGGCTCTGAAGTGTGTGATGGTTTGAAGCTGCTTGGCATTCCTGCAAGAGTCTCATAGAATTGGGGAGGTGGGGGTGTTGCTGTTTCAAAATTAGCATGGACGCCTCACTTGTCTCCCACAGTTGTCCCTGCTCTGTGAATCTTGTCCTCTTTGTTGTGGCCTTGAAGAGGCAGACTCCCAACTTCCTTCAACAGACACCTCGGGGGCTGCTTGTAGCCAGGTTTTACGAGGCTTTTACGAGGATACTTGACAAAGGTCACGAACCGGGAAGGAGTGCTGACGCGTGAAGGGGTGAAGTGGAAGTACTGTTGCAGGAGAGAAGGCCGCCACGGTTTCTGAATGGGTGTTCACTGTGTTGACGTGAGCTCAGATGATCCGTCTGTAGAAATGATGTATCTTCATGTTTGCTGGTTATGGTGAAAGTCAATGCCTTCTGCTGCCCCAAATCTAGAGGATCTTTAATTCTTTAACTTAATTTATATTCTAGTGGAAATCCCAACATCTCCAAAGACTCCAAAAATTCCAGGCTGAAGTTTGAGGAGCAAGCGGGCGTGTTTACCGTGAGTTACTAGAGGTCAAGGCTAGGTGTGTGTGCTGTGTGTGAGTGTGGGGAGAAGAGAAAGGGAGCAGATTAAAGTAGTAAATAAACAGTAAAATCAGGTGGAAAATGACCTAGAATAACCTACTGTCAATACAAATATGATATAGGCGTACACCGCTACCACCCCGTGGGCCGCCGCCACCGCTGCAGTTACACTGTCTTAACGAGAGCTCAACAGTCCAGGGAGCGAGTGTGTCGACACGAGACCGTGGACTTCTGTGTCGCAATTTCGGTCTCGGTTTCAGAACCGTTACAGCCCTACCCAAAGGGCAACTTGAGGCAAGTCTAAGGTCAGAAAAGGAAGTCAGAAAAACAGGAAATCCCGCTAACAGGAGAAATCCAAATCCTCGTGTTGTTTCGTGTGGTGCTTTTTTAAAATATTTGATTGCGTTCGTAGTGTTGTACGACGCGAGGGAGCTTCTCTGAATCACGGCTTTGCAAACGTTGCATTTTGCTGTCTTGCTCTTTCCAGTGTAAAGTATTTCCATACAGCGGACATGTTGGCTAGCCACAATGCTGCTCAATGCTATCCTGCTAGTTGGCTGCAAACTGTGGAATGGATTTCCTGAGTGGAGGCGTGTCTCATAACTCTGTCTCATTGAGCCGCGCCTCCGTTCAGGAAATCCATTCCACAGTTTGCAGCCAGCTAGCAGACATGGCTCTTGGATATCGGAAATCTGCGCAGGTTGGATCGGGAAATTCCGATACGTGAATTACGCTGGTATCCGTCCCGATACCGATACTGGATCGGATCGGCCCCATCCCTACTTGAAGCTGCACAGTTTAAGCCTGTTGTCTGTGGTTCCCACTCTACTCCACCTCTCCAGTGGCCCAACTCGACCTGCTTTATCTTGTGTCTGGACTGGATGATAGCAGCACATCTCTCTGCGAAGGCTCAGCACTGCAGTCATTCGCTCAGGGTGTGGACTGTGTACATCAAGGATGGGTCCTGTTAATGACGCAAAAAGGAATTTTATTCAAATTTGTTTTACTGAGCAGGGTGAGCCATGAGAGAGAAACACGTGTCACACATTTTAATGTGATTACTATTACTACTACTACTGTGAAATGAACAATTTGGAGTGTTTGTTGGTTTAATCAAGTGCACACTGAGTGGATGAGTCATTGTTAACCAGAAATAAAGCTGCAGCTGCTGATGGACGTGGAGCTAGTAGTTGTCTTCTTTCATAATGGAGAATATCTGAGAATGAAGTGAATGTAGGATACTAGGAAATCTAAAAAAAAAAAAAACCCACATCACATCACAAAGACAGCCAGAAAGGACAAGGGAGTTAAATCCTGTGTGAGGCAAGAGTTTGTGCATTCACTCCAAACCTCCAAACCAGTTGTTCTTGTCGTGATGTTTTTTAATCGGTGTGAAAAGCAAAAAGCTGCAGTGTCAACTCTAACCATTTCATCAGAGGGTGTAGCAGGCTGTCAGTGCTCTGTGCTGCTCCAAGCTTGAACACATGTTCCCGCAAGCATTCCTGTTTATACCCTCCGGCATTGGCTTTTACTTTCAACCTAGCAAGGCTTTTACTGTGAAGAAGGTACAGGTAATGCAACGCATTTGTGAAAGAGTAAGCCGAATTTTGTTAGTGACGCTCTCCTTCAATAACAATTTCAGTGCTATTAGGCTGGTGTTGGCAGTAAACAATGCTGTTTACCTCGATGTGCTGTCCTGTGGATAAGCATTAGCGCTGTGCTAGCAGTGAGCTATCTTGAAGGCTGGCAGTTGCCCTCTGCCTCTCAAAAAACATATATAGTTTTTAATAATTGTAATGTGAAAGACATTAAGACACGTTTAACTCAGAAAATACTGAGAAATTGACTTGTTTTTAAGCGTTGTTGATCAGCAGCAACACACTGGAGCTGAAATGTGTTTGAAAGGACCTGCATCCTAGAATAGATGTTAAGATTCATCCAGGAATTTGGATGCCAAGCTAAACAGTTTTTATTGGTTGAGATTTAAAGGGAGGTTAGTTATGCGAAGCCCAGGCCACTCTTGTTACGCGACCTGGAGTTAACATGTGTATTTCTGTGCAGGTTGTCTCTGAGTCTCTGCGTACACAGGGAGACGCCTCCTGGCTCTCTGCTGTCTGAGCTTTTTACTCCGCAAGAGGTGATGTCACCACAGTGATCATCTGACGTGTGTGTGTGTGTCTGTCTGACGGCGTACGCTGACCATCGTTTCCTCCATATTTGGTTCTTGCAGACAGGCTTCCCTCCTCTGTCGTCACTGTGCTTTCAGTCTGGTGGTAGCACATGCAGAGCAGCTTGTAGACAAAACTCTTAACTGATTTAGTTTCACTCTGATTAAATGTTACCCTACGCTTTAAATGTAAGAATTGACTATCCATTATAACATGATTTTTAACGTGATTATCACACCACCTCATCCAGTTCCTGTTTCTCTGTAATGAGCTCATATAAAATAAGACATCTCAGCTGCCTTTCTGGGAACTGTGTGTTTTATAATAAGGCTTTTATATATCAGAGCCTGGCTTCTGTAGCTGTTTTGTTGAATATCGTCATGTGACAAAGAGGTCAGAGTGCTGCTTTTCTCCCCATAACTTTCCACTGTAACTGGGAAATCCCTGAATCCAACTCTCACCTCAAATAAGTAAATCTTTCAAATACAATATGGTCTCAGAATGATGATACAATACAAAAAAAACTACTCTCCATGACCAACAAAAAGTCCCAGCATCTGGCTGAGGACTGGGCCTGTTTCCCAACACCACCACTGTGTTTATCCAAGACTGCAGAGCCGACGTGGCACAAGGTTTATTTATAGGAGTCACCAGCGATACCCTGTGAGCTTTGGAGCAGGTATTGTCACTGGTGTGTGTGCTGTAGCCCCCATGGGAACTTGTCTTTGGACTCCACCTGTGGTGTGTACTTGAGTTTTCTGAGAAAAAGAGAGGGGGGGAGGTGTCTGTTGGGGTTGTTTGAAATGAGAGATAATATTAAAAGGAAAGAAAGAAGATATCTGAAGGGGAGCCGCTGTTTTAATCTAAACTAAAAGGAAGCAGCAAAGCATTTTGAGTGTGGAAAATAATCACATGTAGAGCGTTGAGAACTGAAGAACAGTATTGGAGAGACGGAGGGAGAGGTAATGGTTAATGTGAACTGGCGGGGGTTGGTTGTGGCTAATGTAAATGGTAGCCTCTGGCAGTCAGGCGTGCGCAGCAGGCAGCAACAACTGGCTCTGTGAGTGCTGTGGAGAAAGACGTGGGGAATAAGCACAGGAGATGGTAAAATGAGAGCGAATTGTAAGAAGAGGGGAGGAGCTGACAGAGAGGAGAGGGTGATGATGGACTTCAGAGTAAGATGAGTCACTTTATAGTACTGTGTGTTGGGTGAACTGAAGATTAGGGGGAAAGCAGTTAAAGGAGGATTGCAGTGTTTTCTCTGTCAGATAAAGTCCCTTTTGTGCCTTCCTGTCACTACCTAGATGTAATGTAACATATACCCCCTATTTGTGAATGGTGTAGCAGTTTCCCCTTCCTTCCAGTCTTTTTGCTAAGCTAGGCTAAATGCATCCTGCACTTAGCTCTCTACTGAACACACAAATTGATATCTGTCTCCTCATTAAACCTGTGATGAGAATGCCAGGAAGTCTATTTCTTTATAAAACTTATTTTAATGACCTTTTATTATTCACTAATTTGCTTGTGGTGCATAATCTTAACTAATCTGTCATGATTGCTTGTTTGGTGAAACAACAAAGCAGTTACCTTTTTTGAATTACTTCTAAATGTTGTGTAGACCATGAACAATCAACATACATGTAATTATGGTCAATTTAAAAACACAAACACCTTTTCAGAGCTTGACTGCCTTCAGTTGTTTGGCTTTTGTTTGAAATTCGGACATAAAGTTGGTTTTAAGTTGCACCGTTGTGGACTGAGTGGGTGCTGCATTGTTGTGTGTATTTGTTTTGTACGCTGTTGTTGTGTCTGTGTGTCAGGTTGTATGTCAGGTCCAGCTGATCCAGCCCGATCCTGCTGTTTTGTTTTGTTTATTCAAAATTGCACTGGAGCGATACAGTTACAGGTCAGACAAGACAGTCACATTTGTTAGTGAATTGAGAACTTCAGCATGTGTTGAGGGAGTTTTATATGTTTAGGGATGTCACCATACCAGAAGTTTAGTAGTCGATACCAATACCAGTGAAATTCTCAAAACCAGTTCCGGACCACAGTAAAAAAGGCTCAATTAGGTTTTTTTCCCCCCATCCCTATTTTATGTTGAGTATTGGCTGATACGAGTCCCGATCCAATACTTGTATTTTACTTAATAATACAGGTTAATAGCTCTGCATCAAGAAAAATGTTTTTATACATTATATATTAATATGAATACAACCTATTATTTATATATTTATATATATATATGACTAAAAAACAAAGTAGGCTATAAAATAAAAATACAAAATAGCATAACAAACTCTTTTGAGCTTGTCAATCTTCTCTTGTAGCTGTCTGAAGGGAATTTGTCTTGCCGACCTTATTGCTTCAGTGCAGCCTGAATGAACTGTGTTCTGCTCAGTGTTTCCTCGTCTGTACATCTTTTGCATGGATTACATAAATAAAATACTCTTATTTGCCTTTTGTTCGCTGGGCTTTGGTTGCACTTGCAGTGGCGTGGTCAGTGTGTGTGTCTACTGCTCTCTGTCTCGCCGCTGACCAGCAGCGCAGCCCCACCCACGGCTGTGTTTCACTGCGGGTGGGGCTCAACACACACACACAGCGACAGAGGAGAGAGTTGACGACAGCATGGTGCACAGAAGTTTCACAAGTAAATCACTTGTACAGCTGCAGTTATTCAATATGTTCTTCTTGTGGCATTTAACAGCTGTCTAGAGTATTTGTAGGCGTATATGCTGCACTGTTGTGTCAAGAAGAATAGAAAAACAAGTCCCATCACATTTTCTGAATTTTAGTATAGACTTGGTACTGAATTATTGGCTCTTGTGAGTTTTTTGTTTTGTTTGAAAGCTACATTGAAATTGATTTAAATAAGCAATGAGATTCATGTTTTCCATGTAAGAACAGTGTTTTGTCGGAAGAATTAATTTAGTCCCTGTTCTTTAATCCTGACTCATTTTATTTTCATTTTCTGGAGCAAAATCAGTCAGCACTCATGTTGTTTCCTCCTTTCGTATGGCTTCCCTTCTTTCTTTCTCTCCCATATGTTTTGACGATATTTAACCGTGTCTCTGTGACTCACAAGCACACACACTTGACATGTCCTTGAGTTTGAGAGAATATAACGGTCTTATCAGCACTCTAGTGCAGTTGAGCACATTACGCCTAGATAACACCCAACCTTCACTTCTACCTGTCGTGTCGGACTGTTCTTAAGGTGCTTTCACGCTTTTAGCACAGTTTTGAGGAAATAACCTCTTGAAACTAAAACCACACAAACTGAAAATGAGCAGCAAAAGTTTGGTGACTAAAAGTTTGTTTTGGAGCATTTATTGTGGTGTGTATCTGATGTTTTATCTAATCATGTTTGTTTTAGTTTGCAAAATCACGATAATTGGCTGTTTTTTCCTTTTTCCATTTAGTCTATAATCACAAAATAAGCAAGTAAAGTTACATTGCAGTTTTTTTCTTGCTTGCTGACATGAGGAGGTCAACTACATAATTTGCATTTGAAACATAAATAAGAAATTCCCATTTTAAGTTCTAATGTAGATTGTTACAATGACGTGGGCTTGTTTTCAGTTTGAATGAATGCTGCACACAGGTTGTAGCAGTGTTGACGTTTGAGTTTGACCAGTCACCACCTCAGTATTTCCTGTGTGGAAGCTGACACTTTTTAGGGGCAGGGAGGAACTACTATGTCCCAGGTACCAAATATGGAACTATGTGCTACTGTGCTTAAAAAGCATGCAGAGTTTCTAAATACATTTTAAATTATACAATTATATTGTATAATACAACAGCTGCTAATGATGCCATCACTTTGTATGACATTCAGTTAAAATGTCTAACCAAAGTACGAATTAAAATAGAAATGTCAAGGGATAAAGGGGCTACACACACACAAAAAAAAACATGACATGCAAAAAAATCCTGGAAAGCATTTAAAGGCATGAAAAGCAGACTTCTGGAAGAGAACGTCTTGTCTGGATGCACGGCTGACTGTGTGACTGCCTGAGGAGCAGCAGCTTACAGTTTGGCAGATGGCCTGGCCCAGGGAGGCTCTCCTCTGACCTTAAACTATCATCTGATATCATCTGATATGCACTGAACACTGAACAGCCCTGTGAGTGATGCCTTCATGCCCTTAGTGGGGGAATCGTGGTGCACGGCTCAGCTGATCAGCAGAATGCGGCAGAGCTCGACAAATCTGCTGTTTATCATTGAACAGCCTCTGTTTGTATACTTATTGCAGCGGTCGAAGCGCTACAAAGTTCAATTACCAGTCCGATGAAGTTTTAGAAAGCACCAGTGAGGTTCGGTGCATGGTTCCTTGGCTGTGGTGGTTTTGAAGGATCCTTAGCCAACTTGATACCAAAGACTTTAGCTACCTAACTGCAAATAACAATTATGTGGTATGTCAAATGTCAGTGTGTCACTCCTGCAGTTGTGGTGTAGTCAGTCTACAACTTTTTTTTTTTTAGAGGAGCTGATTTGTTTTTGGGCACCAGAAATTGAGTTTTAATTCATAAAACCTGCCTGCCGTCACTTAAACTGTGGTACACAGTATGAAGATCGTTCTGTTTTCCCTGATTTGATCTTCTCTATTATTTGATCTTATAATACATAAAACAAATCCCCATATTTTTATTCAATTTATTTTTGATGTATTTCTTGGCCACTCTTCCACAGTCAAATGATTAAACAAGACAAAGAGTGTACAGTCATGCTAGCATGTCTGTGAGCCTGTACTTTGAGCCAATGTCAATATGCTAACACAGTGGCAATGCTAACATGCTGACGTTTAGAGAGTCCTCTGTCATGACATCTAAAGTTACCAGCTGTGATAGGTATTGTTTCAGAGGAAATCTGTGATATCAAAGGGAACGTTGGGGCATTTCCATACCTTTCTGGATAGATCTGATGGTCAAAACCGTAAGTCTGCCACTGTGTGTGTGTGTGTGTGTGTGTGTGTGTGTGTGTGTGTGTGTGTGTGTGTGTGCCTGTTAAAACATGCCCTGTCATGCACTATAAGCAGCAATGTGACATTTTGAAACTTCCACAGTACTGTTGTTCACACTTCTGGTTCACACTAAGCAGATAAGAGCGGATAAATACTTGTGGAATTCATGCTGATTCCCTGACTTAATTTAGCACAAAGTTGTTTCCCCCGGCAAGTTTCTACATTAGGCTGCTGAGAGGAGACCATGTTGTTCTATTGAAATGTGCGCTTAAAGGCTGCCGATGTGACCGTATGTTCACACGAATGATCTCATCAGCTTTTGCCTGTAATGCGTCGTGACAAGTCAGTGGAAATGTATTTGTGATTAATCTGATCAGTTCTGGAAAAGGTTATGGTTTCTCTCTTTGTTTGTTTGTTTGTGTTTAAACCTGCTCACACCAAAACGTGGTACAGTGAAATTAATCCGTGTGTCCTCGCCAAATGTGAGCTAATTGCTAACAAGGTAGCCAGGTAGGACATAGAAGCGTCTTTCCTTTTTCTCTGCACTGTGCTGTCAACTCCTTCCTGCCATTTTGTTCTTGTGATTGAACGTCATTTCATTCAATTAAGAGATACTAAAGTGGGATTAAAAGCTAACTCGCTTAATAAGCTTGCTTGTTTGCCAACAAAACGATATGTTAACATGGTTTATTCAAAAGACGTATTTTTACCATCAATGGGTTTGGGTGTTCCTATAGCTGACAGCTTACAGATCTTCTCCCTCCCATACCCCTGTTGTTTGTGATTATTTGGCTAATTAATAATAAATGTGTGTATGTAGATTTCCATCGTCGTATACCAGTCAGTAACAGTAGTTTGCACTGTAGTTTGCCGTGATGCATCCATTGATCAAACAGTTTGAAATAAACAGCAATTCAGCCAATGACTAAAAGAATAATAAACATTGATTGTGGCCATTCACCTTGGGGTTATTTTTTATTCAGATATAAGTGTCGCGAACAACTAGCAGAACTTTCACGGCGCACCAGAGAGGGTCAATGAAGTGATGCTAGTTACTGAAACACAGTTATTAAACTATATTTTATTAAGTAGAATGAAAAAAAGAAAATAACTTTTGCACTGTTCAGTCTGGGACAGTTGAAAGTAGAATTTTGCGATGATTTCTGGAAATTTATTGATCCATTAACTTTAATTAATTAACTTGATCCAACATTACAAAATCTATCTGTGAATAGGATCCTGATTCTGGGCTGAATTGTCTGGAAAAGGTCTTCAATGTTGGTGAACACCGCTGCTTTGGTGCTTCAGTTTGAGAAATCCTCTTGTTCCTATCAGTCATTAGTGATTTTTGGCTGAAATGATAGGTTTACGTGATGTCATCAGCCATGATTAAGATAAGCAGCAGACTGTTGAAGCAACAATCATGCCTGCCGGGTGTGAGGTGTTGAGTTAACTGTTGGAAACGGGACCAGGTTATAAGAAGCTTTTATTTAACTGTAAAAATGTGGGCAGGTTACGAGCTTCACAAAGCAAACATTTCAGTGTTGAATTAGGTCACAAGGCCTTTGTTATACAGATACTGTATTGATCAAATTAAAAGGGGACCAAGACAACGGGTCTGAACAAAAACTGAAACTTATTTTATGTTTAATTTATGCGTCATTTCAATGATGCCAATAATTTCATTACCTGCTAACATGAAAAACTATTTCCTGGAATCCACAGACCAGATCTTTCAACAAAAGTCACCTCATTTAAAGCAAATGGGAGGCTGATTTAATGGACCTTGTTAATTCCTCTTCAATTTAGTGCAATTTATGAATGAAGTGTTCCAGGACACCTAAATCTGCACCCATTACTCTATTGTAATTAGAGAAAATCTGCAGTATGTACTCATTAAAAGCAGGAGAAGTTACACATATGTAACTGTTGCTACTGATCTTTGAACCTTTTTCTGTGATTTTGTTTTTCCACACTATTGTGGCAATTCCTTTCTCATATTCAGAATAGATGTCAGCTCTGTTTGAGCAACTTCTGAGAAATAAATGACACTTCATATCAAGTTACATGTTAGTGTTTTAGTGTTCAGTACTTGTTCTTTGCTACCTAGTTGCACATAACAGAACATGTCGTGGGAAGACCTTGTAGTCATGTTTAATGATAATCATACTATACAAACTTACTTAGAATAAGGGACACCACACCCTCAACTTATTGTGGGCTCAGGTTGCATGAATGCTCTTTGATTCCTCCGGACACTTTATACTGTGCACAATTTCTAGCTTCCTAGAAATCATGGCCTTTCTACCCTCAAAAATTCTTCAAATCCCACGAGGACACATGACTGTGACACAGTTGAGCAAACTAAATGAAGCAAAGGTCAAAATTGTAGAGTCAGGAAGCTTGAGTTAAATCCCTGTTAAAGTATTTCTCAATCCGTCCACTCAGACATAAATAAACAGTTCAAGTGTAAAGTTCAGAGGTCTTGTTAGGTGATGTCAGTAAATAACATGCATTACATTTCTGCGATACTACTTCTCAGGACACTGACAGACAAGGAAGGCACATGATTTAGTTTTTAAGTGGAGGGATTGGTGTCAAGAACTGGCTCTAAATTGGATGTTTAATGGGGAAGCTCCACCGATTTTAGGTCTATTTACAGAGAGTGCTACTGCATAAAAGTTGTATAAATCAGATAAATTGCCCCACATGATGTCACTTGAGTCAGCGTCAGTTGGGTCTGAAGACTACAAGTTTGTAAATTAAAGAAATTGTAGATTTTATCCATAGGGTCGTGTGTTCTTTATACTATGGCAATTTCCCTAAAATTATATTGTTTTAAAAATCTCAGAAACATTGCCTTTCTTACAGTATCGCAATGCAATAATTTGCAATGCCTGTGTTGTGATACGTATTGTATTGCCAGAGTCTTGACAGTACACAACCCTAGTTTTACAGTGTGATGGAAAAGAGCCAGGGCTGAATAGTGTGCCTAACCTTTACCAGAGACATACAAATGCATTGACAGCTAAAATTATTTCATACAGGGAGGTGACAAAGCATTTCCTGTGGCATTTTGTGGGAATTCCTGTGGCATTTTTGATGTCCTCAGTTATACTCAGAATTAGCTTATGTCAGTCTATCCAACTTTGAATGACTTTACAATTTATAATTGTTGTTTCTTTTCATGCAGCAGTCCAAACAGATTAATCAAAAAAAAAAAAACAGGGTTGATGAGCAGAATCAATTAAATCTGAACCCTGTTGTTAAGTGCTGCTCCCTGTGGATGCAAATCTCTTTTGTTGCTGCTCAGCAGACCGCTTTCTCTCTTGTTAAATTGTGATTGGTTACTGGTCTGTGTGCATTGAGAATACGTCCATCTAATGACTCTACCTGCTATCTTTTTAGTGCTCTCTGCATGCATGACCTCCAGTTGGTCACAGTTTTTACTCGATGGAGTGTGAGACTGTAAGTAAGAAAACATATAACATATAATATATAATCTCCCTCATTCGCCTGTGCGCTCTTTGACTGGACTTCTTAACAGGGCTGAAAAATAAAGACCGAGATTTGTTTGGGCCAGAAAAAGTTAAATAATCTGAACTGTTTAACCTCAGTGTACTTCTGACTTCACTTCACGGATGAGTGTTGAATTAATATTATGCTGGTTCGGCTTCCTTCAGAGATTGTCACATCGTCAAATCCAATCAAGAAATTCGGATTCTCCCGTCACTTTCCGTCTAGCAATTACAGCAACTTTACCCAGACTGACCCTTTGTTATTTATTTTATTCTGAGTGTCTAGTCTCAGGAATGTTAAGAATTGTTGTACCTCGACGTAAGCTGATGAAGATCTCTGACATGTGAACACACTTTAACCAAGGTCTGCTCCAGATACACTGTAAAGTTCTCTGTGTGTGTGTGTTGTGCAAACAGAAAAAATCCATAGTGGAAACTTCAGCCGTTTCACAGAACTGGTACACATACATAATATTCACATGACTCACGTGACATAGGGCTGCAGTAATTGCCATATGACCAAGTGCAGTATCCATATTGTGCCGCCCTACTCGAACATGACATGGTACATTTAAGTAGATTTGTGTGGGGCCAGCAGGTATGACATTAGGTTTATATTATGAAGCATTATCACAGTTATTTTACTAACAATAAATGTAATGATAACTGATATTTCTTTTCATGTTTTGACCCCTGATGTGTTATTGATTACTGTTTGGCCAGTTAAAAGTTCAGGACTTAATTTATCAGTTATGATTAATTCAGATATTTTAGCACTTTTGAATACATGCAAATACAAACGTCTGTAATGAAACCCGGGTATTCTGCTGCTCTTGGTGGTGGTAGTGATTGAGTCAACCAAAGAATTTTATTCCCCTCTCTCTTACTGGCCTTCTCCCCTGACATGATCGTCCTTAAGGAGCTTACTGAGATTTGCTCTTTAGCGTAAACGGCTCGGCGAAGTCCCTGTCAGCTGCTTTCACTCCCTCGTAGTCAGAGACTGCAAGAGGCAAGACCTCTGACTTAAGGACACTAAGACAGATCTGGTCCCTCAGTAGTGTCTGTTTATATGAAATTTCGACTTTGAGGTAGGACTGGGCAATTAGACATGTTTATTAAACAACCGACTATATTGCTTGGAAAACTATATTTGTAGGAATATTTTTCAGCTGTATTGGATCCCAGTTGGTATGTTGGTAAATGACAATTATTCAAAGACCCAAGAGTAACCTTTTAAAACATAGCTATGTAGAGGGCTTCTGTGGAGCTGAACAATTTACCAAACACTGTCAGAGAATCAACCAGTTCTTACACTGGAGAAACAAATGCAGATGTACCTAAAACTGTGTGACTGTATGTTGCATTTATGGATGCTTGTGTTCTTAAACGTAGCCTTTTGTTCGAGCAAAGTTTCTTTTATGTTTTGGTTTTTGACCTTTGCTTTCATTCTTGTTAGTATTTTAACAGAGAAGAAGTTTAACAAATGCTACATTGGAAGTCAATTGGCGTCTAATAAAACAAACAATAAACCAGGTGCAAAAGTTAGCCACTAGGTTAAAATATACATAAAACGGATGGGAGCAAACATGAAAAATAATTTCAGTTTATTGGATCATTGGTTTTCCAGCTGGAATGTTTTTCTCTCGTTTGTATCATTATATATTTATTATCTTTGGGCTTTGGATCGTTAGACAAAACCACTCATTTCAAGATGTCACCTTGAGCTCTGGGAAGCTGCGATGTGCCTTTTTACAATATTTTCAGACTTTTTATACTAAATAATTGATTATTTTTGTTTTTTTTTAAAACTGGAATTACATGAGAAAATATGTCTGAATATTTTTTTTTTATCCACCAGGCAGATTACTTCCCCTTGATGACACTTTCTGCTGTTTTGTTGCTGTGATATGTTTTTTTCTGATGCTTGAACATTTCCTTTCCCCATGCTGAGTCAGTGTGCTCCATTTCTGATGATCTATTCTGGTGGTTTTTTTACTTTGTAAGTTTTGTTTTGGTCTGAGTTGAGCGGCTGGTGTCGTGGATCTGCGGTTGTTTTTTGCTTAGTTTTTCTGAAAATGATGCCACAGCTGCATATAAGGCAAAGACTCGAAGGGCTTAAGGAAGGCAGATCATTTATTGAGAGCCTACCTGCTGCAGGTAGATAAGACAAATCATGGGAAAGTTAATAAAAAAAACAATGAAAACTAATTTAACGGACAAGTCGCTACGCGTGGGCAAAACTGAGGAAGAAAAACTAGCTCTTCTGTGTTTTAGCTAGTGCCGTTCAGCTGATTTTTATCACAATCATCTCATCTACTAATTTCAAATGTTTAATTTCTTGCTTTCCTCTCCATTCACTGCTGTTGCCAGATTGTTTTTAGGCGATCTGTGTTTATGTATGCAGAGCCTGTTGTAATGTCGACTATCTCAATGTGTTTCCACAGAGTCTACTGGCCCTGCCAAGGTGGTGAGAGCAGGGAACCCGCCCAAAGCCAGACGTGGAGGAAAGGTAATATTCTGTGTGTGTCTGTATGTATGCATATATGTATCATTGGAGCTGGGGTTAAACGAGAAAATTGATCAAATTAATGTTCCCTGATTTCCACATCAGCCCAGTTTCAAAAAGTAATGTAGCTCATGTAGCTCGTAATATTGAGTCCAATTTGGTTTTAAAAAAATCAAAGCTGCTACTTGTCTCTTTTGTTATGTAGAATTACAATCATTGTCTCAAAGTCTATTTGATGTTTCAGGGCTTTTCTTTATTGAACTATATCCTCTATCCTTTACATGTAACGGGTAGAATATAAACGAGGGATCAACGTTCTTTGAAGACATTTTTGATCCTTTTTTTAAGGTATTTCGTTCAGTCAGGATAAAGGGTTTGGGTATAAAGAATATAAATATGAATGAATAGAATATAAAAGAAAAACTTTGAATGCTATTTTGTGCATTTATTTATGTCAGTCTAACAAATAACAATGTTAAATTCCAGTATACAATATTAATTAGACATTCTGAAATATATGTAGAGGAGGAAACACTGTACTGACAATATAACACGATATCCATTTTAATTATATTAAATGTTGGTATATGGCTGATGTTAGACATCCATATTTGTATGGTTTTCAGGCTATTAAGTGCCAAGTTATGTACTGTATTGAATAATGTGTTTATTTTCAGTTGGTTGTTTTCTGTAGATTTTAAAAGAACAGATTCAAATGTTCAGTTTTTCACAGTTACTCTGCATGAACATTATTTTAATTCTTCTAAATACTAATATATTATGACTACAAATTGAGAACACAACCTGTATTTTATATCATTATAGACAGTAAGTTTCAGGGCCAATTCAAACAGAAGTTCTTCATTGGTACAGAGCTTCTTCAGAGCTCCGTATGTGCAGTATTTATCTGTCATGCCTCAAGCTGTATGGCAATCTCCTTTCACACTTCCTGGAATGCAAATGTGAGTTCTTGGTGAGCCAGTGGCCTGGCACATAA
The DNA here is from genome assembly GCF_905237075.1 of Dicentrarchus labrax. Lineage (NCBI taxonomy): Eukaryota > Metazoa > Chordata > Actinopteri > Moronidae > Dicentrarchus > Dicentrarchus labrax. The sequence continues at coordinate 24,877,400 of NW_026136705.1, read as the reverse complement.
ACCATACAAACTCTTCCCCAAAGCATTTCATTCATAACTTCCCACCTTTTGATGGCAGTTACACTCCAGGGTTGTTAACCACACCTTGACCACAAACCTTTATGATGTCTTTGTCTAAAGTACAACACTTTCCAGATACACGTGACACTCCTTCTAATTCAGCTTTATTTTTTTAACGTCGTTCCTCAGGTTGGAGATTTTGCAGACGCCAACAGCTGGCCGACTCCAGGGGAGATTGCAACTAAAGAAGTGCAGGTAGGTGTTATTGATGGTTTTGGAAGTGTTGAGTCACAGGTTGGTAGTTGTGCAGAGAAACACACTGATGAGGTGACGCTGGTGTCCACTGACCACTCTCATAGCTGCTGCAGTGGAGCCAACCTCCATACATGTAAATACATGTACAATAGGTTTTAGTGAAACTGAGGAAATTGTCCATGTAATGAACTTTTTACTGGATTTACTTTTTTTTTTTCTGTGTACTCGTGTATGTCAGACTTGCCTTTTTAACTTCCTCTCAGCTGCTTAGGCCACAGAATCAGCAATATAATGTTTGCAATTTTAGATTTATATCTAAAAGTGAGATCTGACTAAAACGTAACTTAATGGTACCTCTGGACCTGATAGGGATTCATTGTTTTGCTTGTAATTAGGATGGTTAAGGTCTTGGCTTTGTGATTTTTGTGATTGTAAAAATTATTTTAAAATCAGCCAATAAAATGCAAGTTGGAGTGTCTTTATCGTCTGTAATGAGACAAATTTCAGAATATGTGAGCATAGTTTAGTAGATTTAGTAAAAAGAGATCGAATAAGATCTTCAGATTTGGTTGGATCATTCAGAAGAAGCCTAACTTACCTCCTGAGCTACTGTAGAGGACCTCTGTTTCCTTCCACACCTCCCTCCATAGTTTGAACAGGAGGCAGAAGAATTGGAGGATTGTATAAATAAATTGGATCTCAGCATGGAAAATGTAAACACGGATTTTGCAAACTGACATCCAAACACACACCTTTGACCCGTGATATTACTATACTAGCTACTACAAACCAAAAGCTAACAGCCTGCAGTTTTAAATGGTTAGCCAGTTGCCCACAATCACATTTGATTGCATTCATTTGCCCTCAAGTTCAAGATGAGTCATCAAAAATATTTAATGTTTGACAGAAAGAGAAAAGACAGATTTTGATATTAAATACTTGTGTTTAAGTGATGTCTGCAGGAGATTATATGACGCTGACACCTGAGTTAAAGCTCGGTAATCATAATAACATATAATGATACTTTTGACGTGATACCTCTGCAATAATAATGTGACAGTATTGGATGCATTACTCCGTTCTTTCTTATAGAATTAAGTTTTATACGAGACCTGTTGTGGCGGTAGCAAAAAATCCTTAATATTGACGGCAAGCAAGAAGAGGCAGAAAGGACTCTGTTACTTCACTTGTAACAGTCAGTTACAGGCTAAGGGAAACCTTTATAAGACTAATTTAACATGGTTGACAGCCCAGAGTGAGGAACTGTTTATAAAAAGAGTATCTTAGTAGTTTCAAGTAACACGTTATAATAATCGCCAACCAATCAGAACGAGCAGCTCAGCTTCACTTTGCTGTAGTGGATGTGTGTAGTTTTCTACAATAGGTATTTTAGTGGTTGTGGCTGTAATTACACAGCGGCTAAACAGCACGTCCAGACAGAGCAGTCTGCTTCTGCTGGCCCGACTTTGTGTCCTCAGCACTGCATGTTTCTTTTTTTAAGAGATAGAGTTAGTCCAGGCTCACCACTGTGGCAGGACCTCTCGGACAGTTTGGAGACAAAACAAAGATGGCTGACCTCAAAGCAGGGATCAAAATGTTTTAACTCGGAAATTATAAAAAAAAAAACATCATTGCGTTTATTTTGACAGATATTGCAAATGTGATATGATTCACAATTAGTAGGAATGATCAGTTTTGCATAACAAAATTGAATTTTCACTTTAAAAACTGATAAAATTGTTATTATTAACAAACATGTTCTCTATAAAAAAATTTTCTAGACCACATTTACCTTCATCAAAAAATTGCAGTTTCTGCTACATATTGCGATTTCAATGACATTTTGATTCATGTTGCAGACCTAATCTTTATATAGAAATGTTAATAAGACAATTGGTACTTTTGTAATGATCACATGAGATGATGTTGAAAAATGAGGCGATCCTTTCGTGCGTGCCCAACCGAGTCATTTGCTGCTTTGTTCGCTTCTGTTTCTCTTCTCGTGCACTCATTCGCTTAAGCTGAACAGCCAATCGGAGTGATTTCTCTCACCGGTGGCCTCCGCTGCTGATTCAACATGCTCAGTCAGCAGGAAAAGCTGCAGACGAGTGCCAGCAGTGCAGAACACACCTCAAAAACTACGGCTGCAGACACTCACCGATGGCCCCGCATTGGCCCGGTGTGTCAGTGCCTTTTTAACACCTGTTGTTGTATTCAAGCTGGACTCCAGTCTAGACCAGCTCAGCTTAGGTTTTTCTAGCGGCCTTCACCATACATCCAACATACTGACCCCCTCCCCTATATCTACAGCTGTTGGTCCGACAGGGGATGCATCTAATTTGTTACAGTAGCAGCAGTAGTCAATCACCCTTCAGAGGCGTTTTTCTATTTCTGATCTCTGGCTGACACTGTGTCAGAGGAGAGCAACCCTGGTAACCTCCTCTATTTTAGGAAGCCAGGTCCGAGCGAACATGAGGGAGAGCGCGTGTGTCCCCGAGCAGGGTCACATCATTGGAGCCAGGAATAACCGGCGGGTCCGGTGGCAGAAATCGTTTGTAGAGAGGGGTGGAGTGGCCAAGGCCTGGGAAGGGATGTCCTTTTAGGGATCCCCTTCATTAAACCAATCCTGGATCTGTGCTTATGCTATTTTTAGGGTGCTAGAGTTCATGGTCCTTCACGTAACATTTAAAGCTGTAAATCAATCGCTGAATTCCACAGATTATGCACACTGGGAAATAGAAGCTGAAATTTGATATAAGAGGGGTTTTGATTGCGAAGTTAAACCTCAGATTTCATGCAATAAAATGTCCAGTTGCCAAAATTAAGAAAATAAGTTTAAAAACGCCTACTGAGAGTATGTTTATCTAAGGTAACGTTTCTGTAACTTGAATAAATTTGCACTTGTAGCTTTTCCCTTGAAGATTTTAAAGCATAAAACACACTTGAATGTCATGTTGGCACCACAAACACATTTTCATTCTTCCTGACATTTAAGAGACATCTACGGGATGTACACTAAATCTCAACACTGACACGTAGTGACAAATAATATTGGGCAGAAACAGTTAACAGACTAATTAATCAAGAGAAAATTACTTAATTACAATTTTTATAATTAGGTTCAGGTTCTCAAACGTGAGTGTGTTGCTTTTCTCTGGTTTTATATTATTTTAACTATATATTTAATTGATATATATGACTATATTTGAGTTTCGACTGCTGGTTGAACAAAAACAGTCAATTTGACAAGTATCACCTCGTGCTCGGGGGAACATGTGAGTTTCATTTTCATCATCATTTCATCATTGTTTGATATTATAGATTAAATTAGAGCTACAACAATTAGTCAGTGAATCAGGAGGAATGATTATAGTGACCCATACGCAGGACAGGCTTCCATGTGTTTTGTTGTTCATTTGTAACAAAACTACTTGTCTGTTTGTCTTATCAGTTATCACCCCATTTTGTTGTCTGTTTCTTTTTGTTCAGAGTGAAATGGATTTCTTGTGTTGGATGGTGGTTTATACTGTAACTGCAGCCATGTTCACGATCCTTTATTTCTGTTTGTGAAGCTGTCTGTAACAGAAGCTTATCTGTACCTTCCTGTGGTGGAGGAAGAATGAATCAGCATCCCTCTGATCTCAGCATTACTGTCGACATTTTCTCAACCGTTGCACCACATGTTGTCATTGCTTCAGGAAATGCACCCCACCTCTCACACCTGAGCTTTAAACACAGTTGTCTAACTTTAATGGCTTTTTCTTCTTTTTTTTTTTTTTTTTTTTTACCATTTCACACTTCACAATCCAAAGCCAAAATAATATATGCCTTGTCTTTATGTAATGGCACAACAGTAGCCATTGAGATGATATGGGTTGTACTTTTTAAAACCCAGAGGGAGCTCAGTAGATGCAGCAGATGCTTCCTATTATCCACAGCTTGTGCAGCATCCATTTGGCATTTTCACTGTGTTTGATGGCTACAGGAAGAAGCATAATGCCCTTGTGCCCTGAGAAGAGCTTTTAAAGAGGCAGTAATTAGGTTTTTTTCACTCCATCATAACAACAAACAAAAAAGACTTAGATTATAACTGCATGGAAAGACTCACTGATGACTTTGTAAATTCAGTTCAGGGCCTGAAATTTGAAGTTTTAAGACTTCTTCCTCACATCCATAGAGTTCAAACACCTATGTGTACATATCCTACATACTGTGTGTGTGTGTGTGTGTGTGTGTGTGTGTGTGTGTGTGTGTGTGTGTGTGTGTGTGTGTGTGTGTGTGTGTGTGTGTGTGTGTGTGTGTGTGTGTGTGTGTGTGTGTGTGTGTGTGTGTGTGTGCGTGCATCATAATCCACCTCATTGTCTTCTCTAAACTCCTCTTCCCTCCCTCTGTTCAGATTGAGGCAGTGACACGGACCGTGTCCTGCCCGCCGACTGTCAGGCAGGTCAGAGACTCATGGAGATTCACTGTAAGTTCAACCAGCAGCCTATGAAACCTGCAGCCTGCCTATTCCTCTAACAAGTCAAAAATCTAAAAATTCAACACCACACAAAGAAAGAAACATCAAAACAATGTCATAAAGTCAGTTAAAACCCTATGTAAAGTCAAACTGACTTCTCTTCACTCTTTGTGTATGGAAACCTCAAACTTCCTGTCCCCTTGTGGGAGTAACCGACGTGTTGATAACTTTTGTATTCCACCCAGAAAGTGGAAGCTAGTTAGCTTAGCTTGCTAACTTTAGCACTCTGAAGTCATGTCCTGGACACTCAATGCTGGGTTCATCCCAAATTATTCAAAGGAGTTCATTTTTTATTTTTAGTTTAGCGTATTTGACAGAGAGGACACCCGGTCAGACAGAAGTACAAGAACACGAGAGTTATTTTAAGACTCATTTACAATATGTTCCTTTATGTAAATACAGCAGGAGTCCAGGTGAACAGGTGACATTATATACACATAGCACCAATCAAATAACAGCACAGATATTATCCTTTGCACCAAAAATGTCCCCTCCCCCAGAGTACAATATCGGGGGTGCTTACATTGCAGTTAAATCGTGTTATATTTGGTAATTACAGTTTTGACCAAATAGTGCACATGCGTTCAAACTAAGACCAATGATTTATATATTTTCTTGGCAAAAATACACTCAAATTTTACACACCAAGCTAGATTTGGGCTCAGTTCACAACCTGCTGCAATGTTTAAAGCTCCAAACGTATATTTTTTTTGTTTTAGCATCTTGACTCAGTTGGATTTTATTTTGCAGAGTGCTGAATTCTGTTATCGAAAGCCTAACTGCACCCGTGTCTGTTCTAATCCTCTGCTTGCTTCTGTGCCTCCTTTGAGAAATTTAATGTAAAATCAACGTTCACGTTCTTTATATTCAACCATTTTAATACTAAGTATACACAAGCTCGGCATTTAGGCCACAGATTAGTAAACCTTCATTTATAATTAACTTTTGTTTTGGACTTTGTGCCTTTTTTTTTTTTTTTTAAAGACCAGTAGCACTCTGTTACTCTAAAGACCAGCTATGACATGCACCTCGTCATGTAAATGCGATGGCAATATTACACCAGTTTAATAAATCAGGAAATCCTGTGAATGCGAATGAATGATTTTAAACTGTATATGCAATTATTTATTAGTTAAATGTGATTTTCCCCTCCCAGTATGGGGCAGAATACTCCTTGTACAACCACAATAACAATCGAACCAGTAATTCCTCTGTTTATTTTAGATTGTGTGCTTTGAGATTATAAATGGGCAGATTCACTATCTAATAAATGATGAAACATTTTATTAGGATATTCACTAATGAGAGTGAAGTGGGGGGCGAGCATCCTTCACACTCTTGATCTGCTCAGTAATTAAGGCTTCCGCGAACCCGTTTAAACGTGCATGTGAGAGAACAGAAATTGGTGTTTTCAAGCAGTTACATCGCTTCCCCTCGCGCACCAGCTGTGCACAAATATCACAAGTATTGTAAGTCTCTCCGTAGCGGTCCTATCATTACCATCGTCAACAGATAGATGAAGCAGTGTTGCGTAACCCCCATCTGAAAAGGGCTTAACATAATGCACACATTTCGCAGAAAAAGTATTTGGGATAATATAAATGAATGGTATAAATAAAATAGAAGGTAATTGCAGGTTCCACTGGAAGTTTAAGCCTGGGGCCTTTTTATATGTCATGTGGAACCCATTGAAGAGCATTAAATTAAAAGCTCTAACACACTGATGTATTGGTGATAACCCTGCAAGCAAACAAAAGTAAAGGGGCTTAAGTTAGATTTGAAATGTGTTCCATCGGCTTTCTAAAATCATTTCTCCACCAGTCTAATCACATCATTTTAAACCCGTTACATTTCATAAAGGTTATGATTTGCACTTTTTTTTTTTTTATTTGTTTGAAAGTGTAACTGAATTGCTTGTGCCTCTTTCTGCTGTTTGCTGAGACTCAAATTAACAATGTTGTTAAGAACAACAGTGCATGTTTGAAGCGGGGCATTTGAGTTCAATGAGATTAGATTAGTTTGCGATATAATACCTTGAAGGCTGATCATGTCAAGGTGTGTGTGTGTGTGTGTGGGTGTGTGGGTGTGGGTGGGTGGGTGGGTGGTCAGTGTATGGTTTGAGGCTTGAAGTGTGGCGTATTTCCTGTTACTTACTCGACGTGAGTCAAACACTTTGCATGACTCCTATGCAAACCCCTCAGGAGTGTCAAACTTTACAGATATGTGTGTTGCTGATAGCTGGGCTCCCGTAGCGGAGATGACCGGCTGAACCCTTTTTGATTTGAATAAACCCCTGATATCGGCTCTGTGAGCGAAGATAACCAGTAAAGGCAATTCATGTATGGGATACCTACCCTAGGCTTGGCTGCGGGACAGTGGTTGTACTCGTGTTACTCTGCTGCAGTCAAACATATAAATGAGACCGAACAAAAGGTGTGATAATGAAAATAAACCACATGCAAAAGTCTTGTAGGCTCCCACAGTTTGACTTTTATTGTGGCCCTGAGGAGGTAGTTTGATAATGTTCTTTCAACCTGAATGGATAAAATGCGTAGATTGATGTGGATATAAAATCTCCATAAAACATTTTTTTTTTTTTTTTTATACTGATACCAATTTGTTCCACAAACTAGATTGTTTGGTGTGATATACTGAATATTGTAGATTATATATGCTACTTTGGTAGTTGTTAAGCTAGAAGAAGAATGAGTATAGTGACTGCTGGACAAGGTTTTATTTTCCGGTGTCACATACAGTGTAAATTTCCTAAGAAATGAACAGTTGACTGTTTGCTAAACCACGACCCTCCCTTAGTTACTGTTGCTACAGAGATTTATCTCTCAAAATTACAATAGTTTTTTAAACAATTGGTCCTTGATTTCATAGACTTATACAAAAGCATTTTTTTTTTTTTATTTATGTCAGTTTGAAAGGACCACTGTCCTTAGCTGCGTTTATCAGCTACTGTAAGTTGGCTGAAAATGTAGCAGGTAAAGATCTTGATATATATACTCCATGTTCCCCACGTTGGCATGCTGAGAAATCCAAAGCTTGACATAACTAGCATAGCTCTGTACTGCCTGCTAGTTATATTGCTAAGCTAAGACTGGAGAGTCACTGTTCGGGGGAGGGGTTAAGCAAACGGCCTGTTGCCTGACTGTAATCTTGTGCATGTTTAACTGAAGAAATATTTTGGTTTTGAGGTCAGATTCCACTTTTTTTAATTAGAAAATGTGTTAATATGTGAGCATATAACATTGTATCTGTGGCACTAGTTTCAGCTATTTTCATGCCCTGTATAAATGTGTTACCCAGAATAGTTTTTCAATAATTCTATCCTTGTTTGAATAGGTCTCCTCTGATGGGTGGGCCTAACTGTTAGCCTAAACTACAGCTGTTTTCTAAATGAATGTCTGTCTCAATCTGTTTCTTTTGCCAGGGACCTAAGAAGACAATAACAACGACCAAGAAGGAGTCCAAGGAGAAGAGAGAGATCATCGAGGAGAGCAAGGAGAACCTGAAGGCCAAGTCGGACGACTCCGGCGAGGAGAAGAACGGTGATGACGACTCCCAGAAGAACGGACCGAAGAAAAAAGGTTATTATGGATTGCATGCTAAAAAATTCTGAATACTAAACAGTCCACCTGAGAGAGGCCTTACTCTAAAATGGCCGCCATACAGAGGTTTTTTTTGATTAAGGCAACAAACATGGCTTTTCTAGTGAGCAATATAACCTCAACCAGACAGTATAGACTTGGCCTTGTTTAGTTTTTATGGACCATATTCTTCATTTATTACTTTTGTCCACAAATGTTTTGCCTCGTCAAGCATTTTATAGTTCTTCCTAAGTATTAGTTTAGATTTAGACTTTATTCACAGCCACTTTAATGTAGAAAAACAGAGGTATAAAAACAGCAATACACAGATAAAGAAAATAGAGTCCCCATAAATACAACCATACATCCCAGCACACAACATAGTCAGCAAAGTCTGTTCAAAAACTCCCCCATTTTAAGGTCCTGTATCTCCATCCAGATGGCAGTAATGTGAAGTGATGATTGACGGGGGGAGGGTGGATCAGTGTCATTTGCTATTGTGAGTGCTAAATGTGTGAGAGTTTGGGTGTGGGAGGGCAGATGATATTCGAGGCAGCATTTGTGACGCTGGTAAGTTTTGTTTTTGTTGGGGATCAGGAACATGGTGAAGAAACCGGGGGAACAAGATTGGTTGAATTAAAGCAACAGGATGTGCAACAGACAGTGCTCTGAGTGTATGGATAACACAGGTCCTTTATAAATAGAAATGTGTTGATCGAAACTGAATTTATTGTAACCGCCTGGACATCACACACAATTGTCTATAATGAGTCCAAGATGTTTAAAGTAGCTCAGTGTAGCGTGTTTGATTCGCTAGTGACAGCCGCAGTTAGTTTTCACTGCTTTTCTTTTTTTTTTTAACGTCTAGTCCAGATCTGCTGTGTCCGACTTAACCTGCAAAGGTGCTGTAGAAATGATGAGCTCTTCATGTCTCTTCTCTGACTAAACATCAATGAAGAGAACTTTCACAACTCTGATCTCAGCATTAAAGCAAAATTAGGTAGCTTAAGATATATTTAAACCCTAAATTGGTCACCTGACTACTTTTTAGAATTGGGATTTTAGTCTGTGTTTTATAAGTTTGAGGGGCTTCACAAACAGTCAACATTGTGGCTGTTGGACTGTTGTTTTTTGGTCGGCCATCTTGCCATTTGAGCCGTTCCACAAACTAATTTCCCACATTGCTGTTGTCAAAGATCTGTTACTGTATAAACGGTAGCACTTTTCTCCCTTTATTCGCTCCCTCCTTCCCTTACCTACTCAGTCAGCAGATGGACACATGGCCACGTCACTTAAAACTTGCTATCATCTCCTCTCTGCCACTGCATGTGGTGTCTGTCACACACTCACACACCGCACAGCACAGCACAGCACCCCTACAACCAGATGTTGTTTCAACAGCAGATCACTGATGCGCCCTGCTGGCCAGGAGAAGTACTGCAGGAGACTTGGTGCAGTTTCACCAATAGAAGTTGCACATTGACAACATTTAGTAGCTGAATGTGGTAAACGTTGGCTAACCACCCAGTATACAGAGGTGATGTTCTGTCGCACAAAATCCACTGGAAAAATGTTGGACATGTTACAGTAGCTGCAAAACCTCACCCACACAGCTGTGTGGTTAAGTTAAACTTACAATTTCTATCTTTTTTACATTTAATACACCGGGTATTTTCAGGTCATCAAGAAGTGTTAGAGTATCAATTTTAGAAATGGTCTTAAATTTAAGTTTTTAAAGTTGGTTACCAGAGGAGAAAAAAAGAAATCGGTGTCCCTTTCCTCAGCGTAACAAGTCAGTTTCATCCAGGATTTATCATTACCCCCTGTCTTTCTGTTGTCAAAACCTTTTAGTCATCTTTTCCATGGAGTGTAGATTGTAAATGGTGTCTGTAATCAGGTTTACCTGTAGGCATAAATACAATGTGTTTGGTAGCTCATGAGGCATATGAGATTGTTGCTAGGAAAAATGCTCAAAATATACAAAGTTGAATTGAATTTTAGGCAGAAAATAAAATAACATTTTGCTAAAAGTTCACCTTACCCTGCTAATGTTTCCAGTACAATTTGGTTTAGAAGGTTTATGATCAATAAAAGATTAAGGGATTCCTACAGACACATTTCAGAGTTCAAAGCTCTAAATGATTCAAATGAATAGGTTTTCTTTCTTAACTATGTTGCCTCTTCATGTCTTTACAAACAGGAAACAAGCAGAAGTGGGTTCCCCTGATGATCGAGGTGAAGTCCGAGGGTCCCAGAGAGCGCTCTGCCTCCAGGAACAACAGCAGACAGAACGAAAACCCCCGCCTGCCTCCCAACGCCAGGAACGACCTCAGAGGTCAGTCAGCGATGTCATCATCTGAAATTGGCATCACTGCGAGTGATGCAGCATTTGTTTAGGTTACTTAGCGTAGATGACGGTGTGAGTGTCGGCTGGAAGTGAGTTTAAAATCCCACCCAGCTGGTTTTACATGAAGCTTTAAATAAGTTATTAGTTTGTGCTGTTTGAGTCATGATAATACCTGACAGCAGGTTTTTTGTAGCTGATCTGTTGGTGCGCATTAGTTGAGACAGTGCGTGTGACTCAGCAGCAGGATGTGAAGAGATCTGTGTGTGCTCCTACTAATCTGCTACTTCTGCTTTTATAGTTTGTCTCTTTAAATGTTCACAGTGTACAGAACGTGGTTGCTTATATTCACAGAGGAAATGAAATAGTTTGCAGCTAAAAGGACATGACATCTGTTAGTGTGCAGAAGAGTACAAGTTAAACGTAACTTCCTTCTGATTAAAAACATTATTCATTCTGCTGGACTCTGCAGTTACTGAAAGTTCCCCTTGACTTTCACAACTATGATTGCACCAAACTGCATTTGAGATTTAATTTTGTTCTACTAGTCCAGCAGTGTTGACGTGTTTGTGCTGACGGGAAGGTTGTTGTCGGTTTCTCTGCAGATTGGCACAGTCAAAAGTACGAGCGGGAGTGGCGTGACGACCATGACGAGGTGTCCAGTGTGAAGAGCGAGGGAGCGCCGTTCCGCGGAGGATTTAGAGGTCGCGGACGTGGAAGAGGAAGAGGTCGGGGAAGAGGCAGAGGTGGCGCAAGAGGTTTGTGGACAGACGCATGGAAGCAAACGTGAAACACTATAAATATAAGTTCACCACCGGCTTTCTGTCCTCAAGATATGTTTAGGCCTTTCTTATGTGGTCATCAGACACTGTTTGTGTTTCCTGGAAAAATACTGGCACACAAAGACACTGGTGTGGATTTCACCACTGTGCTGCTTGTGTGTCACCGGAAACAGTTTTTAGTAACAGTTCAGTTACTTTCCAGTATAACAGATGTGCAAGAATGTGCCAGTGGGACGCTGATATTCAGACATTAACAATTCACAGTGACGCTCAGTATGTACAAACTGAAAGTCAGGGTAAGAAAGGTCATTTGGTTCAGTGTGCTGTGGATGTGTCAGTCAGTCGTGCTGCAGAAGTGATGAGCTCTTCATGTCTCTTCTCTGACTAAACATCAATGAGGAGAATTTTCACAACTCTGATCTCAGCATTGAAGCTCAAAAACAAAACACAAACACTGATGATATTACTATTAATGAGTAATCTTGTGTGACAGTGTGCTGATAAAAACACATTGCAATCTTTTAGGCGTTACACTTCCCAAACTAGGCATAGCGCGCTTGGTTGAGTAGCTAATCACACCAAAAATTGAATAGTTAAACAACAGAGCTCAGCAGTCACAACATAGGAAAGGGCTGTTGTAATTAAAGGAGATAACGGAACTATTCATGCTGTGGCCAGTCCCACCACAATCCAATAAAGCAGGCAACGATTACAGCCTTCCACACGGTCAGTTAGACCCTTCACCTGGAACAAGCTGTGAGGCAAAACAAACTGTACCATTTTGTCCACCCTTAACATATTTGTCACACTGGCTTTTTAGGGACAAAAGTCAGGTAAAAATAACTTGTGTTTTATGGGGAGCTCTGTGGTGCAACTGCTGCGTTTCTTTTCCTGGATTAAACAAACAAAATATAATGTGTTTATTAGTAACATTATAGAGGTGCTGTTGGTTATAAATAGACACAGCCAGGCTAGCTTCCAGTCTTTATGATAACCGTATGATTATTGACGGCTGTATTTAGTATACAGACATGAAAGTGGTATCAATCATTTCATCTCTGTAAAAAAATAACCTACTGCTTTAAATATTCATTATCTTTTTCTTGATACAAGCTAGAAATGTTTGACTTTGCTCGACAAAAAGCGATCTGACTTAACTCTAAATTTTTGTGCCATATGTAGTTTCGTTTGTGTTTGGGCTGGCTCTGCTCTCAGACTGGGTGGTTAGTGACCCTAAACCGGCCCCACAGAGGCTCCAGTGAAAACAAAAAAGTGCAATAACAGCCAGAGAGATCATGTTGGAATGAGGAAAGGCCTTGGATCCAGCAGGAGAAGCAGGTTTCCCTGAAGGCCTGTTGGTTTTGGCAGGATTCTCCCTCTTTCCTCCCTGTTGTTCGCTCTTTTCCTACACATTGTCTTCTCTTACCGTCTCCCCTCCTCTCACTTTCTCTCTCGGTTTGTTGCCTCCTCCTTCCTCACTCCCCTCCCCAGACTGAGATAGAGAAATCACTGGTACCTCTTTGAATTTCATAAGAGGGAAGAAAAGCGTGTGAGAAAACAAAGATTACAAACAACCCGGAGGAAGAAATAAGAGTTTAACGTCCGTCCCCGTCTCCTCAAGGACACGTTGTTGACTTTCAGGAGCACTGAAAAAAACGGTCAGAGTTAATGCTGAGCAGATGAACTTTGTCTTTGTGTATTTACTCAGCTCTTGCATGTGTGTGCTCCTACGTACTGGCACAAACACATTCTGTATTTGTCAGTGACTGCATTCACTCTTTAGGCTCTTTTTATTTAATTCTTAGATATTTTTCTTTCTTATTAATGCCTGGAGCAAAACAAGTACATGAGCTGACCTTTGTTTGTGATAGGTCTACAACTTGGATGTATATTTTAATATACACTTGTTTATATCCTACTAAAAAAACCAATTTGATAACAGTTTTATTTCTACTGTAACCTTTGATTCTTTCTCTGGCTCCTCTACTCTGTCACTCTCCCACATCCTACAACTTTTCCCCAAATTTGAATTCAAACAAGATGGTTGAATTAAAAGATTAATAAATCTGGGCAATATATTTACTTGCAACTTAACACTGTGTTCCTAAATTAGACCATATTTTGGTTAGATTTTGTTGACCATCAAATACTAACCAATAGTGTGACCAGCTGCAAACACTTTGGCTCAGCAGAGATTCATGAGTGAAGAAGTGCTATTAAAATAAATGCCCTAAACAACGCAGAAATATTCTGTGGAGTCAGAGTCTGGCATCTTCACTCAAATAGACAACATCCAGTGAAGCATGAAAGTTAAATATTTTAGATAAACTATATGCTTATTTCCATCTAACTGGCTGTTTCTGTCCTCTCAAGGCCACTATGACTACCACTATGGCTACAAGTCCTACGAAATGAAAGATGGACCCTACAGCCAGAAGTTTGGCAACACGGTGACCTACTACTACGACAACATGAGCAGCAACGACCTCTACTCTGTCGATCAGGACCTGCTGAAGGACTACATCAAGAGGCAGATGTAAGTGCAGCTCCTTCCTTCGAGATAAACACAGAACACAATAACAAATACAAGATTGGTTGCGGTCAGACACGCAGACGTGCTGCAGAAGTGATGAGCTCTTCATGTCTCTTCTCTGACTAAACATCAATGGAGAGAACTTTCACAACTCTGATCTCAGCATGGAAATGGAAAAATAATGAAAACTTAGTCACTGTTGCACGTTGTTTTGTCCCAACCACACTGCTGTAGAGACAGTACATTTGAACCTTCATTCAGATATTTGGTCTTGGTCTGGATACTAGTTTGAGTTAAATAAGATCTTCTTACCTGACTACAGTTCAGACTAAAAGCTTGCCTTCTGTTCAGGACACTGTTTAAAATTGAAGTTACAGAGGTATTTTTTCCTTGCCTCTAGTAGGCAGTAATGTTTTTCATAGTAGAGGTGTTAGTTGCCACGAACTATGGCGTTATATTTGTGCTTGCTCAGAGCGAGCAATGAGAGATCTTATATTATGTGAGCACAGAAATTTTATGCAAGCTAAAATAGATTTGTTTGAGCAACTACAGTAATAAGCCCTCTCACTCAGTTTCACTCATATAACCTCTCCCCTGCCTCTAGATAGGAGTTTTGCAGCCACTGTAGTTTCTCCTTCGTGCTTGGTTGGATCAAGGACTTATAGTTGGTTGCACTTTGCAATCTTACAGCTAGATGCCATTAAATTGTTCATGCTTGTCTTTTAATCTATTAAACACTGCAGAAACCCTGGGAGATGGTCAGTAGGCTCGCCTGTTTAGATTTGATCAATTTGGATTCTGCCAAACAGTCGACTGCCATAAACAATAAGAAGTTGTCTTCAAAGATTAAAAAAAAATTAAATTTTTTTTTTTTTTTTTGTTGCATGGAAGACAGGCCACAATTTGACTGATTCACCCTTAATAATAGTTCAGCTGGACTTGTTCACTTAACAGAATAAGCTGTGACCCCAGTGCTTTTATGATTAATCGGATGCTTAAATTAAAATTTTAAAATAAACGCAAATAACAATGTTAGAAATAAAATGATGCACCTCACCTAAATTCTGCCCCTTAACCTACAGGTTCAGTCAAGGTTTTGCAGATGAAGACATTGTGTGTTGTGATAGTAGTTTTTTGGCACCTGACTGAAAGAGCTTAACACTTTCCTTGTGTGCACCCAGTGCCCCCTTCAGTTTAAGTATGTATCAAGTTACTCAGAGACCTTAAAATCCTGTGAAATACTCTGTTTTTGATTAGTAGTTCCTTGGATGGTATCTGGTTACAAGTGACACACTTGAAAACCAAAGTCTGTTTCAAGTGTTTTTTACTAAATGTTTTCTATCTAGTCAATGCAGTCCTGTGTGGTCTCTACCTGTTTTCATTCCCTCTGCTCGTAATCTGACTGTGTGCTTCTCAGTTGTCTTAACTTTCTCTTCATTTCCCTCACTTATGTGAGGGAGAAGTGAGAAAACGGCAAGACTGCTGGATAATGCTGACAATGTGTTTCTCTGTTTCTCTGCCCCCTTCAGTGAGTACTACTTCAGCCTGGACAACCTGGAGCGTGACTTTTTCCTGCGGAGAAAGATGGATCAGGAAGGCTTCCTGCCTGTTGGACTCATTGCCAGTTTCCACAGAGTGCAGGCCCTCACCACCGACGTCAACCTCATTCTGGAAGTAAGTACACTTCTTTGACTCCCTGATTCGTCCTACAAAAGTGACCAGTGAAAATAGAGAACAAAAATCTGACGTGGTTAGCAGCAGTTAATTGAAATCAAGACAGGTAAGGAAACATCCACAAAAGGGCAGCTGGATAAGAAGGGTATCCTGACATAAAAACACTTCAGGAAACAAACAAGATGTAACGTGTTCATTAGTGAGCTTAAGAGGTTCTGGAAGGAGGATTTTGTTGCCATTGCAAAGAGCCAGGCTAGCTCCGTTCCCCTGTTTCCAGTCTTTATGCTAAGCTAAACTGAGAGTGATAATCAGTTTTATCATTCAAATAAGCATATTACCCTTTTTGGTTTTAATTATAGGGAATGTCTAATAACGCAAAAGAGAGACCTTAGGAGGAGGCAGATCCAGGAGCGGTCTGAAATAATAGGTCAATTAGCTAATAATCAGTTTTCAGAGCTCTTTGTGAAAGAAGATAAAAACACATTTAGTAAAGTGCAGCATGACTTTTTGTCAGTCACCAGAAATTGATTTCCCCTCATGGGCCCATGTAGCGCTGATAATGCAGGATGTTATCACCAAAACTGTCCAATAAATGAGTTACCTGTGTTTCTTTGTTGGTTTGTAAAAAGTCAGTGACGCCAGAACTAAAAGGCAACAATGGATAATTTGTGTTCTTTGTGTTTTTTAACCAAACTAGGTGTGAAAGTGATCTAAAGTTATTTACTACAAGCTTTTACTTGAGGTTTAGCACTCAAATAGAAAAAAACAGTATGGTGTTTTAAACATTTGACAGAATTTGTATTAATAATAATAATAATAATAATAATAATAATAAAAATCTTCACACCTAGTTGATCCTGTGAACACAAATACTTTATATATCACATGTCCATCCACATCAGTGAGGGCCTTAATGCAGAGATAGTACTATATTTCTGTTATTGCATGGACTAACTGACCCATCTTCTCTCCTGACAGGCCTTGAAGGACAGTAAGGAAGTGGAAGTGATCGACATGAAGATCCGTCGGAAGGTGGATCCAGAGAAGTGGCCTCTGCCGGGCCTGAGCATGCCCAACCAGACCCACACCGATTTCTCTCAGCTGATCAACTGCCCTGAGTTTGTCCCAAGACAGTTGACAGAGGAGCCCAGAGGTAAACTTTTCTCCATTCTACTGTAGTGATCAGCCTTATATTTGGTTGTAATCAAGTTAGAATAATTAGTGCTTTGCAGGCTGACCTGTCATGCATCATAATTTTGTGGTTTCAAATCTTCTTCAAATCACAAGAAAACAAAATCTTTGCTACAAGTAATCATACAAAATATTCTCCGATGCCCTCTGTGTCTGCTGCAGGGTCTCCCAGGGCCTCCACACCCGTAAAGCAAAAGACCAAGACTGAATCAGACATCTCCAACCTCAAGACGATGCCCAAGGGCCTCTCCGCCAGCCTCCCCGACCTGGACTCTGAGTCCTGGATTGAGGTCAAGAAGAGGCCCAGACCCTCCCCGGCCAGACCCAAGGTCAGCGCAGAGAAGGTAAAATTCACTCACTCATATGATCATTTGGTTTTACATGGACTATGATGTCTTCTTGCTGTACTCAGAGAAAAGTGGCTATAGATTATAATCTTAATTTCTATATATTACAGAATCAAAATACATTTTCCTACAATTTTCTTTATGATAAAACATGTGTTTGTGCCAGACAGTGCTGATAATTAGTCTATCAATTGTTAGGTTATCATAGAAAGTTACAGTTGTAAACTTTTGTTGGTCCTTTCCTTCATCCATTCATTTCTTTCCATACTCACCCTCCTCCTCCTCCTCCTCCTCCCCCCTTCCTATGGTCGCTGTTGGTTGGCGGATTCAGGCCCCCTCGTTGCAGCAGCAGAAGGAAAAGGATGACTTGGTTCGCTCCCCAGTGCCCCAGCCTGGCTCCTCGCCCTCCCCTGCTACCTCAGGAAATAAGGTGAGTTCTTTTTAGAGCTGCAACTAATGATTTTTTTCTCTTTTAGTTTGTTGATTATTTGTTTTCAGTAAGTCTAGTAACTGTTAGAAAAAAAACAAAATTTTAAAGAATTTAAAATGAAGGAGAGCAAATCCTCATTTGAGAAGCTGGAAACCAGAAAATATTTAGCTTCTTAATCCTTTCTGTGCAATTGCAAGTGATCAAACACAGTGATCGAAAGGTCAAAACATATAATCAACTTACTTCTAACTTATAATCAACTAACAACTTATTTTTCAGGACGGAGCGGAGCAGGACGAACCGGAGGAGCTCGACTTCATGTTCGATGAGGAGATGGAGCAGATGGACGGCCGCCGCAACACCTTCACCGACTGGTCGGACGAGGAAACGGACGGCGAGATTGATGACCATGACGTCAACAAGATCCTGATTGTGACTCAGACGCCGCCGTACCTGAGGAAGCACCCGGGAGGCGACCGCACGGGACACCACACATCGCGCGCCAAACTGACCAACGAGCTGGTCAAAGTGATCAACGATGGACTCTTCTACTATGAGCAGGACCTGTGGGACGACACGTACGAGCCAGAGTACGCCACCATCAAGGTGAGGTCATCTTTCATGGTCGACCTATGAATGGTCATTTATGGGCAAGGTGAGGGTGTGTTTGTTTCTACCATCACTGCTGAGAGTGAGGAGAGAGAGACTCCAGGTATAACTGTCTCTAAGCTCATAAATCTTCATAATGGAACAGTTGGTTTCTGTCAGAAAGACGATTAGAAGAAGTGGAAAAACTCCCTGCTGTTGTATTTTAAGGGTATAGTTTGGGCTTTTCTTGGTCACTTTAATGCTTTCTGATGAGCTGTGTTAAAGTGCCTCTTTGGTTATGGTTTTAAATGAATATTAAACATGGTTTTAGCCATAGTTCCAACAATAAGATCAAAAACCAACACTGGACTGACTTAGACCACCGTTTAGAAAAGACACTTCACCACTGCTGTGAGACTGTTGTCAACATCTGATCCAAAGGACGCTTGGCCTTCATGCAGCTTGATCTTAACCCATAAATAAGAATGAATGCACTAGTTCTGTTTGTAAATCTTTTTGTAATCCTACAGTCATCATTTGGTGGCAGTTTGGCTGACCCAGTCAGTCAAAAGCAAGACAAACGGCTGCCTACACTAATGTGATCAATGACAGATGTATGAATAAGAGATTTTTTTATTTTCATGTAATACCTTTTTAAAATGACACATGTTCCACAGCAAAACAAAATCATTGCCACAAACCACATACTGTGTGTAATTGCTCAATTGAAGAACAACATGGTTACGTATACAAAAGATTTTCTCTTAATTACCAGGCTTTGTCAAAATACCCAGACAGAACAAAAGTGTCCATTTCACATACAGTTTTCATAATTTCAAAAGAAAGCCGTCTCTTTCAGTTTATTGAATAAAAATACAAAGAACTACACAAAACAAAGTGTAATGCCTCAAAACCACATAGCAGGTTGGTTTAAACCAGTTTTGAACTGGACTAAGGTTGATTATTTAGGCTCCACAAATCCTTTAAATAAGTTTGTTTGTGCTGAAATTTTATTTTTTTAAATTTATTTCTGTTTTTAATCTTTAAAATAAACAGATACATTTCATTTTTTTGTTGCACAAAGCTGAAAAAAACATGTTTGTAAAAATGAAGACTCAATCAGAGTGGAGTTTGGTATCAAATAATACAACCTGTAGTGATACATAACTGAGGGCCGGCTCTTCTGACAGCTTCCACGTTACGTCATTGTCATATTGGAGGGGCTTCTGCCCAAGACCAGATGATGAGTAGATTTATTCCTCTTCAGTTAGAGCTGTTTCTGGACATCGAAACCCGACACAGAACAGAAAGTTTGTTTTGTTTTGTTTTTTGTTGTCATTGCTGCCCATTGTAGCATTGTTGAGCTCATTGTGGGACCTTCACGTGCTCGCCAGCACGCATCCAGCTGCGCGTAGAACAGAGGATGCTTGTTTATAAATAAACCCCACACACAAGGCCTCGGCCTGAGGGGTCGAGCTGACGGGCTGCAGGGGGAAAGACAAAGATGGACTCTCAAAGATCTGAGGATTCTTGGTGGAATGGAGGGGCAAGTGTGAGTCGCACATGATCATAATCTTGGTGAAATAGTTAAGCAGGGACTCGTACATTGTTGACTTTTTGTGTGTTAATAGTAAGATTTTATATTGAGCTGCTGTTGTAGGAGGAGGATCAGCAACTGTTTTGTTATTAGGAGGTCTTCACTGGTGGAAAATTCAGGGTGTATTGATGTAACGCAGCTGGTTGGTGTCAGACCAGTGAGAGACCTCAACATGAGGGTGAAAAGAGTGTTTTTGGCAGCCATGTTTTGCTGCTGCATCTCAGTCTCCAGATTTCTGCAGATAAGGTCTGTTGATGATTTACATGGTTACATTTTCCTTAATGTCGATGGTTATTTTT
Source organism: Dicentrarchus labrax (assembly GCF_905237075.1). Taxonomy (NCBI): domain Eukaryota; kingdom Metazoa; phylum Chordata; class Actinopteri; family Moronidae; genus Dicentrarchus; species Dicentrarchus labrax. Next base: position 24,857,245 of record NW_026136705.1, on the reverse strand, counting down.
ATAGTTGATGTGATTGAGTATATATATTTTGGTGAAGAGTTTGAGTTTTTTGAGTATGTAAATTAATCTCTCTTGTAATGATTTTGTTTACTGAGAGATTTGGTCAGTGAAATTCTGTAAAATTAATCTTTATGTAACATGTACTATGCTTCCTTTTTGGTACATTTCACCATGAGTGAAAATGTCATCAAACCGTTTTTATTCCTCCTTATCAATATATTTATTTTAATTATTTACCCAAAATAAACAACCTAGGGACAGATTCCTATCAGAGTTGTCGTCATGTTGACTCCTGTCTTTCTCCCTTTTACAGCAAGAGGTGGAGAACTTCAAGAAGGTCCACCTGATCAGCCGGGAACAGTTTGACTGCCTGACCCCTGAACCCCCTGTCGACCCCAACCAGGAAGTTCCCCCAGGCCCCCCACGCCCCCAGCAGAGTAAGGAAACGAAAACTCATAAAACTGACACAGCTTTACATACACTGACGAGTTGAATCCAAGTTAAAACTGTGATATCAATGAGTTATTTTTACTCTGAAGATGGTGATGAAGTAAAACACAATTGTTTCATAGAGCAGTGATACCCAAAATGGAGGTCTATACCCCTCCATAGGATGCAAAGATAAACTGTCATTGTGTTAAAGTGGAAACAACTGTGGCTTTCACTTTAGATCATCAATCATGTTTTATTTCAGGATTTGTGAAGCATATTGAGAAAATGTTTCGGTTGGAGTGTGAACAACTCTGGTCTTTTATACTCCTCTGCATCTAATCTCTTCCCTCGCATCCTCAGTCCCCACAGACGCATTGGCGAACAAACTCTTCGGTGCCCCCGAGCCCTCTTCAATAGCACGCTCGCTCCCTACTACCGTGCCTGACTCGCCCAACTACCGCAGTGCCCGGACGCCCCGCACGCCTCGCACACCTCACCGGAAGGACCAGACAATGACGCCACGCTTCTACCCTGTGGTGAAGGAAAGTCGGCCTGTAGATGCCAAGGTAAGATGTCTACAGGGTGATTTTAAGGTTTTAGGGGGATAAAATCCACAATCACTAAACATTTGTAGCTGGATATTTACCCTCTAAACTTGTTCATTTCCTCCGTAACCCTTCAGACGCCCAGGAAGAGGAAGACCCGACACAGCTCCAACCCGCCCATGGAGTGTCACGTCGGCTGGGTGATGGACTCCAGAGAGCATCGCTCCCGTACTGCGTCTGTCAGGTGAGACTCACTGCTCTGCACTCTTCCTTCGAATAGTATCGCTTATGATTTGTTTAACAACTCCTCTAATATTTCACAGATGCTCTTATTTGTTAATTTTAACTGGCATTAATGAACCATAAAAAGTACATATTTATTAAACTTGCTGCCAGATTCTTTCAGATTGTGAATCTCTCATTATATGTAAAAACTGACAAATCTTTCCTCTTTCAATATACTTATTAAGCTTAAGCTTATGCCCAATGTACAAAAATAAGTGCTTTTTAAAAATGTGATCTGTGAATTATAGAAAGAAAAACATCACCTGAGACTCAGGACTTCAACGCTGAAGTATTTCTAAATATATGATGTGGTTGTTCTCACTCTCCATTTCCACCTTTCTCTCTCTCAGCTCTAACGCCAGCCCATCAGAGGGCACCCCTGTCCTGGGTAACATTGGCTGCACACCTCAGTCTCTCCCCAAGTTCCAGCACCCATCACACGAGCTGCTCAAGGAGAACGGCTTCACGCAACATGTTTATCACAAGTACCGCCGGCGCTGCCTAAATGGTAAACGCATGTTTTTTTCTTTCTCTTCCGCTTTATTTTATTTTTTTTTCGGTCTTCAAATATCAGTAAACTCTGCAGAATCACCTCTAACGATGAAGCGATGCTGGATGTCTGGATTAGATTTTATCTTGTAGTCTTAAGTAACCCTGTCCACTTTGTCTCCCTTCTCGACCAATCACAGAGCGAAAGCGGCTGGGAATCGGCCAATCACAGGAGATGAACACGCTCTTCCGCTTCTGGTCGTTCTTCCTGCGAGATCACTTCAACAGGAAGATGTACGAAGAGTTCAGACAGCTGGTGGTCGAGGATGGAAAAGAAGGATACAGGTAAGAGCCTCGACCAGTGATATCAGTTGCATATACGGGCATATATTGGTTTGTTTGTTTGGTTTCTAAGCCGTGTTTTTCTGTGTTTGTGTGTTGCAGGTACGGTTTGGAGTGCCTGTTCAGGTACTACAGCTACGGTCTAGAAAGGAAGTTCAGGCCAGACATCTTTAAGGACTTCCAGGAGGAGACCACGAAAGACTACGAGGCTGGTGAGAAATCCTGACAAAAACATTGTTGACAGAACAGAAGAGACAACACAAACACCATCTCAGCTGGGGGGCACCATTTTCAGACTCGCCTAATCCACCTGGACTAACTTGCATTTTTGTCTGTCTCCTGTGCTCAGGCCAGCTTTATGGACTGGAGAAGTTCTGGGCCTTCCTTAAATACTCTAAAGCCAAGACCTTGGAGATCGACCCCAAGCTGCAGGAGTACCTGAGCAAGTTTAAACGTCTGGAAGATTTCAGAATTGATGTAAGTGAGGAGCGTATGCCGCATCGCACAAAAAGCCCACAACTGCTTCAATGTCGTCTGTTAGCTTTAGCAGTTTAGCAGTGCTGATATAAATTCAGTCAACAACAACAATTTCAGAACAAAAGTGACTACTTCTTTTTTTATTTTATGTATGCAGGAGGTTGAAGCTTCTTCCATGCACTTCACAAAAAGATATGATAGTCTACAACACGTCTGACACGTATTTGATTGCTAAGATCATGAGAGTTTTGAAAACGGGTCTCAAAACATTTTGACAAGAGATGAATGTTAGTCACGGTGCTTACAAGCACTTATAGAAATATGTATTCTTAGGTAGGTTTCTCCTGGAGAACACTGATTTCACTGCCACCTGTACTGGTAACCGCTTCTGCAAGACAGAAGACTTTAATTTAAAATCTGATTACTTACGTAACCTGTGTTCTCTGAGTAACCTGGTTACTGAAGCACACTGATTGTGCTTCCTAAAAGTTGTTGTGCTTTGAAAACGTCCCACCATCTAATCTCCACCCTGGTTATTTCTGGTTCCAGCCACCTATGGAAGAAGGACGCCGCAGAAGACACTCGTCCAGCGGGGACGGTCGCCGCCGGCACCCCTCTCTCCCCTCCAGCCGGCCCCACAGCCAGGCCAGCTCAGGCCCCAGCCCCGCCCCCACCGCCCAGGGCCTCGCAGCCATGGATGATGCCAAACCCACCAGCCAGAAAGCCCCCGTTGCTGACCCTGCACCAGATGCCAAGACACTGAAGTAACTCCACGAACACGCCGGCCAACATGGATCAACTCAACCACGTCTGCAAATCGCTGGTTCTCTCTGCGCCACAGGAGGGGGGAGGGGGGCGTCTAGCTCTTCATTCAAGCATGAGAATACTTTTTTTTTTTTTTTTTTACCTGCGACAGTTTTTGAGAAATAAGGAAAATTAATATGGTTTATTAATTAGTTTTATGTTTTTGAGGAAAAAAAGAACCTTTTTGTCTTAATGAGGCAAGGAATGGATGAGGTGTCAAACACTTTTTTTTTTTTCTTTTGCATATCATTGCCAGTCCACACGGTGGATGGTGTAGTGCTGATTTCCTGATTTCTTTTTTTTTTTTTTTTTTTTACCTTTTTCATGTTGACCCCCCCTCTCTGTCACTGGGACCCCTCTTTGATCGTCACTGTCCTGCAGGCTGAAAGATATTTGATTCTTCGCCCAGATCTCAGATTTATGATTATTATTTCTTCGGCATGTGGTGAGATTGGAGACTTCGAAAAAGTTCGAACAACACTGAGCATCTGAAAGCCCCGCTAGAGGAGGCCGTGCTGCTTCTGACATCCAACCGGACCAAAGTGGTTTGAACTGAGCGACTGACATTTCCATCCGCAGAGCCCCAGTGCTCTCAGTTGAGGGGCTGAAATTTATTTGATTTACTTTATGGCTGGACATTGAGGGGAAAATATAAAAAGAACCAAATGATAAAAATAGAGGAGAAAAAAAAAAAGACTTGTACCAACCCCTCAGTGTGGACACGATCATTGAAAGTTGCCTTATTTTAATGGTTTTACTGCTTCTAACTTGTGCCCACCACCTTATTGTCGATTGTACAGCATTGAAATCACCCATATATCCGGTCACTATGTCCAGCAGAGGCCACTAGGTGGCGCTCTGTCTGCCAAACTGTTCTCCATCCACACCCCTCCCCCTCCGTCACCTTTTCCCAACTGTCTTCCAAGTGTCACTCAGTCTGTTACAAGTCCTGTAATTCTTCCCTGTGTTTGCAAGTCGTGGCTTTTTGTGCTGAAACACGTCAACCCGGTGGAGGTTGGTCGCCTCCCCACCCCCCCCTCCCCCCAACAAAAAAACAAAACAGAACAAACAAAACACTTCAGTGAGGTGGAGAGTTGGGAAGGGAGAGTCCCCGATGATCTCCCCTTGGGTGCTTCCTGACTTTCTCTCTCCGCCTGCGCTTCCCCCCCCCCTCCCTGTCAGACGAGCTGCATCCATCCGTTCATCCATCCGTTCGACATCCATCCATCAGTTGACGATAGTGACGATCAGGACTGGAATCATCAAAATCTGGATTACTTGAAGAAGCGATGGTTATGAGGAGGGCCGTCGTGCTCTGTCGCAGGTGCTCTGGGTGGAGACGCTGACGAGGCTCAGACATTTGGCCTCTGACTTCACCGCTAAACTGAAGTTTGCTCTCCCGAGGCTGAACGGGCCTCTGGCGCTCGCCACCTCTTCCCGTTTCACACACACACACACACACACACACACACACACACACACACACACACACACACACACACCAGTTACAGGCATGAACACTGACGCAGGTACAGATGTAGCAGCGTGAGCAAGCTGAATACTAAATACACACACGCACGCACACAGCTCGATGTCTTGCCTTGCTGTGGAGAAAAATTCAAGACTGGATTGCTCGTTCACACACTGTTCTGTTCAGTTATCACACTTCCTACAGTCAACTGTGGATGATTCAATCTTTATCCAACTCGAGTACTGATGACATCAGATAGAAGAGTGATTCTTTTTTCTTCCACTAATGTAAATGTGAATTTGACAGATGAAGAGAAATGATTACAGCTCCCTGCTACTTGTTTTTGTTTATAGAACAGATTATATATTTGCCTTACACATGTATGTACTCTTTAACTTTTTTTTTTTTTAATGGTCTCATGATTATCTTTTAATGCTTTTTAATTTCAATTTGCAGTGTTTCTAGCGTTGTTGTTATGATGGAGGTGGATGGAGGTTTGTGTCAGGCTGGTAAAAACATCTGTGGATTTCAGAAACGGGAACATAATTCACAACACAAAAGGGAAAGTTGACATCAGGGCGTCAACAGGTATTGAGCGCAAAAACACAATCTGTTAAGCTTATAATATTTCATGTTGAAATCACAGTTAATTTGTTCTTTTTTTTCTTTTAGTAAGGTTTTTGCCAAGATGACAGAGTAACATTTGACTCAAACTAACTGTTAAATCTTCAGCCTCCAGGTTTTCTATAAACACTGTCTAAAAAATGCATAGAAATGATTTGATTTTGGGGTTCGGATTGAAGAAGTAGTTCCTAAAATTCTGTAAAAAAAAAAAAAAAAAAAAAAGAAATCTTGAGTCTTAATACATGTGGATGTCCAGCTGTTTAGTGAAATGACCCAGTTTCCGTTGACATACTGCAACGTTTTTGCTCCCGAGTGATGAGTCAAACCGCACAGTCACATGAGTAAAACAAGTTTAAATACATTTGAGGAATTTAAGAGTTTCGGACGAGGCCTGACAATACTTAGATGAAACTGTTTTGGACACCTGTGTTTGTTTCTTTTTTAACTTTTGGTCCTTTTCCGTGATAACCCTTCAGCTTGTTGGTTGATGTTCCAGAAGATTGGAGGTGGATTTCACATTGTCCTCTCAGTGTTTCAGTTCTTCAGTTTCTTCCTCTAAAATCCACATTTGTTGGAAACATGAAAATGAAAAAGCAAAGCTGTACTTTTTTTTTTTTTTTTTTTTTTTTGGTTTATCTTCAGGGAGATTTGGATCAGTTTCAGAGGCTTACAGTTGATGCATCAAAGTGTTTACTGGAGGTTTAAAGACAGGAAAAATAAGAGCTATTCAGAAAAGAAAAACTCCCGCATTTTCCCCAAACCAGCGGAGCCTTTGAATGGGTGAGTTGGTGTGTGTGGCTGCAGACATGGCAGACTGCCACTGGGGGGGGCGCGCCTTCTTCCCGGGACAGTCACATGATCCCTCTCTCTAATGTGATCATCACCTGCCATCACCTGTCACCAGACATTTGGGGGGGTGGGGGGTGGGGGTTCAGGTGTTTTGGGAGTTTTCAGCCTTCTCTTATCAGCATAGGACTGCTGCTAGGTGTCCAAACAAACTGTAGGGGGGGCCGCATCCCCCGCTTGTCAGTTTTACAAGGACTTGGCCAAATGGCCGGACACTGGAGAGATGAGTGATGGACGTGGAAATGGAGGGAGGAGCAGAAAAGGAGAAAAGAAAGAGCCCGGTTAGGGTTTGTGATGTCGCTTAGAGGATTATGGCTGGTTATGATGTCTGGAGACTGAAAAAAAAAAAAGGACAAAATTCCATAAAGCCATATGAATAAGATATAACTGTATATGAACCATTAAAATAGTTCATTACATTACAATATCCTAGGCTTGTCATGAGGAAAAAAAGATGAAAACAAGGAAAAAAGGAACAAAAAAAATATATAAAATGGAAAAATGTAAAATACTTGAATGAGATCTTGTATTATAACATTTAATATTCATAATATCTGCTTTGTAGGCTGATGTGATTCGCTATTAGTGTTATTTGTAATTTGTAGTAATTATGCTTTTCCTTAATAAAGAAAAAAAAACACAAAACGGACAAAAAAACCTCAAACGCAGACTTCTGAGTGATTATTCAGTGTGAGAGAGAGTGAGAGAATGAATGAATGAATGCAACCAGTCAGATCTCTATTGTATTTAGCTTTATGTCAAGATGATATTGGTATGTATGTAGCAGTTTCAGTAGAGTTTAGTTTAGTTTTGAAGGGGTTGATTTTTTTAATTTTGTATTCTGATGCCAAAGAGTAGAAAAAATTATACACATCTTTTCTTAAAATGTTTTTAATATTACAGTCCAGTAGAAACATTAACATTGTATCAATCACAGTAGGAAATCTCTTTCAACATTAATTTATTGTACAAACGTTTCTGAGGCCTCCCTGTAATACAGACACATTTAACATTCAAGAATATGATTTAAGTGCCATGGAAATGAAAAGTGCAACTGTATCGTCTGTCTGAGCAGCAAGTGAACGCAGCACAAGAGTCTGGACTGTTGCTCTTATTAAACATGACTTGAAATATAAAATGTGTTTATAAGAATTACAACAATAGCTCTAGATTAAACTGAATCTACTAACATTAAAGCCGAGATTCAGTAAAGAAAAGTGTCCTTTTAGAGGCCCAGAGATCCAAATACAATCATTTTCAAGTGTGAGGAATCTGGGGGATGATCAACATCACCACCATGAAGTTGAATTTACATCCAAACCAGAATCTGTTCATATTGAAATTACTTGCTCTACCTCTCTTCTGTTATTCAGGACTGTTGGGAGCTGTGAACGCAGCATGAATTTACTTCTCTCACATCCATTTTAACTATGTGCTTCACACTGAGTATAAGAACTGTGGTGGGTTTTAATATGTGTGAAAACAGCCCTGAAACACAAGTTTGGACCCTCGTATTTGTAAAGCTGAGGAAAGACAACAGCAGACGGTTAAATATGTCTCCTTTCACCTGAGAAGGGAAGTCATGGCGAGGTGCAGTAAAGTCTCATCATGGTTAGAAATTATTTATTTTCACCCTCATCAATCACTATATTCTTAAATCTACCTCAGCAGGAATATGTCCGATACACAAGCTAGTTGTGTAAGATGATCCCATCCCATAAGTCTGACTTACAGTCAGTATTTATATTTTAAAATCAAGCACCTGGCATAAACTTTCCTAAGATATTACCAGACAATAACCCCGAACTACTGACTGCTCCGTACATTACCATCCATGAACCACATTATTAACTACAATAACAGCCTTCCTAGTTCACAGGAAGTTGATATCATGGAAAAAAACAGGTTAAAAATAATCACAGTGACAGGCGTCTCCACGGCGACAGTGAACATGGAGGCCAAACTTAATGAAATGTGCATGTCGGATAAAGTGCAACAACATTTCTAATTGGAAAAATAAAAGATGTTCACTGTCTGAAACTGATCAACAGGTTTTCTTCTAGAATAATCAAAATCTGAAAGCCATTTAAGATTGATTGGGAACTGATCCCAAACTTGGCGAGGGCCAGGGCCTGAGATTGAAGGTCAGGGCTCAGGCGTTCATCAATGGCCTTTCTTGGGCTCGTCGGGGATGCTCTCGTTCAGAGGGGTGAGGCTGGTGAGCAGGGTGTGGCGCTCGTACTGCTTGGTCTGCCTGAATTTGGTGTCGGTGCCGTGGAGCCGATCCAACACACCGAAGACCCCGAAACACTGGTTGAACCTGGAACCAGGAAGGATGTGTGAGTACAGCCGTTTCCATTATCCACACACAAGAATCTAACTAGCAAGGAAAACTATATAATTATAATTAAAAATCTACCTGTATTCTCTTTGTGGTCCATTTTCTAATTTACAGCCATTAAATAACTAAAAAATGAGTCGTAATTTGACGGAAATAATACCCTTAAAAGGAAAGAGATATTCTGTATTTTTCCTTACTGTCAACAAATCTCATGAAATGACAAAAATCAACAATGAATTGATCCTATTAACAAGTATTGTCTGTATATCCAAAGCCTTTCAACTGAAACTAAATACTAGTACACCAAACGTATAGCTGAAAACAGTCCCCAACAAATGTAAAAGTATTTTCTCCAGTTTGAGTAAAGGAGAAATTGTTTAACTACTAACAGGTTTTTTAATCTCATTTTAACTGATAAATTCCTGAATTTTTAAAACATAAAAAACAAACAAACTACGTTCAAAATATGGATAAAAAACTAAAAAAAAACATTAAATCCCATTAAAAGTAGTCTCAGAAGAGTGGACAGGTGGACTCACTTGAGGTGGTGGAAGTCGTGGAACTCGGGAGACGGCAGGAAGGGGAGGTGGTATCCGCAGTGGGAGATGGTGGTGCTGACCAGAGCCAGGCAGTACCAGAGGGTGGTGGTGGTCAGGTGGGAGCCCAGGAGCACCGGTCCGACTGCCACCGGCAGCATGTTGGAGAGCTAATGGCAAAGAGGAAGAACAAACCTGGTTTTAATGACCAAGAAATAGCTAGAAAATTCATTCATTCATTCATTCATTCATTCATTCATTCGGATTCACGAACAAATACAACAACGTTCACACACACACACACACACACACACACACACACACACACACACACACACACACACACACACACACACACACACACACACACAAAGTCCCTAACCTCGTACCCACTCTACAGCAAAAATAACAACAAGCTCATTATTTTCCACCCAATTAGACACACATTCAAGTTCAATTTGCAGAATTACATTTAGTTCATCTATAAAATAAGCAGACTTATATAATGTTGAGTCATCAGCGTACATCGTCAAAACTGCACTATTCAAAACAAAAGGGGAAAACTAAGAAGTGGAAAGGACCGAGGCCACTTCCTTTGGGAACCCTACATTCAGAATTTCTTGTGGTTGAAAAACCACCGTACAAAGTAAACACACTGCATTCTGCACTGAATCCGTATACCCAAGTGTTGAACGGGTCAAACTGTGAATATACAGTAAGGCTTGAATGCATCACACTTTCAACATCTGGTTCAAGTTTTAGATGAGCAGTGAATTCTGATTATTTTTAGGATCAGGTTTTTTCAGATTCCAGATGTAAGTTGGATTTATTTTTGACAGCTGCAGCTGGTTTGTGTCTCAATGACTCAACAATCAGAGACTTGCAGACTCCCCCTGCAGACTCTACATAATCCTCCGCACTGGATTGTGGATCAGAGGTATAATTTCTCTTTAAATCATTTCGTGTATTCTCACACTGACAGTGAAAGATCGACCACAACGCGCAGCTCTAGAGAGGTCAACAACCTGACTGAGACTGATAGAAATGAAGTGAAACGAGGGGAGGGGGATCACTCACCATATGCTCCAGGGGATGAGCGTAGATGGAGACGACCCCGATGGGAGCGGTCCATTCATGGTGCTGTTTGTGGAAATGCTTGTAGAGGCTGGGATGATGGAACAGCCTGAGAGACAAGAAGATCAAAATAAATTGTTTTGACTGATTATTATTATTTTATCTTGTTGTATATCTTATGTTTTAGATCTTCTTTACTTTTATTATTTGTTTTTATTGTAAAGCACATTGTAATATAAATATAATATATGATTTTATTTATAATATAAATAGTACATATAAATAAAATCATTATTATTACCATCTTAGATCTTACTTTAGCATGTTAGCATGGTGATGATTGCTTTTACTTGGTCACTTTCATTATTTATTACTTTTTGTATTTATTTTCTAAACCTGATAAAAAAAAAAGTAAAAGTAAATATATCTTAAATTTTATTTATATTCACACTCTTCACTCTTACCACCAGGTGGCAGTAATGTCCCAGTGTCCCAATGATAACTGAATCTCAAATGGAGGAAGGAACAGTGCTCTACTGCTTGTTATTAAAGCTGCATTTCTTGTATAAATATATACAAATTAAGTGTATTATTATGAGTATTAGTATTAGTTTTAATGTGTAGGAAATAGGTTCTGAATCTTTGCACTGACTGGAATCATGTTAATGGGATATATTCTGACGTGTCGCAGGTGTAAATAGTAAAAGAAATGACTGATCCAAACCTGTGTGAATAGTAAAACATCACTTCCTCCACAAGGGCAAAGAAAGCGAGCTCCATCAGGGCCCAATGGAAGGTGGGCAGCTCGGGGCCGCAGGGGTTCCCTCTCAAGCTCATCAGTTGGTAAGCTACCACCACCATGGGCCCAGAGATGAACACTTGGTTGAAGATGACATATTTCACTGCATGGCGAACCTTAGCTGGATCCACCTGGATGACAAAGCATAGAGACACATGTATTTAATTTACATAATATTATATTACATTCGCTTGGCAGACATTTTTCATGTGGAGTCTTACAGTAAGTGCATTCAAAGCTAGCAGAGCTAACATGGGGTGTTGTGTATAGATGAAGACTGAAGCATTAACATCTCGAGTTTAAAGGCCCTTTTCAAACCCTGCTCTTTATGGGTTTTACTGCAGGTGATTTCTTACATTCTCTCTTTAATCTTAATTTTCTACAACCTGTATTCTATCATCTTCTTTATATTTTGACACATTTATAATTCGGATTTGATACATTTATCCATGTAAACAGTTATCTGTAAATCCGTAAAATATTACAATTAATAAGTAATTTAAACACAATATGAGTTTTAATAGTTCTGCACATGTATTGATGACTACAACTGATGTCTACCAGGTATTTTAATATAAGATATAACAGGAAAAAGATGTTTTAAGTCAGAATGAGTACTGGAACTCAAAGTGTTAAGTTTCTCAATGATCACCTTCACTAAAATGCAGAGAATAGATAATATCTACTGTGTGTATCTCCAGTTTGTGTGTTTACTTTGAACCCTGGTTATGGACATTATCATGATGAGCTTTTGTGTGTGAGTGTCTAAAGTGTACGCAAATTAACTTTTGCACAGTTACAGTACTGTTTCCTAATTACACATTTACCAAAGTACAGACGCAACAGCACAGCACACAATAGACATTTTGACTGGTCATACCAGAAAAAGCACATTCTCAAACTAATGTTGTATGTCTCATTCTGCAAAATATTTTGGACACGGACTTATTTGCTGTACTGACTCCTCTGTTTGCCCAGAGTTACTGGATTCTTGGAAAAGCACAGGTGTTACTAATAACATCCCCAATGGCTCTTTACTATTTAAGTGTCCCAGTAAGTGTTGACAGTGTGACAGTGAGCAAACAATTATAGAGGACCCTGAGACTGAAGCAGTTGAATGGAATTCAGCCATCACTGAATTACACCTGTGCTTACTGTGGGTGTGACTGTGTCAAAATGTCTTTTCTATTCTATTCTTTTCTATTATATTTCTATTTTTAGAGTTGTTTTTCTTGTACTAAACACACACACAGAGAATGAAGGCAGTGAGACACTGTGCGTGTCTCAACTCGTCCATAGTGATTTAACCCCTCATTGTGAGTTGTCAGCTTATAATTTTCTTACTCCAAAAAAAAGAAAAAAGGCCATCTGAAGACCTGCCAAGGTTCTGACACGCGATCCAAATCATTGCACGTAAGATATATAGATAGTTTGCTTGAGAGACACCCTGTGAGACCCTGTGTTGTATTGCAGGTTGTATTGTTGCTTCACATCTGCACGTCCTGGCTTTGTTTATGACCGCTCAGAGGGTTATTCTCGGTCACAGAGCTTCAGTATCTCGGCGACCATGATTACTCAGCAGATTGTCATAGATTAGCTCATCCGAGGTAATATATTATGACTGACATTAGCAAAATAGCAATTTTATTAAAAATGTATGTCACCCAATATATGTAATGTACATATAATAATGATGTTTATTTATATAGCAAGGTTGCAAGTATTGGGTGTGGCAAACAAGATCATTTCCATTTTGTCCTCATCAAGTTGAGTTTTGCATTCAGTCCAGCATGTGCTATCATAAAAGGCAAGCGGAAAGTTGGGTTAGGCTGTTATGATTGGTGGATTGTAACAATGGTAGTGAAAATTTGATTTAGTGATAACCAGACCCAATGACAGCATATGAATGGAGAACAGTAACGGGCCCAGGACTGGCCCTTGGGGAACACCGAGGGCGAAAGAGTAAACAATGGGGGGGGATTTCTAAAAACAACAGCAACAGCAAAACAGATAGGAGCAGAATACGTTGAGAGCAGACTTTTATAGACCAACTCAAGTTTGAAGACGCTATAGACGGATGGAGTAGTCAACTGTGCACTCTAGTCTAGCAGGAACAGAATTAAGCTTTCAGTTTTTGTCTGCAGTACTAAACCACTGACTGTGTATTGTGTGAGTGTGAGGAGAGTTTCATCTGAACATGATGTCTGCAAGAAGTATGGATTATGGATATAAAGATAAGTTTTATTCCATCAGTGAATAAGCTTCCTGTGCCCGTGTCCTGTCATAATCTCAGGTAATCAATAATTTGATGGCATTTAGAGAGTAACCTTCCAGCCCTGGTTATCAGTAATGTCAGTGTTTATCTCTCCAGCGTCCATCAACGTCTGTTAATCAAACACAGTGAGAGGACTTTGGCCAGACGGACAGGTGGACGCATCAGATCAGAAACACCAAGGGTCATTTACACCAATCAGCCGTGACATTATGAGCACTGACAGGTGAAGTGAATAACACTGATTATCTGGTTATCATGGTTCCCGTCAGTGGGTGGTATATATTAGGCAGCAAGTGAACATTTTGTCTATTATGGCAGATAAATGCATTCATAAAGGATTTCTCAAAACTTATGATAATTTAAGACCAAAGCATATTTATAACTATTATTTATTAGGGCCCAAATTGACACAGGGAATAATTATACAAATAAATTAGGTAATAAAATATAAAGAAAACAATAAATTATTATTTAATAAAATTATTTATTTAATGCCCATTCATGCATTTATTTATTTCATTTTGGCAATTTTTTTGATTGATTCATTTATTTTAAATGTATCATGCCATTTTTCTTAATTTCTATATATAATAATAATTACTTTGATGCCAGTGATGTGACCATCACTGTATTTTCCAGTAATGTCTAAAAGATCGTTCTCTATTAAAAGATTTATCAACCAATCGATGAAGCTAATCTCAATGTTACGGGACAAATTTATATAAATGTATTCATTAACTGATGCTCAGTTTAACAAAGCAGGTAGGATTGGATGCATTTATTAGATGAACTGAGGTTTAAAGGGGCCATAAAATGATCAATAGAAGCAGTTCACTTAGTAACAATATAGGAGGAGTTAGAGGTTGAATTGGTGTTGGTATCTCATTGGTATCAAATGTAAGACTCGAGGTAGTAGTAACAGTAGTAGAGGCATTAGTGGTAGAACAGTGGTACTAGTGGTGGTATTAATAGGAAATTCATTTGCAGATACTAATCTGGGGATAAGAAAGAAATAACTGAAACTTAAACTCCTCATGAAGTGATACCAGAGGAGATACTGTAGCACATTTAATACAGGACATACCGGGTTATTCCTGTCCACCTGGATGCGGTAGCGAGTGATGAAGGAGGGTTTACCAGTAGTGTCCACCAACAGCAGCAGAGCATTCGTCGCCCAGAACGACAGAGTCGGGAAAAACATTGTCCCTGTTGAGAAAAACAAGGTCATAGTCAGAGAGGGACAACATGACAGCCTCTGATGTGAGCCTGAATATTTCAGTGAAGGCCAAAACCAATCTTGAAAATGAACCAGAGCTTGAGCTAAAGTCAGGTAACAATTTGTCCTGATAAATGCTGCAAACCACCTTCTGATATTTCTGAGGCCCGGCATTCTGCGTTAACTTTTGAAGCTAACTATAAGACCAAGACGAATTGTGAGCAATCTGAGGTAATTAACATTATGACAGATATCAAACAGGATTGCTCCATGTGAAGTGATTTTTATTTTTTTTTTTAAATGGCACAGTGTATGACTTTCTCTGAGCTTTATTGATTCACCTTAATGCACCACACGTAACCACTTTGGAAAAATGCCTGCAAGCACATAACGTCCTACATAGATAATATCTGACTGAGGATACCTTACAATGTGCAAAACAGACGGGCCAGTTCATGACACAACAACAACATGATGGCTGAATCATAAAAGAGTGTAAGTCGACACCAGAGCTCATGACTTGATATGCAAAAACAACTGCTCTCAAGGCTACGCAAATATAGTATTTCCTCTGTGGCTGTTACTAAGAAAAGTTTTCTTTCGTGCCACCCATTATTCTGAAAACAAAGCCTTGTTTGTGTCTCAGGGGAGATGAAATCATGTGTGTAATTTAATTTAACACTACATTAGTAAATATGTCATACTACTACTGTGAAAAGTCATCCTAGCTGTGAAAAGCCAGATTCTAAAATGTTAGAAGAGGAAGAAGTGTTTCAAAACAACACAAAGTGTATAATGACACAACGCAGGACATTCAAGCCCGCTATCAAGAAGGACACAGATCGTTGTGTTCAATTTGGCCCGACAACGTGCCGCTCTGTTACGAACTGTCAATAGCAGCCTGTTGGTTGCAACATTTAACTCCACAGAACAGCTTTTTGGACAAGAAACAAAACTAACCAGTTGTTATTCCTTACCGAAGTAGAACAAAGAAGCTTCATGACCCTCAAAATTCAAGTACAGCTTGGTCCACAAGTTCTGCCAGAAATCTCCTGAAGCTCCCCAGAATCTCTGCAGGTGCCTGGAGGAGGAATCGTCAATAATTGATTATTATTATTGCGCTTTTTTTTGCTGGAGAACTCAGCCCACTCTCCAACAGACTCTCAGGCTCTGTCACCTACAATACACAATACAATAATTTTGGGAGGGTTCGGAGCTGCCTAGCAACCACCTAATAATGCCATACTAAGCTTGACACGCCCGCCTTGTCAATACCCGTCCACAACAAAACGCCCGGACAACAATAGGATCTACCTAAATAAACCTAGTGACACCTTAGATACTTCCCATCACGTCATGCATGTCCATTGTCCTGTAATAATCCTTTCCAATCTGAACCCACAACATTTTGAGACCTGATCTAAACCAGATCCGAGCACCCTGTCAATATATACCCACAGATAATTAGACCTGATTCAAAATGCATTCGACCCGGACAGATCCTAAAACAGAGGGAGAACGCAGGCAGTAGCAGGATTCATTTTCAACTGCTTGTTAATTGATAGTGCATTTTGCTGCTGCCTGTAACAAATTACTGATTTATAATAATTAGTATCTTTGCTTCAAAGAGTCATTTTTAGAACCAATTTAGAAATATAGCAAATCCTATTTTCATCTCATGCGCCAGCAATAAAGCATTCTGTAGCCAACTGGGTGAGAGAACAAAAGTAATTTAAGCATTAATTTTTAATTTTCTTCTGTGGTGATTATGAAGTATAATTTGGACCCCAACAGACTGTCTATCCAGTTTGCACTGTCCTGACGCCTCCCATCCAGTTCACTTCTCTTCTGTTTAATTCCTCGTCTTGCCTATATTTGCCGTTGTTTGCCGTGCATTAACTACCCATAATTACTCCTCTGGTTCACTGGTTTGTTGCATTGTAAGACTGTAACTTGTGGGGAAATCCTACCATGTCAGCGAGTTGCCAAATGCAGCCAAGAATAAGATTCCAGATCCGATGACAAACGCAGCTTTCTTCACAGAGTCCCACAGTCCTCCAGGGCCCTCCTGCACAGACGAAAAGCAAAATTTTTATATGAACATATCTGTTTCACTCTGATGAAACCGTTCAATCTCATGATGTTGAGCCAAATCAGAAACGTCTTATGGTGTAGAAATGTCTCAAACAACAGTGAGAGTGTTACTGAAACCTTCATGAGAGGATGACAACACTGTGGCTTCTTAGGTCAAGTCAGTTGTAAGTGAAACACTGATATGCAGAGACAAAGAACACTTTGAATGGCTAATGTTTTCATAAGGATGAGACCTTTAGCACCATGGGACTGCATAGAGATAATATGCAATAATGGAGAAATTGAGACTAAAGAGCAAAATAAATCAGGCTGCAGGAGAGAAACAGTAATGTGACTCTGAATCCTTCATGTGGATGTTGGCACAATGAAAATAATATACTAGGCTTTACAGTTTTTCACACGTTTGCTTTCATTACAACCTAAATAATACACTTAAATACAAATGTGGGGAGCGAGGTGTACTGAAACTGTGGGTGTGTGCAAGAGGTTTGATCTTTATCAGCATCAAAAGCTATTCAACGCATAAAAGGAGTGGAGTCCTCGTGGTCTGTCAGCCCTGTCTGCAGTGCTACATATTTCAAATATGAATGCAGACAGGGCTGACCAGTACATTAATCTCAGATTAAGTTTTTTTTTAACCTTTAGGACATGCAATGTGTATGTATTTAGTGTGACCTGAACATATTTAACAGGTTTTGTGTCACCTCCAGTTTTGCCGACAGATGAATTTGCTCTCGGCTGCAGATGATCCAGACACGTACGTACAAGTATTTCTTTTATTTTGAATAACTAAATATCTATGAAAATGCATTCAGTAAAGGCAAAGTCTGAGCCAGCCACACTGAGAGAAAACTAGATCAGTTCACTCAGCGGGAATTAAGTCAGGGGATTGATGTCACATTCAGCCGACCTTCTAAAATGCCAGCTTTTACCCAGGCTGCCCCTTGGCACAGCCATGGCAACAGTGGGAACAATGTTACACAAATGTCATGCTGGTGTCAGTACTCAGCGGTCTGTGCGGGTTTTTAAGAGCCACAAACATGTCTATGCAATGAATAATCAGATCTTACAGATATGAATACACCTATGCATCCTTTTTATTACCAACAACAACAACGGTCACCTCCCTGTCACCGATCACAGTCCTTAACATTTCTCACGATCACGTACACACTGTAGCCCATTATTTGAGATCCTCCTTTTGTTCCCTGCAGAGCTCCATTAAATAGTGCAAGGGGAAAAAATGCAACTTGTCAGGTCGAGCTAGCTCCAGAGAACAACATTGCAAACAGGAAAGGTCTCATGGAGTCAGTCAGAAAGCACCTTCTTAGTTAGACAAGTCAAGTCAGACCAGCTTTATGTAACAGGACTTTTAAATGCAAATCACATGTTACAAACCGCTTCACAGGTAAATATACGGAGGAATCAGACACTATTAAAAGAGTTGAAGTAATAAGTCCTTAGACTAATAGTAATGTAAAAAGTTATATATAATAGATCACTTTTTTAAACCTTTTAGTTTACCTTTGCAACATTTTACATTTTCTTTGACGCTAACATGAGTGATGACTGATAGTATGTTTTGATTCATGAAAAACTATCAACTATATGGCCATACAGACACTACATAACACTACACAACACTACACAACTACATAAAAACATCATCCCTCGCTCACATCTAAATTCTGAAGATGTGCCAATTTGTGCTGATTTAATTTTTTTTTATCATTTTCACATCCAAAAACATACAAAGATTCTGTTTCCTGTCAGGATTTCAGGACCTCTGATGCAGCAATTTAAAGATTTATGAAACTGATGAAACAAGTTAATGAACTTTAGGAGGATTTGTAGCTCCTGAAGCATTAGGTAGCTATCTTCAAGATGAATAGAATATAAATAAATATGATAAGAACTAGTGGTGGTCAGGAACTACTTAATGTACTAAACCTACTTTTTCATGAGATGCCACAAAGGACTGGAACAAATATTATTGCTTTTCCATTTTTCAAATTAAAAATCTACCTCCACCCAAAGAGTGAGAACAGTGTTACAACAGATCAAACCAGAGAGGCAAGAAAATAAATCATAGATTGTCTAAAAGGATCAATCTTTAGTAGTTTATTATGGTAATAGCAGAGTATTTGGTTGTAACGGTGTCGTGTTCTTACCTGTCTGCTACTGTTGCTGCTGCTTGTTGTGGCAGCACCCTTCGTGCCTGTAAACACAATAATAAATAAACTGTAAACTGTTTATTTTTTATGTTCCAGGTAGAATTAGAACAGATTCTTCACTACAATATGTATTTAAGGGGTTAATTTCAAATATTGTTTACAAATAAAAAAATAAGTGACAGTGGAAGATTAAAGAGGAAATGTTCTGCTGTATATTTAAAAAAAAAAAAAAGGAAGATGGCCTAATCCCAACTGGCTTTCAAAATAATAGTGGGTTTAAAAATCCGGGCTTTTATTTATTTATTTATTTTGTGATCGAGTTTTTGTTTCTTCTTTTGTTTAAGAAAAACCTTCAAAGTACACTTTGATAACACTTTAAAACTCCATATTGTCACATACATGGCCTAATATATCGAACCTACACTGACTAGAAGCCGTTTCATCACAAAAATGTGAGTTAATTAAACAGTCTAAACATCTCAGAGTGCTTTTATCTTTCTATGCTACAATAATCATCTGAGTGCTGTGTAGCCTGGTTGCAAAATTTACAGCTGGAGGATTATACTGGAGGATAATCCTATTATAATCCATCCTCCTTACAGTGAGCACTTTTTCAGCTAAATTCTTGGGAATAACAACCTGTTCCACATCACTCTGTCTCTCTCTTTGTGCTTCAGCACAAAATAGAAAGTTTAGGGACAGAAAAGAACAAAAATCACACAAAAGAAGGCTACACGTATAACACCCAAATTATATTAAAGTCCTCCTTAAGTCAAAAATGTGTTTTTCATGCTTCACCGTGCAGAATGATGAACTGTATGTGCAGAGTTTGACACTAAGTCAGTTTTTTACATTCATCTGCTGAGGGGGGGGGTTATTCTGTGATCAACACAGTTTAATATACAAGATGATTTTGTAACATCACAACTAGTGTTGAAGCCAATCACAAACTTAAAACAGGTTTACACTAAAAACCAACTTTTTAGTGAACTAATAGAAACCTCGTGTCTAGTAGTTAAAAAATATATATTTTTGGAGGACAAACTGGAAAAACCCATCTGATAGACAGAAATTATCATTAAAACTGAGTATTTGTATATGCCTTTAAATGTCTGGAGGGGAGCTTTAGTTATATTATGGCTGGTGCTTAAACATTAATTAATAATTATTTTAGACAATCACCAAGTTACAACTTCAGAAATACAAAGAATATTGTGATTTCTTTTAGTATGACTGTATGATTTAAAAATATATGTATTATTTCCTGTTGATTTAATAAAGGCCTACATGGGAAAAACAACTGACATCAGAGTCTGGGCTTTGAAAAACTTCCCTATTTTAATCAAAGTGAAAATAAACCTAAAACTCAAAACAATACTGCCATGCAGCCACATTTATGAAACTCCTAATACAGCCTAATAAGGTTATCATAGATTATTGATTGGCTCCTCTTGAAAGAAAACACACTAGTAAACAGCTTATATACAGACTTTAAACTATTCAACAGCCCAAATTGATTTAATTAGTCTTTGTTCCTGGACCATTAATACAGTCACACAGCTTTAAAAGACTCCCTCGACATGTTACAGGTGAAATAAAGCAGACTTACCGCGGACTCTTTTGTCCACCGCCATGTCTCCTCTCGGGTTCTCGCCTGTGTTGCTCCTGCGTCCTTTCAACGTGCGCTCAAATCAACCCCTGTATTTACAACAGCGAACAACTTCTGATTGGCTGATTACCCGTCAGCTGACTCAAGCTGTACTCGGAAGTAGCGGCAAGTGTCTGTGTGATGTGAGGATGTGTTTGTTTTTTTCACCCCCACCGACAGTTATTGAGGTGAAGGTTGAAAACCCAGCATGCAGGGTGGTCACTGCGCTGGTGTGATATAGCATTATGAGGGGAAATGAGGTTTGAGTAGTAAGAATAGAGTTTAAGACAGCATCCATTGCAGATATTATTAAGTTTATAATCTGGTTTTAAGTCATTTTCACTATTTCTGACTTATACACCGAAACTGTTAATAAAATTATGCCCAAGAAGACTAAAATCTTTCTATTTGATAAAATGGTGCAGCCATAAGTAAAACCAGTATATGTATGCATACTGTGATCCTTTTTATTTATAAAAGATTGATTCAAAAGTACCGACAAGTCTTACAAACGTGCAGGATAAAGTCTGTCTGCACATTGCAAATGGAATAACCTTTCATTTATAAGTTTCTCACAGTTTATCTCTCTCATTAAAATGATTATAATTCATAACTTTGCCCCTGTTAGTTTATAATTTAGCTCTTTGGCTCTTGTAAAATTATAACTTTTGCTTTATTTCTAACGTGAATGTTTTAATTGATGTTTTTGTCTTTCCTGTCACTTATTTGTCACTTGTGGTTTCTCTGTTTTTGTTTTATGCATTTACTAATTTTAAACTCTTATGTGTTATACTACTAGTACTTATCTAAGTGAGTATAAATAAAGAATCATTTTTTTCCCCCAACCTTAGAAGATAAGCCTCTCAAAAGGCAAAGGTTTTGGTCTTTTCATAGAATTTGTTGACAATAATAACAATATTCCCACATTTATCCTTTAAAGCTTTTTAAGGGGGAATTAAAGGGGAAATTGACAACATAGGCTAGTAACAAAAGAGCATCTTTGTTTCATATTTAGCTTCCTTCTACCCTTTCTACTTGCTTTAGTATGTTGTTGGCCCACTGAGTTTGAGCTGAACCAGTGAAATAGTTTCTGTCTCCAGAGAAGCTCTTCCTCCAAAACATGTTTGTGCACATCTCCCTCATGCTGTTTGGTAATATTTACAACCGTAAGATATTGACCACCCCAGGCCGTTCACACATTCTGTCATTAGTGATATCCCCTTCAGCTATCTTAACACTCTCCAACCCAGATAACCTCCAGGCCTATGTCTGCTGCTCCAACATGTGGCTCCACAATCACTCATTATTATCGTACAGGGGGGTCAGTCCACTATGCTCATTATGTAAAATGTGTATGACTTTGAACACTGGGGATCAGACTGTTTTTAATAAATGGAGAGAGGGAATTGAAGTACACAGAGACTTCTATCTTCTTTATTGCCTGAAACATTAAATTGTTTTTATATTTAGTAGATTTATGACACATCTTATGACACACGCTGTACAAATAAAATTGATTCATATCAAAGGCTGGTTGTGTTATGTCACAGCAGCTAAATATCACATTAATGTTGAACCTGTAGCCACTATAATCTGCACAGATACTGAACAGATACTGTTTTATTGAGGCATAACTCTGTGATAGTAATTTTTACTTCATTACCAGGGTTTTGATCTATTCTTAGATTATCCAGGAGGTGGCGCCAAACTGAGCTACACTGAATTTTATTTTAAAGATTACTGTGTAACCATGTGCTTATTTTATATTAATTTGTCTTATTTATTCTGTTTGTTCTCTCTATGTATTGTTTTATTTCAGTTATCTTTTAAATGTTATGGCAGTGAGGGAGGACAGGCAAACTAGACATTTTGTTGTAGGCTACAATACAACTCTTTTTTATGTGAATGTACTGTAAAAACAAAGCTTTTGACTTTAATTAATATGCAAGAGGAAAAAAACATGCCCAAGTATATAACAAAAAAAGACACCACTCTGAATGTTTTTACATCCTCAGTAAAGCTGATGAAAAACCAGGCGTACAATTAATTTTCATATTCTTGATTAAACTTGACATTGTAAGACAATATTTATCATCTGATATTTGAAATGATGAAATTATCTTTTTCTTGTAAACTTAAGTTCACAGTCTTTAGCTTGATTCCTATTTAGTTCAGTAGTGCAATGTAACTGAGTTTAATTTTGAGGTACTTGTACTTTACTTATTATTACTTTGAATTTATTATTTTATTTCTTCTCATGTTCTCAGGATTTGCTGCATTTCCTTGTCATTATTTTAGTAATTTATTAATAATTTCAATTTATTTTTAATATTGATTGTACCAAACAAGCATTGTGGAGGTGTCACTTTGAGTTCTATGTAACTGTGAGAGCATTTCTCAGTCAATTAATGGAGGAAATAATAGCAGATTAATCCATAATGATAATAAAAACCAATACAGTCCAATACAAAACAGTTTAAAATTTGCTCCACCTCAACCAACTACAACAGTAAAATCCTCCTTTAATGCATAAGTAATGAGAATGTAATAATGTAATAGTATATAAGTCACAATCTGCATTGAGCACTTTTACTTTTCATAATTTAAGGACGTTGACCTAATTACATTTACTGAATTAACTTAAGTATTTTTTTACAGTACAGTATTAGTAATTTCACTGAAGTAAATGCTCTGAATACTTCCTCCACCACTGATTTTATTTACAGTTTTATTGGTGTCAACTGATCTCATGAAACTGGATAAACCTGTGTAGTCTGTAGTCCTCCTGCATGCAGTGGCGTGTTAATAGCTCAGGTCTGACCTCTGGTGTAAAGCCGTAGCCGTTGCATTAGTGTGCTGAAGGGTTTTGACACACATCTGTCACATGAAGTTCCCTTCACAAACACACTCAGTAAACACTGGACTGTTTGGATTCAGATGACCCATTTTGTAATTTGGATGCTTGTGTGTGGATTTAATAAGAAAGCTTCATCTCCATTTCTATGTGGTCATGCAGTTGAGTTAGAATAAATGATTACGAGGAGGCGACTTATTTGACCTTCCTTAGAATTAAACCCGACATTATAATTTGCATTTTCATGAGAGTTAAATATTAAAGTTGTCTTCAGTGGTTGGTTGGTTTTATATTTTTATAATTATCAACAAATTATCATCAACGAATGCAACAATATTGCTCTTTCATGTGTTTTTAATTGCAGTAACAATAGAGTTGTGGTACCAATTCATACAGAAAATGTAATTAAGCTAGTAGTTTAACTACATTTTGCAACAGCTTATTGGTGGTTCAACTACTTTCATATTTGCATTGTAATTCCAGGAGTAAAATTAATTTGCTATTTTTGTGTATTAACTTCTGAAACCTTGAATTTTGCATCTTAAAAATATAAATTTTTCACTACTGTAATTGAACCCTCTTTGAATAGCCCCATATTCTTTTTCTTTCACCCGGACTGCTGTGGAGGCATGCCCAGGCAATGTACTGCTCAGGCAGCGCCCCCTCCACACACACTTGCTCACACAGCACCAGCGTCATTATGGATAAACGTCCCCAATCTCAGCCTGATGAAGTATTACCATGGCCATACTTAAACAAATACATGACTACCTCAACTGACAAAACCTATGTTTTTACTGATGAGTTATACTGACACATTCCATATGAATAGTGAGGTACTGTACTGGTTTATGAACAAGTAGGCACTTTTTGGACTTTTTTTTGTATTATACTTTGTTATAATTCTGTATCACATTGTCAATTTAATAATTTTTCTTACTAAGTAGTTTGAACTACTACTGAAGACACTATGCTTTAAAAGTAACTGGTTGTTAGCAGCACAAACCATTTATTGGTTTTGGTTGGTCAACACAGGATTTGTTGATAAGAGGCCTGAAGATAATTTGACATGTCACATTAGGAAAAGTACAGGCGTAAATAATAAAATCAGTGACTGAATTCCATTTAGCTGCTTCAGTTTCACTGCTATATTGTCATGATTTACAGGGACACTTGACTTAAACAGAAACATTGTTAATGTTTTTAGTAACAAGCATCTATCTTGTGACTCAACAGAGGAGTCAGTAGAGCACTTAATATATAAGGGCCAAATATACTAAAACAGACACAGGAAATTAGTTTGATATGGTATTTAATCTTGGGTCAGAGAGTTAATGTATTTAAATCCTTGAGAGAAACTCAAAAAGAATCTATATTTTAAATTTACTGATTGATTTATTTTGATTAAGAGGAAGAACTAACTCCGGTCCACACCCCAGCACAGTAGGTGGTAAAACATCTTAACATCGGTGGCCACGTCGCTAGGAACACCTTGCTGATGCCCTAACCCTATTAGAGAAACCAATACCTGCAAAGTGGCAACAACAGGGCCAGGTACAGGTCAAACGGAAAGCGTTTACCCATGTGAGATACAAGCCAATCACAGTCTTGATAATCCAATTAAATCCAATCCCACTCCTGCCCTCAGATTTAAAATGTATTGACCACATTTCTGAGAACAAAGTGGACCAATGACTACCTTAATCTTTGCTCTCTGTGTAATGATTTCATTGAAAACAGACAAAAGCTTAGACTATCTCCACCAATGACTATCCTGCAACACTGCACTAAATGTGTACACGTGTATCGTCGTATTGTGTGTCGGTAAGGTCAAATTGCACCATTTTGTGACACAAGTGACACTTAAAATAAACTTAAGAGACAAGATCATAATACATTTTTAGTAAGTTTACCTGTTGCTGATCAGACTTAAAATCAATCAAATTAGTTCATGCAAAGGTTACCTGTTGCCTTATTGTACGATTGGATACATCATTTGGGATTTTATCAATTCATTAAACCTACAGCATGTGTTATCTCTCCCACACGGCCCATTAGGTTTTTATTATAGGCTACAGGTGTTCTGTGTTGAGGTAAGGTCCTCTGTAAATGTTTGACCTCTTGCTGCACATTCGCTCTATCTATTGTTTATATAATTTATTTGTTATATTAAGGCTAAAATACACAGTGTTTTTATTAATACATCATTCTTATCAAACTGTTGGTCCACCACTGAAATATCTAATCAATTATTAGATGGACTCTAGTTAGAGGATGAATGAATGATTTCAGTGATCTGGTGATTTTTTAGCATTCCTTCTGAACACATAGTTAGCATTATTATATAAAGCGATTACCCCCGTGGCTGGAAAACAAAGCCAAAACGGAAGTAACAAAAACTGCAGTTCCCTGAACGTCCACTTGAGGCTGGCTCCATAAAGGCCACATATTAAAATGCCCCAAATTTACAGCAGAAATAAACATGTTTACAGCCTCATTAAGAAAACAATTTCAGTCTTTATGGCTAATTTACCCTTTCATGACAACTGTACAGGTGAATTTTCCATAAAACAAAGCATGTGTTCTGAATAATTAAGGGAACGACCTCTATGAATGACAGGTGGTTATTTTCAGTATGGGGGCTTCATCCAGCTCGCCTCGGCTCCACGTCTTTGCTCATTTGTGCCAAGATGGCGACGACTCACAGCCGACCACGCTTTGAGCTTCATAATGGCTCTTCAGAAACACAACACAGAGACTAATGTCCATTTTTAATTACAGTTAATTGCCTTGATACTGTTTTTTTTTAATTATTTAATTGATGCATTGATGCCCAGTCTTGCAAAGGGATTTGTGGGGGGTGGATACATACAGGGGACTATTTTTACAAAGGTGCCCAGAATTAGTGACACCCCTGGGTTTTGAGAGTTTCAATGTAACAGTAAATTACACTATTTATACTGTGACTACTGGAGAGCATCGATCTGCTCGGGCAAACAGTCAGCATTTCATCTCAGACCACGTGTTTTCCTTCCTCATATTAAAAGAGGTGTAAAGGGTTAAAGATCATCTCGGCAGCAGGGTTTGCTCGCTCTCTCCAGTTGCATCGCTCCGCGGGGCAGCGCTGGCTCGCTCCGATATATTTCAACTCGCTGTGGATTGTGGGAGTCCAGGACTCTGCCCAGGCTTGTTACCGGAGAACCGGAGACATTTTTTTTTCTCGCCGTGCCCTGTTTTTTCTTGTAAGTAATCCGCCGGGTTTCGCACGCCGTCGCGTCGGGTCGAGCGCGGTCGCTTCTCGTCGGCCGAGTCGGTGTGCGCTCGCCGGACTCGGCCGTCAGCGTTGCCATTTGGCGCTTTTGCCTGGCAATGGAGGCCGACAGCGGAGGGCTGGAGCTGACAGAGCTCAGGGAGGTGGAGAGAAGGGGGGGATAGGAGGAGCGGGCAGCTGCCGCCGCTCTCCGGCGGAGGGGTTTATTTCCACAACGAGGAAAAAGCTCGCTGACCTGAACCGGAAAATGTCCTCCGGTCGCCTGACAGCTCGATTTGAACCATTAGTTGAGTCTCCCAGTGTGTGGATGAAATAAATGTGCATGCGTCGGGCATGCGGAAATCGGTTGTTTTTGTCAGTGGCCAGCAGAAAGAAAATGCCCAGTGTGGCGGTTAAACCCACCTACCCACACCTGACCGGAGTGGAGAAATGCCGCAGATGTTGTGTCCGCTATATCTGCTGCTCAATAACGTTGTAATTGGCGGCGTTTATATGTTTGATATGATCTGATGTGTCGTGTGTGTGTGAAATATTTGAATTTACAGCAGCTTTTTAAGAAGCAGCCTGGCCTTTGGCTGGGCTGATTGATTCAGTAACAGACAGCTAATTGGTGTTTGCATCTGGTACAATAAGAGGGACTTCAATCATAATCAATTTTTCTGCATGGATGTATCTCATATTGTATATAATAATATTAAGAGTTTTTTTTATTAGAGTTTAACTATAAACACAATATGCATATTTTATATTTTAATATTTGACCATGTCCAGGTTGCTAATGTCATTTGTTATTAATCAAATATCCGTTTGCAGTAGTGACCAGACAGCAGTAGGGATGATACACAATCTAATCGCATATCGTGATTAAATAAACATATATTTATTGTGGTGAATATCCAGTATCGTAATTAGGGGTGCACAGTTAATCCAAATCAATTTCTTAATAACAATTTTTTGATAAACAGCATTATATGAAACAAAAATCTACGAATCTTGTTCTCCAGATGTAAGAAAGTATGTTTGTTTGTTACAGACCCCAACAAGTGTCTCATCATTATGATCTGAATAGTTTAGTTCGGTGAAAATACAAAAATTATGATGCAAAAGTGGATCATTCCGGCTAATCGTGAACCATATCGCAATCGTAATATTCAGTTTATTTACCATATCGTGCAGCCCTAATTGTGAATATTCTCATATGGCTTGACTTGAAACAGCTGTCTAGTTCGCCAGGATAAAGTCCAATGTTGATTTCCATATTATTTTGGACAAGGGGACATCGTTCCAAGGTTAAACCGAATGTGTGGAGAGAGTATAAACTCCAAAATAAAGATCAGGGAGATGAAGTGCCTGTCTGTGATGCCCTGTGTATATATATGTGTAAGGTAAAGTTTAGTGCTATGTTAAAAGTATGAAGTATATTTATCATGATTATTGTGATAATATCGTGTATCACAATATCATACAGCTAGTGTGACATTAAGGCTTCTATTATCCAAACAAAACACACAAAAAGCCTCATGTGGCTCTTTGGTTATTAATATATCTAAAATACTAAAATCTGTTTAAGTAAGATGTATTGGTATTCAGGAGTTGCACCAAGTGTGTTTTAGGAGACAGATTCCAGCCTTTCATGTCACACTGACAAGAATATAACCTGTCAGTGTTTACAGTCAGAAAAGAAAGACATCCTGAAAGTCCAATTTTCACATGTTTTTCTGTGTCAGAATTGAACTACTGGGACCTGTGAGAGCCCATTGCTTGTTGCAGACCGTTTTATTTATTGTTGATTCATCACTTCCTGCGGGAGACGTGTCCTAACCTAACACTAGGGTTTCATATGGGGAAGTCTGCAACTTTCCAGTCTGGAAAAGCTTTCCTCTGTTTCAGCCTCAGTTTGTGATTTCAGTCAGTAAGATGAGTGTATGTTTTCACCTTTGGCCAACATATATTTAAGAAAGAAGCTTTACTCTGTCCAGTACTGTATTACTGCCTGTTTATCCTACCTGATGTGTCCCTGCAGAGCCTGACACTGGTAGCGGTCTCAGCACCATGTCCAGCCGAGGAGGAAAGAAGAAGTCGACCAAGACGTCCCGGTCAACCAAGGCCGGGGTCATCTTCCCCGTGGGACGCATGCTGCGCTACATTAAGAGGGGCCTGCCCAAATACCGCATTGGAGTGGGAGCACCCGTCTACCTGGCTGCTGTCCTCGAGTATCTTACTGGTGAGATTTATTTTTGGAGAGGAGGGAATGATATATAATTAAATATAAATATTAAATATGCATATTTACATGCAGAGGGCAGCTTATCTACTTACTACAGATGTTTTACTGTCGACTTAAAGAATCTTAATATTCAGTGATATCTACTCAGAACCCAGGTGGAAAGTAATGCAAATAAATGAGGCAGCTGCTCGCAATGAGGAACGTCAGCTTCTGCTTCGAGATATGACAGTTTGTGGATACTGATGAGGAAGCATTTTAAAGCTGTACATATATTCAGAGACCATCTGACCTCCTGGTATTTGCTAAAAAGGTTGAGGGGTTACATTTAAACGGCAGTCCAGTTGGGGACATTTGCTCCAATCTCATGTACGACCACATGAAAGTTAGTCTATTATCGTTAAGTGAGTTTACCTAAACATTCAGAGACATTAACTGATTTTCTAAACCGCTTGTGCTCTACAGTATATATATATATATATATTTTTTTTTACCCTTGTAGCGGAGATCTTGGAGTTGGCAGGCAATGCAGCCAGAGACAACAAGAAGGGTCGTGTCACACCACGACACATCCTGCTCGCCATCGCCAACGACGAGGAGTTGAACCAGGTCAGCAGCGTGTAAACTTGATATTATGTCATGTTTATTTTAAAGTAATCCAATCTGCGTAATCTATTCTGTTTCTGTGCAGTGTCAGGGCTGTGTGAACTTTTTTTTTTTTAAACCTTTATCCTCCTGTCTCAGTTGCTGAAAGGTGTGACTATCGCAGCAGGTGGGGTGCTGCCCAACATCCACCCAGAGCTGCTGGCTAAGAAGAGAGGAGCGAAGGGAAAACTGGAGACACCCGTCTCACCCGCCCCTGAGAAGAAACCCAAGCCGGTCAAAAAATCAGCCAGCAAGAAAATGAGTGGGAAAAAGGGAGGAGGGAAGGCTAAGGTACTGCTCCACAAACCTGATGATTGTGAACACTGAATGCGTTTGTAGTTGAATGTAGGAACTCCTGTTTAACCTCTTAATGTTGTTGTTTTGGTACACTGATTTATAAGCGTGCCATGTTCAAATTAATATCACAACAATAGGTTTTAAAGACTTACAGATTTTGAAAGACAAACTGAAATGATCAAAAATGATTCAGTGAGAACATGAGATAGACAAGAGAGAAATGAGAAATAAAGAGATAAATGTTGATATCGATCATTTGATATCGATAATTTTCTCATACTAACTTAACAAGATAGAAGATCTGGACTGATGCTCATATATCAGCTATTGATCCATTAGACTAGATGGTGTTATAGTAAAAGCATCGTCACTGTAACC
Organism: Dicentrarchus labrax; assembly: GCF_905237075.1. NCBI lineage: Eukaryota > Metazoa > Chordata > Actinopteri > Moronidae > Dicentrarchus > Dicentrarchus labrax. The sequence continues at coordinate 24,827,104 of NW_026136705.1, read as the reverse complement.
GACCCTGGCCTCTCGCATCCCTCCACTGAAAACAACGTTCTTATAGAGGACTACAAAGTGTCACATAGTGTCAACGTCTGTGTCCTCAACAGAAGCAGGGTGAGGTGAGCAAGGCGGCGTCAGCAGACAGCACCACAGAGGGATCTCCTGTTGACAGCTTCACCGTGCTCTCCACCAAGAGCCTCTTCCTGGGTCAAAAGGTCAGTTTTCTGCCTGCAGAAGTATACTAACCCCAGACAGGTCTGAGCTGAATATATAATAAACAGATGAGTCTCTATTGAATGATTGAAGTTTGGGATGAACAGACACCTAATGCATGCCGTGCTAAAATAAGGCTTATAAAAAATGTCTTCAAATGTGTACAAATGGCTGTCAAAGGACTCTTGTGCTCTAAAATGTATATTATATTTCATATTTCTGAAGTCAAAGGAACGAGACACAGTTTTATGTCTTTTCATGGAGATAACTAGATATCTCATTCATGATGAGCAACCAGATTAGTGCTTAGGAAAACTATAAAACAGTATGTTTTGTATTTTGCTCAGCCACAGGATTTCTTATTAAACGCCTGCAGAGCTAATCGTACAAACTCCTTTTAAAATATTCAGGCTTTTATCTTTACTTGCTCATCATAACTGAACAGGGTAAAATCAATCAAAGATGATGTGATAATGTTTTCTGAATTAGATATCTGGTCTCATAGCAAGAAAGCTGTTTGTGATATTTTACTCTATAAATGTTAGTGTAAGTAAGTTTCCATCCCGCTGTACTTCCTAACAGGTCTGCTATAGCTCACCAGACTTCATCTAAGAGCTTAAACTGCTGCTCAACAGAGCGGTGTGCTAAGCTTAAAGTGTTATAGTGGCCACCGTGAATGCTGTGTTAACTGCTCGTCCACTTTATCTCAGATCTGCCAGATCTGTTAGCTCCCCTCGCTTCGGTCCTGCTGAGCACAAAAAAATCTTCTTTTTAACCCCTTTTTATTGAACTGAAGCATGGAAGTAAAATTGCCTGAAAGTCTCATCTAAGCCCTCTCAAAAAAAAAAAAAAAAAAAAAGATCAAGCTTTAAGATCATGAAGATCAGAAGCTTATAAAAATAGATTTGAGTTTGAAAAACATGAAAGGCAGGCAACAACATTGGGAGTAAAACAATGAATGAGTCAAGAATGATGCAAGGAGTGTCACTGATTCCCCTGTTCTCTAATTTTAAACTTATAATAAATGATGGTAATTGCTGATTGTTATGATTTTATAACAAAATACAACATGACGTGAGGAGCAGTATCATTTGAACAGCGTAATCTGTGTAATCTGTTTTTGCCTCTCAAAGCTCTTGTGAGTAATGTAGTACAACACAGAACAAAGAGGATCGTATTGACTAATCGTGTCAACAGGAATGTAATTTGTAGTTGTTTTACAATCGGCTGCTGAGTCATGAAAACTCTCTATTACATATTATTAAAGCGCGGTGGAAGAAAAATTAAATGCACTCTGTAGAGGTGGAAATGAGGGGAAATTTACTTCCAGAGCTCAACGTTTCAGCTCAGTTGTGACTTTAACTGCTGCTAATGGCACTGCATGCTTGGGTCTACTGTGCTTATACTAATACGGCTATATTATTTAATTATTAAATAATATGTGTTACTACATCACATCTGGTTATAGTAATACTATAACCAGATCTGATGTAGTAACATAATGAGACTCTTTGCTTGTGTTTTTTCCAGTTATCTTTATCAATTATCAGATTTCCCATGTTTAGTTTGAACATCACAGGCTGTAGTGTCAGAAAATGTGTTAAAGAATTACAAATCACAGCTTTTTTTGGCCTATTTCTAAAGGCTGAAATATTAGTTAAAACATGTGTATCTCTATCTTGGCTCAAGCTCATTTTAATGCTGGTTCCTAGATGTATTGCATTAATTTGATATTCACCTTAAAGACTCAGTAGCAGCCATATTTGTACTCTCTTCATTAGTAAAAATGGCTCAGTGCTCGATTGTGTAGCTGACCACAGATTACAGCAGCTGTAGAAATCAGTGGATGATAATTAATTAAATGAATGCAGTTAACCCCCCACTGATTAAGATAATGAACCCATGAATAGAAAAGCTAGTCTGTTTCTGTTTTATAGACTTAATTATCGTAACTGCACATTTATTGCCGAAGTGTTCAGCCTCAGTTACTCTCTCCAAATCACGTCTCTGTTGTCACTGCTTTTCACTCACTGCTTTTTTTTTTTTTTTTTTTTTTTATAGGATGATTTGGGCCTTTTATTATCTTCTAGGTGAAATGTGTTCTGTATAACAAATGATTCATGAGTCTCAAAGGCTGGGTATGTGATTCTAATCCAGTACACTTTTTGTCAAATGTAGTGAGCATCTCCACATGGTCCACTAGCTTTCTGCTCTTTGTGTGAGTTGAAAGAAATCCAGTGTTTGTACGCATCCCTGGCTCTGTAAATGGGGAAACAAAGTGGATCAGACCGAGCCACACAACACTAACTTGTTATTCCAGCCAGGATTTGTGTCAGATCACATTAAATGACTTGCCCACAGACATTCAGCTTACTTTCTAGTTTGCCAATATGCTGCTGATGTGACGTTAGCTGTAGTAGCAGGAGAGTTGTAGTGTAGTATTGCTGTCTGGAGCCGGTGTGCCGGCTCAGGAAAACCACCTCATCCTCTCTGCGTGTTACCGCAGCGTGTTCAGGCCAACAACAAAAATAGACAGTGAAAAGGATTTGTTCATACTCATATGGACATCATTCCAGTATCTGTTTCAGTTTAAAAGCTCTCTGGTGTTTCTGTGGACAGAATCCATTTATTTTTAACAAGGCTTTTATTGTATTGTATTTATCAAAGTAGAAAGATAGTGTTGGTGCCACAGCAGAAACACTCTCCATGTAGACGCCACAGTCATGTGAGCCGCAGCAGCTCAACGAGGTAGCCGTCATGCACTGCCCACGCGGGCAGTGTGTCTGAGCTGTAACTGCACCAACTTTGCTAGACCACAACATAGCCAACGTTGGTTACATTACTTGCTGTGTCGTTGTTTGCTTGGTGTTGGATTTCTCCAGAATCACATACCCCACCTTTAAACTCTGAGATACTAACAGGATGTGGCCTATGCATTGAAAATTCTTAACATTTAGAAGGATACCTTGACATTTTGATCTTTTTTAGAATATTCCTTCTGTCGTCAAATTGCTGGCTTTGAAAAAGAAAGTGAGTGATACAGCTAACCTTCACTTAAATCACATTATACAATGAATAATGGAATTATTCTTGGTTGTGCCGCCTTGCAAACAAAACAAGAGTGGAGAGTAAGAAAACTGACTGGCCTTCTATAGGAACAACATACAGAATGTAAGCTGTAGACAAAATCACATAAATACTCTCCACACGCAACTTCATCATAACTGCAGACACAGATACAAAAATAGGTATAATTAGCTCTTTTTTTTTTTTTTTTACATTTTGACATTTCACAGTAGGAAGAGCACATTTTCCCTTGTTTACCTCCCACCAACCCACTCCAACACCACTCTCTATATCTAAAATGACCTTTTTTAACAGTATTTTTCAACCTTCTACATATTATAGCCATTTCTCTTGGCTGTGGCCATTTGTCTGTGTTACACAAATGTAATCCTAATCATTCCATTGACATTTTAGATTATTTATCATTTCTCAATCAATGCACCTGGAGGCCTGCTGTCCTGTTTTTTAATTATTTTAGTTGTCACAATGTGCTTCTTTTAAAAACATGCTCATCCAGAGGTCTGATTTAATGCTGACTAATGCTCATATTTGGCCTTTTAACCTGATGTAGCAGCTAGCAGTAAAACCTTTTGTGTTTTATTCAGTATACACCTGTACATATGACAGAGTGAAGGCTGTCACTCTACATTTAGACATAATGTCACTGCACACAAATACATTTAGCATCTACTCACAGTAATAATAAATCATCAAAAAGTCAAGGTATCCCTTTAAGCAGTGGTATGAATCTGGTTTTAATGGCTTTGCTTCCTCCCCTCTTCCTTCTTGCTCTCCCTCCTCCTTGGCATGCCTCCCCCTCGCTCCCACCCTCCCCGCCTCCCCTTCCGCAGCTCAACCTTATTCACAGCGAGGTCAGTAACTTGGCTGGCTTTGACGTGGAGGGGGTCATCAACCCCACCAATGCTGAACTTGAACTTAAAGATGATCTAGGTGAGCTCCCCCACCCTGGCCATCCTCTCTGGTCCCAGTGAGGTTTGAGATTTAAAATCCTTGAATGATCGACAGGTTGACAGCTTCTCCTAAATGAAACTATCAGTGAATTAAGAACTCTAAAAGTAAGGTTTCAGACTTCCCGACCGGTTTCTTCCACCAGGTGTGTTCATTCACACTGTGGGCAACATGATCATTTAGGACTCATTCATCTATGGAGATCAGCATCCTCTGGTAGCAGGAAATAAAAAATAGTGAATATCAGTTTAAAACTGATATTTTTGGTGAAAAACTTGGGCAAAATCATATTTTTGTTTTAAATTTTAGCCTTCTAAACCTCTCCGTAAAACAAATTACTGTATTAAAGCTCAGTCACATTACCTCAATATTACAGTAAGCCCTAGTGAATGACGCAGCCATTCTCCAAGTACTGACTAATTTTTGCATGTGCCTCAGAGCAATTATAGTCAGCACTTGTTACAAAAAAGGTAGTGTGCTGTATGATCGGTCTTTGACGACGTCTCCTGACCTGGAAAGCGTCGGCTGTAGCCAACTTTCCTCCGCAGAAGTGCTCGTTGGTGACGGTTGCTTAGCTCTCACGAAATAAAAGGATTTGTGGAAGGTGTTGCTCGTAGTGGGAAAACCTGGTGAAGATCCTAACTTTGATCCTCAAGGATGTGACCTTGCTTTTTTTGTACTTAAGATGGAGAGCAGATGGATTTTTGTCTTGCAGATCAATAGAAAATCATACATAAAATACAATTCCCTTTAGCAAGACTGAATGAAATGAACTTCTGTGGATACGTTCAAGGATTTTATCAAAGCTCCTCAGAGCAGTGATCCTGCTTGCTCTTTCCCATCGTGTAGATGTGTTGAGTTCATTCCAGGTTGTCCTCCTTTCAGATGGCTGCCAGACCTTTTTATAAAGCTTAATGATCACCGTATTTCAGGACAGTTATTGGAATGAAATAGAGCACCATTTTTACAGAAGAAAAACTAACACGAACCTCCTCTGTTAGTTGCTCACTGCAGCCTGACTGCAAGGTTGGTGGCCTGGAGTGTGATCATAAAATGCTTTGCTCATTTCAGTGAGCCAAGAAATCAGGACAACACAATTAGTCAGAAGTCAGATTCATAAAATGTTTGCCTGACCCCCATTTAAAAACTTCAAATTTGAGTATTTTAAAATGCACTCGAGCATGCGATCTTGTGTATTAATGAGTGACGATTTAAGTAAATCTGACTACCTGTGCAGTCCTGCTTCCTAATTACATAATGTGACCCACCATGTCCTCAGTTGCTTCTTTGTTTTCTGTGATGTCCTCTGCCAGTAAGGAGCTTGCTCACCTCTCTGTCTCTTTTCTTCCTGTTCTTCTGTTTCATTTCATTTTTTCTACTTTTTTTTTGTCCCATCTTGTTGCTCCTGTTCACCCTCACTGTGTTTTTACCACCATGTTGTTTGCCTGTTGTTTGTCATTGTTGTCATCTGTAGTTGCAAGTTGTCCAAGCCGACATTTCCATCGTGGAGAGTGACGCTGTCGTTCACCCGACCAGCTCCTCCCTCTATACAGGTGGTGAAGTAGGTAAAGGAACCATTGACACCACGGAGACCGCGAGTGCCTGTCTGCTCTCTCTCTCTCTCTCTCTCTCTCTCTCTCTCTCTCTCGCATATTCCAAATAGTCTGCACTGCAGTCTGTGGATGAACATCACAGCAGCAGCACAGTTTTTATTCTGCTGTGTTATTTAGCCAGGGTTTTGCACCGGACAAAACCTTTTAAACCCACAACCCAACCTCCTGCTGTTCTTACTGTAAATGCTTCACTATAGTATTTATGTAATTTGGTGAAACACTGACTGAAAGAACTATTATCGTATCATGAGTGAAAATTAACTTGCAGAGGCTTGAAATGTGCAAGCAGGGACTATTTTATGTATGCAGTTAAGTGCTTGTGGGGAAACTCCAGTTTCCAAGATTTGAAAGTCAGCTGCCAAAGAGAGTTGCAGTCACACGCTATGTTTTCAATAAACCTGACCCAGAAGACAAACCCAATGTGGACTGAAAAGGATCATTTGAATTTGGCAGCTTACTGCGTTCAAAAAAGGCTGTTGGTTGGCAGCTGACTTTTCTCACATATCAGAGATTCCTGCGTTTTTATGCACCGTAAAGGATTTTTTTGAAACTGATAACAATGATAACTTCCAAGAGTAGTAACATTTTTAAAGAATTATAAACCGCTGGGGTGTGTTTTTGTGTTTCAGAAGCCTTCAAACTCACGGATACTTAAACAGGTCCTTCTGGATTGTACTTTTTTGTTGACACACTGTACCTGAAACACACCCTCACCAATGCAACCCCCTTGAATTCTTTTCAGTCTTGAGTCTTCGTCCTAGTAAGTAATCTTGCTTTGTGAGACAGACCCATGCATTAACTGCTACACAGTTCTTATTTGACTTTCCCAAAAACATTAGTAAACGTTTCACTGTCTCAAGTCTTTGCAAGTTTATGGTCACATCATACAGGCACTAGCTAGCCTGCAGAAGGAATATAGTTACTGCTCTATTCACTGATGATGCACAGGTGCTTCACCTACAGCATATGGTGCTTCAGTATGTTACCCTCATCAAATATCCAAGGGCTGTTAGTCATGCAGAAGATGCAGTGTTCACAGAGTGCATCATGTAATGCATACACAACCACATATTTCTGTCAGTTTAATCCTGAAACCATGCTGCTGCTTGTCGATGCTTTGTTCCATGCGGCTGAAATGTGGGCAATCTGGGACTCACTCCATATCCTGTGACCTCTGCCCCCTCAACTGTGCTGTCAGTTCCGCTGGTTAGAAAGAGAATTAACAGAGTGTTTGAGTGTTGATCACTTGTTATTTGAATTCACGAGTGAATGAATGTTTAACTATTTAACCATTATTGCCTACATAACAGGCTGTTAAACTACAAAGATTGTTCTTTTGTATCGGCTTGCTCGTATTGGCTGTTAAATAATTTGGAGAGCTTTTTCCACTAACTTTTCTTTAAGAGGCTGACATTAACCTTATTGTATTTTTCTCCCCTGCCTGTTTTTAATGTAATTGCTGCCAGAACATTAATTTCTCTGGCTCTGGTAGATTTTAATCTCTTCTCTGGTTTCCTTTTGTGGCTTTTCTCTTTAACTCTGAGTAAATCTAAAGCGAAATAACTTCCTTTAGCCATCAAAATAGGAAACAAACAGTTGAATTTGCTTTCCCAATGGCCCTAACCTCTAGTTGTATCTTTCTCCTCTTCAGAATTAGAACTAAGATTGCTTCCTGGACTTGAAATGTGTGTTCAAACGTTAACAGAGCTTTTACATTTTCATTTATAACATGCTGCTAACCGTTTTCCCTTTTTTAAAGAAACTCTCAACTGTGTAATTTGCAAGTGAAAGAAACACTCTCAGTGCACTGCAAATAAGCCAGTGTGTGAGGACAGAGGGAAGTAATTAGGGACAGGGGCTTTAACACATTAGTTTAACTGAGTCAGAATGAGTCATTTGGAAAATAGCAGTTTTGAAACTTCATTTGTGAGACCTTTCCTTGCGTCTCACAAATAAAGTAACAGAGACTCAGTTTTCTGCTTGAGAGCTCAGAGATTCAGAGAGAAGCCCGGTGAAATGATTGACAGCATCGTTGTCTGCCTGGCTACCTGTCTGTCTGTCTCCGCATCTGCCTGCTAGCCTGTCTGTCTGCATGACATCACCTCTCCTCTTTTCTGCTCTCTGTCTCTAGCAGCACCATGTGAGGATGTAATCACTCCTCTGTCTCATTTACAGGCTCTGCCCTGGAAAAGAAGGGAGGGAAGGAGTTCACTGAAGCGCTACAGGAGCTGAAGAAGAAAAATGGCCCTCTGGAGGTGGCTGGCGGTAAGTGCGCACAGAAGGTAGTATGAGGATTTGACTACCAGTACCTGCTGCTTACTTTATGAACAGAGGTTGACATCTCTGCTTGAGGAGCCTGAAGGTATGGCAAAGTTTGGGTTCAGCCTCGATCAAGTCAGGTTCTGCTGTCGTGACTTAAAATGTGATGTTACAAAATTCAGACAGAACATTTATTTTACCAGCCTGTATTCAACAAGCCAATATTATTGGTTATGTTGTTATGGCTTGAGTCCATGCAACAATAGGCCTAAAAGTATTATCCAAAATTAATCTCTGAGACAGAATGTGCTGTGCTCATTATTTAAATGATTTGCAGTGGATAATTTTTTTCCCACAACTTTATTCAACAAAAAATACAGGAGAACTGACAGTAAATGGTATATAAATATTAAAAATGAAGTAATGAAAAGGAAATGAATCATTTCAGTGAGAGACAAATATTGTAGTTGATAATATTGAGAATAAATGAATAATGTTAGACATTAGAAAAGTTTGGGAGTCATGTTTTGGACATATTAGGTCAGATTGTGGCTGTTGATTGCTGTCAGATACAGATAGTTAAGTTAGATTAGTTGAGCTCTATACTGATTGTGAACTTGTTTATGAAGCAAAAGCAGTTTTTTTAAATTGGTGTAGCAAGACAAAATACAGATGATTAAACAGACACAAAAGAAACACTGAAAAATAAGACAGACAGTAGAAGCATGCCGCTTGGATAAGACTCTTAAAGGGGTGTCACTTTCTAAGTGGTATGACTTTGCTATCCTGTACAGTAACAGGTGAAATATGTGGTGATGAGTCTGATTTTAAAAATTGAGAAAAGACAACAGTCATTCCCAACCAGGGGTACTTACCCTATTATTAGGGGATACATAGATGTAGACTATATATTTTAGTACTACATTTTTTATGTTTTAAAACAACGTGATGTGACGATGGCTTCGCTTTGCCTTCGCTTTGCTGCAACTGTCGAAGTCAAAGTCAGCTTTAATGTCAATTTCTTCACATGCACCAGACATACAAAGGAATCGAGAGGACGTTTCTCACTCTCCCACGATGAAACAGATAAAGTGCACAGGCACAACAGATAAGACAAGACATTTCCTAATACTAAAAGTAAAGTATTAAAGACTGTGAATGTAAACCACAAGCCACTCTGCAACGCTGCAATCATCACTCCTTCTCTTATTTCTGTGTTGCAGTTGTGCTATCTCACATGTTTATTACTGGTTTTTGCCTCAGCAACACTGACGTTTCATGGCTTTCTTCCAATGTCACCATTGAAGGGGTTAGAAAGTGCATATTGATCTACTCAAGCACCACCCAGCTCCTATGACAGTGATGTCAGCGAGTCCCGTAAATCTCTCTTCATCTACACACACACACCAAGTTAAAGAGGGCTGGGTCCTTTTGGCGTCAGGACACTGCAGCAAGGATTAGCCCTTTGGACATGAACACAGAGATTTGACCACTATTTTCTTCCTTTTTAAAGGCTATATGTTGCCAGAGTTTCCTTTTTTATTATTGAACTTTTTAGAGAAACTTGTCATGAAAATGATCAAAGCCATTTCGCATTGGCACATAATATCTGTTCTCTGCTACTTTTTGTCTAAAACTACAGACATCAGTCTTCAGAGAGCCATATTGTTTGAGCCCTTACAGATTATTTTATCTTTCAGTCCATTTGTCTCCACTGCTCCTTTCTGTCCGTCTTATTCTTTCTCCAGCTGTCTCTCTCATTATTCATCACTCACACTCACTTTTTCAAACACTCCCCACCTTCACCACTGCTCTCTCTCTCACACTGAGCCAAGTTAGCTCAGCATCATAATCCCGGTCTCTGTGTGGAGCTCATAAATAGATTACCAGGTGACTGAACACCAAGCCAGCAGAGGCTGTCAGGGATTCTGGGGCTCTGGATCAGCCAAAACGGTCATCCTGACCAGACCTGGTTCAGAACAGCTATCAAACAAGTTCTTCAGGATGTTTAAAATACTTGAAAAAAAAGTATCTGCTCATCTGGTCCCAAATTCAAGGCCAGAAAAATAAGGAGTTATTAACCATGTTATTCAAGCAGAAGTTGAGTTTAATCCAAAAACAGGTAGTTTTTAAGTTTGAGTATTTTGTTATACATGGTTCAGTGTGTGAGTGATCTGCTGCATAGATATACAGTATATCATAATTAAAAAAACTGTTAGATGACAATGGGAGCTGTTGGTTAAAGAGGAAGCAATAAGTTAAAGAGGATCACTGGGAAACGGAAGATGATTGGTTGCTGTAAATACTCAATCGTACATTATGACATGTATTGGGAAAAAAGGCAATCCAAACCCTCCGAAAAGAGAGAGGAGGGAATATTTTAATAAGCTAATGGCCAACAAACAAAAAAAAGGAGCATTCGTCTGCGTTTATTCTGCTGTGAGTTTACCACCTGTAATCAGTGGCATTTGCCTGGTAACATAAATTAAACGCTCCCTTAACTGTAGTGTATTTTAAGTCAATCCACTCCAACTCATTCCACCTCCTCCTGCAACAAATACTCACTAATGGAGCTAGATAAATTAACCAGGCAGGTATATCGGGCTGGTCCTCCAGAGAGCACTGACAAGCGTATTTTTAATGTGTAAATATTCTGCTCAGTACACAAAGGATCCCTTTTTTCAAACCTACTACAAGCAGTTTCTAAGTTGTTATGAAACAGTGTCAGTAATACTCAGAGCAGGGTTGGGAAGTCCAAGTATTAAGCAACTCCTTATTGCTTTTGTTTTTTGTCTTATTGTAATTTATTGACAGCAAGGCCACCCACAGAAACTCAAACTACAACAGAAATGTTGCAGTGCTGTCCACATAGTTTGATTGACAGGTGATCTCCAGCTGAGCTATGCACGGACATCACCACATACTTCTCCTCCCTTCCCAAACCATAAAACTAGTTGACCTTTACAGGCAGTCATGAAACCAGTAATCATCATCATCCGCACACTTTACCTCACAACCCGATCACACATTGCAGTGTGACTGGCTCTCGCTCTGCTGTGTGAAGTCTCTCCATCCTCTCTGTGTGCCATCTGGAAATCAGCTCGTTCTCAGCTCTGACTCCGGTCCAGTCACACATTCGCTGTGGGCTAATAAAATCTGACTGGAGGCTTTCTCACTTCACAGAGTCAGGGGCTTTGGCTGAGTTACACTGTCTACAGCTGCTAGTTTGACTCTTCTGTTCTCTTGTCTTCTCTTCCCTGTTCTTCCTCTTCTCCTTTTTCTTTTCACCTCTCCAGTCTGTCTGGAGAAGTGATTTCTCCGGCCCACCTTACTGTAACACCCTGGCCAAACCATTTTAAGCTCTGGGAGATTTGCTACATACATTTTCCACAAAGCAAAGTGTTATTTTAGTATTTCAGGCGTCCAAATTCAACTTTTGAGTTCTGGCAAAACTGATTAATGAAGCTGAGCTTGACTGTAGACAATAGATGTGACATGAGGAAATCCAGGCGAATAAGTTCAGTCATTGACTAAACAAAACTAGATGGGGATGATGCAGCACAGTAGAAAACATATGTTTAAGGTACTGATTTCACTAAATAGTGACTACAAACATTATTCTTTCATTTCATTTCATTATGTTTTTAGTGTTGTGCAAGTCACCATATTTCCTGAAAGTTCCGAAGAGACACCACATTCCTTCAGTTTTTTTTACCTCACTGATAAATGTCATCCAGTGTCTTGTCTGTTTTTGTATAGTGACTTGAATAAATCAAATGTTAGAGCTTGGTAACAGTGGTTTTTTTTATGGCTGTTGTTATTTAAGTTAGGACTGAAGCTATTAGTTGATTCTGTTTCTTTTCAAACTAAAAATGCCAAACATTCATTAGTTTGGGCTTTTTGAACTGCAATGATTTGCTGCTTTTCTCTGCTTTATATCTTTGTAAAGTGAGTATCTTTTCAGTTTGGACTGTTGATCAAACAGAAGAAGTTAATTGACTGCAGGCAAATGTGGGAAATGGGACATTTTTTACAATTTTGTGCCATTTTATTGCCTTAAAGGACCAGTGTGTAGGATTCAGCAGCATGAAATGGCAGATTGCAACCATTTGAATACACCTTTGACTTTCAACCATGTAGGAGAAACTATAGAGGCCATGAAATCCAAAAGACCCTATCTAGAGCCAGTGTTTGGTTTGTCCATTCTGGGCTACTGTAGAAACATGAAGAGGATCCGCTCCCTCTATAGATCTCCCTCGACTCATTCTAATGTAACAATGATTCTTATATTTTCAGGTGATTATGTACTAAAAACTAATTACTAATTAATATTATATTCCATTTCTGCCAATAGATCCTTCTAAATGTTAAACACTGGACCGATTATTGTTAAAGAAATTAATTTGTAATTAAAAATAATCATTCATCTCAGACCAAATTGGATTCTTCATTGATCCTGAAATAATTTTCATAGAAATGTGCAAACAGAAACACAAACTTTTCCTTTCTGCTCCTTCTCCTTCTCTGCTTAGCCCCCATCTTTATTTCCTCTTCCTGTCTCACCGTGATAACCGTTCCTTCATCTCCTCTCCTCTCCATCCCTCAGCCGTGTTGACCTCCGGCTACGGCCTGCCTGCTAAGTACGTCATCCACTGTAACAGTCCGGGCTGGGGTTCCGACAAGTGCGAGGAGTTGCTGGACAAGACGGTGAAGAACTGCCTGGCTCTGGCCGACGAGAAGAAACTCAAGTCTGTGGCTTTCCCCTCCATTGGTAGCGGGAGGTAAGAAAACACCGCTGAGAAACGACGCATTTTGCGATCCTTTTATATTGCTGTGTCTTCATTGACAACACAACTGCTATACATCCTGCAATTCACTGTACATCAACTTGAGGGTGTTTATACTCTGGCTTTCTTTTAGTCTAAAACTGGAAGTCATTTGCCAAAAAAAAGTGTGGTAATATGAACACTTTGCAAACCTGGTTCCAGACCAAGAAACTGTACCTGACTGGAAGAAATGTCTTTTCTCACATCTTCATAACATCATGAGTGGCATTCAGCAATGCGCTGTCAGCAATAAAATGCAATGCTCGTGTGTCTCTGCCAGCTCGCACACTTTTTTTCTCTTTTTCTTCTTTGTGTAAGTCAAAACGGGAGTTGACATGGTTTCCTGGCAACAGTGGTAAACACCTCCACTTTGATCTAGAGAGATAAACATACCATGTATTTGGAACAACAGTAAGAAAGCGTGGAAGCAGCAGTGGAGGTTCCAGCAGTGACCTTTTTGGCTCATGAGCCATCTGCTTGTGAACCCTCGTCACAGGTTTAATGCTGTATGTTAATGAATTGCTCCAGTTCAACCAAAAAACAGGAGAACATTTTGAGAAAAGTCTCACAAATTAAACTAAAATGTGTTTAGTTCCACTTTTGTCCAGACTGAAATATCTCGACAACTATTTGATGGATTGCTGTGATATTCAGCATTAATTCTAATGACTTTATTCATTTCTTTTTTCGTTTTCTACTGTGTAAAGCACTTTGGCCAACTGCAGATTATTTTTAATCGTTGGCAATATACATAGAATGACTTCACTGAACTTTGGTGATCCTCATGTAGCGCCCCCATCAGGTCAAAAAATTCTGTTTGTCCAATACTTTGGTTTATGACCTAATACTTGCTAATTCTAACTAATTAGTAAATGTTAGCATGCGAAAACGCTAAACTAAGATGGTGAGCATGGTAAACATTACACCTGCTCAACATCAGTGTGTTAGCATTGTGTTAGCATTTAGCTCAAAGCACAGCTGGGCCTCAGTACAGCCTCACAGAGCTGCTAGCATGGCTGTGAACTCTTGGTCTTGTTTTTTTATTTGCACACTGGTTTCATATTTCACTGAAGACCCCTCAGATTTAACTTGCGAATCATTGTTGGGTCTGGACCCACAGGTTGGAAACCGCTGGATGATAAGGGGTCAGTGGAAGTCAGGTTCAGACTCAAACAAACAGCTTTAGTGGTGTGCAAAGTTTCACACTCCTTTTTAAGAAAGATAAGAAAGATTTGAGCCTGGGATGAAAGGAGTAAAGAAGTTAGTTAAAGGTTCTTTGTGTATTTTAAATGTTGAGTGAGACTAGACTAGGTCTCAAAAATATGTATGCTGACCTCTAACATAATGAATGCCACAGTCATGGTCGAGTAAATATAAAATGTCTCTCCAGCCTTTGACCACATTTCGCTAAGTGTGTGTTCTTTTCTGTCAGGAATGGTTTCCCGAAGCAGACGGCGGCACAGCTGATCCTCAAGGCCATCTCCAGCTACTTTGTGGCCACCATGTCTTCCACCATCAAGACCGTCTACTTTGTGCTGTTCGACAGCGAGAGCATCGGGATCTACGTGCAGGAAATGGCCAAGCTGGAGACAAGCTAAGAGTTTGGAGGATTTGCCTCCTTGTCCCTTTTTCTCCACTCTGTTTTTTTCTTTCCTGCGAGGAAATAGGAAGGTGTTTAATAGTGATTTGTTAAATATGAAGAGAAGAAGAAAAAGAAGATTCTTTCTATAGGCCGGGAACTTGTTTTTGCATTACGTTTGTAATTTTTCCTTTTATTGTTTTTAATTTCCTATTTACTTGTTCACCTCTGGTGTTTAAATGTAAAAGTGCACTGTTCATTCTGCGGTCTTTTAATACAAACGGTGCCAGACAAAACAGATTCAGCAAGTGAAAAGACTCACTTTAAGATTTAATTTTCATGGTATATACGGTAAAAGATGTTATGAGAGATACACCTCAATTACCAGGCTTCCAGAGAAGTCCGATGAATACGGGTTAATGCATGTAATGGCAGTAAAGATAGTAAAAACAGCCATTCTCTTTATTTTGATCTCAAAAACACAAGACACTTAATTCAGTGTATTTTTTGGTATCAATTCTACGTTTTGGAACATCTCTGTTCTTAATAGTACTGTATAATGAAATGGTAAAGTATTGAGAAAAGTTCAGTTTGCTCTACTTTGGTCTTCAGGAGACTAAAAGAACTATGGAAGGAGTTTTTGTTTTTGTGTTGTGCGTTGCAAATTCCTGTGTTTGCCTTTGTTTAAACAGGCAGGTTTCCTTGTGTGCTGCAGAGACCTTGAATTTCCAAAAAAGAAACGGAATCAGTCGAAAAGAATTGTCATGTAAATGCCCATATATTATATACTCATGCTGGTACTAATGTCACAGGTTTATACTGTAAACAGAACAGCTGTCGTTTGTCATTTACAGTAAAAAAAAAAAAAAAATGATATGACATAAAATGGTAGAATTGGAGATTTGAGGTTTTTGCAGGACACAAATGGTTTATATTGTGTGTTCCTATGACTGTTTATATAGATGGAGTATTTGTGAAATGTTATAGTAAAATATTGGACTGTAACATAGATTTTTATTTTCTATTTTAATTTTCACATTGATTCTAAAAGGTGCAGGTGATCTGGAAGCAAAAAAATAATAATATTGTAAGAGATTGTTTTTTTGTGTGTTTTGTCTTTGTTAAGCCATAAAACAAGTGTACGCATTTTTTGCTGGAAGTAGAGGCTCTCTGCTGTTGCTTTTGGTTTGCTCTTCCATTCAGCCGCCACTAGATGGCTCCCTGTAATCAAGAATTGGATTTTCATCTCAGCCATTTTCTGTGCAGCAGCAGGCCTCTTCACACAGACGCTGATCGATTTGAGTTGGATTTGAATTGGGATTGACGGACGTATATATAAAGGAACCCGACTGCTCTGCTGCATTTGGACTTTTCAAAAGCCTAACTTTCTTATGAAAAAAATAAAAATATGTTAAATGCTTTCTAAAGAATTGCTACAATTGATGATTCTACAAAAGGTCTGTACACACTCCGGTAATAAAATACCTTTAAAAACATCAATTTGATCCTCTCGACATTATGAGATCATTTTATGTTTCATGCTGTCCTTCAGGATGCTGCCAGGAACTGTGGGCCTCATAAAATTAAAAAGGGGTGTGTGTGTGTGTGAGAGAGAGAGAGAGAGAGTGTGTGTGAAGTTTAATTGTAAGACAAACCTTCATTGTCCCCCATGGAAACAAGTGTGTGTGTCTTTTAATGTAATAACAATCCATCTCCGCTGTATTAAAGTAAGCATAATTTGAAGTGTTGCAGAACAAATGGCAGAAGGATGTCATGCTGCATTTATTTGATTTGACTGAAAGCCACACTCAAAGCCTCTGGAACCCAAGCTCAACCTCCAGCTCTACAAGCATGTGTGTGTCTCTGTACTGTACTTAAGAGGACCCAATTGTCTCACAATAAGAAAAGAAGATTATCAGTGTGAGGACATTATGATGAGCTAAAGTTAAAGTTGAGTATATGGAGGCTTAAAGGAGCTTTACGTATCTTATTGTTTGGATGAGAATGCCGTTGTTGCTCAACTTTTAACTTCCCCTAGTGATGAAATTTCTGATACCAACTATTTTCTGGTCTATAATCTGTTTTGCATACAGCCTTTCAACACCAGATCCCCATTCTGCAAACATGCAAACTCCAGGCAGGCCTCTCAAACCCTTGCCCTAACGACAAAGACAAACATTTCTACACCAAAAATATTCAACGGTGTTAGAGCAAAAAGCTGGTGGTGGAACTGTTATCCACAACTTTCAGCTGTTGTCTCCAGATGTGAACCAATGTCATTGTGCAATGACAATGCATATTTGTGTATTTCAAACATAGTGGGCTCTTGTTGGTACGAATAATGACTGTTCTTGTGCAAAGTGACTGACATGGGAGACGTAGTTCACATCCCTTCTCCTATTAAAAGTCAGTGTTAGCTTCTTTTAAAGAGCACCATTCTCAAATCTTAAAGCAGCAACAACTGATGTTTTGGCCACTCGGGTGCAGCGTAAATAAGCTGTAAACACAACACTGGCTTATCCCTTTTCAAGTTGGTATGGCAACTTGTGTTAGTAAACAGTGTTGACTACTTACACATTTAGCAGCCACTGAGCAACATTAGCATTTTTCGGAGCATGTTTCTGGAGACCTGGCAACTGTAAGTCAAATAGTCACTCTCCTTTTAGCTCTGCTTTTGGTCTCCACCAACTCCTGAAGGAACAATCTTCAACTGCTAAATGCTTATCTATGTTCACCAGCTAGTCTCTAACTTTGTATTTCATCATTTGATGCTGGGTAAGTGGCATACAGAGGGTTTATCAGAGCTTTTAAACTTAAAAGCACCACTGCTATGGCTGGAAATTGTGTTAGTTATGTTGATTTTGGGGGCTGGAAAACCAAAACAACCAGCTAAAGAACACTAAACTTACTGTAGAGTCGGGTTTGTCACTGCAAGAGACCCATTTGATAGAATAAGTCTATATGTGATACATTGTTAATATAGAAATATTGATTGTGGCCGCTTTAATCAAATCGTTTTATTTACCTAAACGTAGAAGAGCTGGGCTTGTTCGTATTCTTCCTTTTACATTGCAGTGCCAGATCAGCATCGATTCAATTCGTGAATCAGAAAATGGCTACTAATGAAGTTTTGTATCATACATATGGACTGAAACAACAATCAAGATTCGGTATGAACCTACCATTTTGTTGCAGTTCTTTAGCCACTCTTTGAAGGACCAATCCATATATTTTTGAGTCATTTCCCAGTCACAATTAAAACATCAGTAAAACAAACCTTGGAAATCAGAAAATATTAATACCGGAGATGTTGTTGTCTAATTCAAGTCGCTCTCTCTTGTTCCTACAATTCCACACTAGAAGGATGTCTTCACATTTATCTGCTTAAAGTGGAAAGTTTCTCTGTGGTCGATGAAAATCTGATTAAGGGGCGGGGCTTACCAGCATGATTTGTGACATCACAAATAGTTTGAGAGCCAATCCTGGTCTGGAGGAGATCTTTAAAGATATCAATCAACGTCAGAGTGATAGCAGTATCCAAACCTGTGTTTTTAATGTCGGTGTTGGGGTGGCCCTTTTGTTCACGTTTAGATTACGGATTGGTCCTTTATGGATACATATATAGAAGGTTCAAATGTACCAGGTTCATCCGCTTTGCAGGCGGCGGAGTGCCGGCCTTTTTGTGGGACAGAACTTAGGCCTTAGTCCTGTCCTCGGGCTATATGCTGGCAGGGCACAAACAAGACCACGGAGTCAGATGGGGGTCAGTTTCCCAGCCATCCAGGGAGGCCGGGACCTGAGACCTCCTCTGAGGGCGCCCATCTGACGCCTAATCCCCAGGAAATACAGGCAGGTTTCACCCCCCCCCCCCCAACCCCTCCCATCTCTTTCCTTCCACCCCACCATCCATCCCTCCATCCCTCCCTGCTTCTCCTCGGAGGCAGAAAAGCCCCATAAATTCAAAGCATCTGTACGGGCAAGGGCCAATCCGAGGGCCGCCTTTCCCAGAGCCCGCGCAGATGAAATTTTATTCTTTGCACGAAAAAATTACAGGGGGAGGGGGAGAAAAAACAGAAAATAAAGTAAAGCAAACAGTGGGGGAAGATCAAGGAGGAGAGGAGATGAGGGGTAAGGAGCTGGTCATCAGAGATTTGGCCTGTTTTCCAATGTGTTCATAAGAAGAAAGTAATATTATGTTCTTTATGGTTGAGAGTCCTGACTGGAGCCCGATAACAACAACAGTCTGCTTGCAACTGCTACTGATTTCGGACAATTACTGACTGTTGGCATTTATCTCGCCTTCGAACGTGGAAGAGACGTACCAGTTGTAGTAGATTATGTAGGTCAAAGAAAAGGCCAACGATCCTTATGTTATTTCAAAACTTGTATCACTGTTGGTTTTTGAAAAAAGTGCCGTCAAAAAGTAATAGAGTGACCACATTGCAATACACAGCTGTAATTGCATCATATACAAATACCTTTATTTTAGTTAAATGCAAAGTGCTTTGATTTCAAGCTGTTAATTACCCAGGTTGAAGTCGCACTTAGTAAAAACAAATTGTTTTTTAAAAGAGAAGATAAAAGTAAAATAAAAACCAACCTAATGACAAAAAAAAAAAAAACAATCCAAACAACATTAACAGGACATGAAAAACTTAAATACATAATAGAGTATAGAGATTATCCAGCTAAAGTGTTCATACTGGTACCTCAATTCTCAAGTAACCATCCAAATACATCAGAAATAAAAAAAAAATAGACAATCAAGAATGCTTATTTTGTAAAATTACCTCATCAAGAACAAGTCATTTTTGGACATTTAAGCTAAAGTGAAACCAAATGTATTGATATTCACAGTGTATTGTTTTTGCAGTTAATACAATAAAATCAACTCATATTTTACTGTTTTGTACTTTCATGAAATTATGCATTCTTACTTTTTAACCTTCACAGACACAGTGAAATGTTTTCTCAAAAGTAATATTTATTTTTATGCTTTCCAAGGTCTTCCTGGTACTGTTTCAACGTCATCCACAGATTGATTTAATGCTTTCCAGCTGTGAATAGCACCTCAGTTTTCCATTGTGCATTGCATTGTGAGTGGGATCAACAGAAAGTTAGAAAGTCTCTTTTTAAGCATGCTATAGACTCAAAACATGCTTAGAATCAGAATGTTATGAGGGATTGAGACACAGCTTATGTCTCCTTTAACCTCTAAGGGTGCATGGACCTCACTTTGGGAAACCAGTGCAGCAAACTACTCTCCATGTTAGAATAAGTTAATAAAAACCTCCTAAACCCCTCTGCGGTGAAACTGGTTTTCAAGTCAAGCAGGAAATAAAGCCTCTGTGAAGTATATTTGTGAGCGTGGTTGCCGTTTTGTGCTTCTCAGCGACGGTTAAACAGTAGCCTTTGGTTGTTGTTGGTCAGAGCCGGGTTTCATGTGGTCGAGGACAAAGTCACAATGAGAAACTCGATAATTTCCAAGAACTCGAGAGATGGATTTACACATGAGCAAAAAAATATTGGATTTGACCTCATGTGACCCAAATTGGGTATTTTCAGAAACCGTGGAATCTGGGCTCAGATTAGTCCTGACTCAACTAGAATGAGTCATTTATAGTGTTAGTTTTGATTTGTGCTGGATGAGTACGAGTTTACCAAATGAGGAAAGTTCAGATAGTATCAAATGTTTAAACAGAGAAAACCTTTTTGGCTAAAAAAGTTGTCTGTTCACCTCCTCTCTCTCATTTTTCACTTTTCTCTTGCCTGCAGCGGCCTGCCAAAATGGCATCACCGGTGAATCTCATCTCAATCAAAACTAAAGCTACAGCGCTTTACCTTGGGTTTTCAGAAGCAGTCGTAGTTATTGTAAAAAAGAAAGAAGGCTCTCTTGTTCTCCAGGTATTTTTATAACATTAGAAAGGCTCCACAACATGTAGAGAATAAAATACATACTGCAACAGTAAATATACATTTATTTACACTGGTGAGTCTCAGGTTATGAGAATCTGTTAACTGAATTTTTTGTCGAAAGCAGTTGTGGTTCTTGGCCGATAGTCGCTTTTTCTTCTGCATTTTGCAACCGTATTGCTACACAGAAAGTTGAGTTTGGCTGTTTTTGCAAAACCACAATCACGTTCAAGTATGAAATAAAATCTATTCTCTCAATCAGATTTTGACTAAAAGTGATGGGGCTCTCCATGAACACAGTATTCTCTGCCAAAAGTTGGAACAATTTTGGTTGATTCACACACAAGAGATTTCTGTTTTGTTTTCTGACTTCAATCTTCTCACTGTATATAAGTGGGCAGAGCTCTGTTGGAAAAAGTCTGATGTTAGTCATATATGAATCAGAGTCTGATGGCAGTTGTTCCCTGTTTGCTTAAGATGCCACCATCAGTCAAACCTGATCAACTCATGCAGTCCTGATTGAGCAGTGTTAAACTCTGAATAATACCTAAACACATCTACAATCTTTCAATATGTAAAAAGTCTGTTAAAATTAATCTTTTTAATGCTTGATTTTATATTCTCTTAACATTGTATAATTGTGCTCTGTGCTGGCTTTCTTGTGTTTTTCCTTATCTAGTTTTTTACGAAGCCGTCTTTGAATATATAGAAAATGTGTTATTATAATTATTAAGTCTAACTTGAAGATTATTTCTTTCTTACTAACTAATATGTAACGTCATAGAGAAATACATAAAATTTGAAACCAAGTTTTCAGTTGCTTTAAATGATTAATTTCTACAATTTCACCACAAGGCAACTAGAGTATGGTTAAGGTAGAGAGAGGCTCATGGCTATATGATGGTTGATGTTTGGCAATTAAAACACATGATTAGATGGATAAGGAATTGTGGTTATGATTTTTGAAGCAAAACGTAAATTGAAGATTCGAATAGTCTATTCAGTCTCTGGCATAAAAGCCAGACACATTATATCAAATATATTACCAGACAAGAACATCCATATTGGAGTATACTGCAAAACCCAGGCTTATGTTTAACATGAAATTGTTTTAATTCTTGCTTTCTACAATATCTGGACACAACATGTTGTTACTGTATGGCTACTATAGTTTGTATATGGTTAGTTAACATTAAGGGGAAAGTATGGATGGTTAAAGTTAATAAAAAAAGGTGAAAGTTAATTCATTGCTGGATCTCCACACAGTTCCATTCCACCTTGCTACATAAAGGATCATCCAAGGGATGCTTTTTATCCGCCACCCTGACCTCAATGTCTTTTGCCTCACTAGATAAAGAGTACACTCTTTTCTGCACTGGTACTGAATTCTGGCACTGAAGGTAAAGAGCGTGCCGCAGAATGATCCAATATGAATGTATTTCCTGGAGAGACTGGGCTGGCATTTCAACAGGTTACTAAAAAGGAAGCTAGGCTGTACTCCTATGGTCTACCATGAGCCTGTGTCCCTTAATCCCATGATCCACAACCATTAAACAAGGCTAAAGAAGGGATATCCAACATCTACCAAACACTGGGAGGGAGTTCCACCAGTCTCCACCGTGTCACCTTTAGTCCACAAGTCCTTACTCTGAGCCCGAGTGTTTCTGTGCCTGTAGCCTCAGAGTGTCAGGAGATAAATTTGTCCCGACAAGGAAGGCCGCTGCCTGTGACGCTCGCCTGCCACCTCGAAAGGGTTAAGTCGGATCCCAGGCTGGCCACATCACACTGTTGGGCCATTTAGTGCAGGAAACCTGATAGTTTGGTTCCTTTTGATGGCCTGATTCCCAGGCTTAGGAGAATAAATTAAATGCAATCCCCGCCTAGGCCTCAGCTGCAGCGGCAGGGCATGCTGATTTAGGATTTTCATCTGGGGAGCTTTTCCCTCCCTTCCTGCTTTCCTCCTCCACAACCCCCTTTATCCACCCACCACCACCGAGGAAAATGGTGAATATGGTTTAAAATATGGCTTTTGTTTGGCCATAATGAAGCCTCAGTACAGCTGTCAGTCACTGCGAGGAGTCAGAGAAGAAGCAGAGGGGTATAACTGTTGCTTGAGTGGAAAGGGAAAACAGAGGATAGGGATGGAGATGTGTCACCCAGTGGCTCAAGAGTCTGAGGTTCAGAACATTCAGTCCTGATCCTCAATGCCCCGTCGCAGTGTGAGGGGCTTTAGTAGAGCCACCAGTCTTATGGCCAAGGGGCGATGACAAGCCTGTAATATGTGTTTAGACTGCTGATCTGTGAGTCGGTGTCACCTGTGTCTCCGAGTGGCAGAGCTGTATCAGGGCTTTTGAGGGATGATGAAACAAGAGCACATCCCTGTTTTTAAGTACATGTTATAAAGCCGCATACTGTCACTGTTGTAGCAACCGAGACTGAAACAGGCTGAGAAAGAATGCAATTCCCGAGGATTTGAGATTCAGTAATGGGTTTAGTTAAATATCTTGCTTTTCAGAAAATCACAACAAGATGCTAAGGTGCAAGAAAGTCAAAAAATCACTCAACTTTAATCTTGTTATAATGGCATCATGTGGCGCACACCTGCATGTGCTGTCATTTAAGTACATATGGGAAAAGCAGTTCACAATCTTAGTTCCAAGGGCCAAATACAGATGAAAATTAACAAATGAAACATAACAAAAGCTGAGGATGAATCGATACAAAAAGCAAACAAGAAATCCAACATAGATAGAATAAAAGAATACTGGGAGATATCAATAGTAATGAATGGGAAGGAAATATTGTACAAACACTGGGAAAGCCGTCACAAAGTGCAGTACAGACAACCGACTTTGCCTCTGAGAAATGTTGACTTGCCTGTGCTGATGAAATTCATTGCACAACTTCAGCAGTATCACAAGTTTTATTCTTGCTGATGAAAACAGCTGTCTTCCTCTACATCTTGTCAATCTTTGATTATGATTTCAATGGCTTCCTATTGCTGAAGCCAAAACAAGATAGTAACTTATTACAGATTCAATGTTTGTTGCGGTTCGTTCAAATGACAACACCCGCCACCATTACCGTTGCTGTGTTAACTGCCAATATGGTGACGACGAGCCCCCATTTTGCGCCTGATTGCGTTACATTTTCAGCCATGTGCGAACAGAAGAACCTCTCCACCTCATACGTCGACAACCAAAAGACAGTTTTGGACAAAACATAACAAAGTCAAAAACAAAGTCACACCGCCTCCTACTGGCCTGGCTTGACATACTACAATGTTTTCAGTCATTTTTGTGGCTCCCGCTGCAAGGAGGATTATTTTCACAACATGTTTGTATAAACGCAGAGCTTTTTTAAAACGCAAAGAAGTCTTTTATGATTTTAGCAAAATCGTTAGCGTGTAAACAGGGCCTTATTTTGTTAAGCAGTGAACCTTTGGCTGAATGGCAGGCCGTTCTGTAATGCAGCTCTTCTTTAGGGTGTATCAAGAACTCTTGCATAATTTGGCTTTCAGGAGGGGAAACTTACAATTCAGTCCAAGCCAGACACGTTTAATTATGGATTTACATGAGTCATCTAACGTCAATCTAATATCAGTGTGTGTGGATGGAAACGCAGGGATCTTTCTTTCTTGCTTTCTTTCTTTCATCTGTCACCAGCTGACAAACACGGCCTGTGTGCTGCTCCTGTGTGATACATGAGCAGCGGTGGGTGGTCCCTGCAATGTCTTCATCCACAGTTTGGTGAGCAGTCAAACCGGAACAGAATTTCATTACAGTGGAATAAAGCAAAACCCGTTTTGTCCGTTGAGGACATTGCGCCTTTGGGTTTTAGTAAAGTGCAAGAATGCTGACCATCTAAGTCCAGTTTTAGTATCTTTCTGTTTTCCTTGTACTTCCTTACAGTGTTCTTTATGGGTACAATTTATAACCAAAGGTCAATAAAATTATTTTAAAATATACCTAATCATTTCAAAGAAAACAAAGAGTGAATAATGTGAGTCTATTTTCGATGTGTGTGTAGTTCCTTCTTGGTTTTCATTCAGTAAATGTGACGAGAGACCACAAGCAGTTGATGCTGGATCTTCCAAAATAAACTTTACCTCACATTCCCATTTGATAACAATCTGAAGACCATAAACTTTAACACCGGCTTAAAAGTTAATACACAGTTAAGACAAATATGGCACTCTCATTGAGCTTTCTCATGAGGGACTGCCTTGCAAATTAGCTTAACCTTTCAGTTTTAGTGCTTGTTTGAACAGGTTACACTAATGACTGTCCCATTTGGATGTAATCTAGAACTGTATTCACATACCAAAAACCTTATATATATATGGAAGTTTTTTCATGTGGTAATGAACAAATGCTTTTTCTCTTGACACCCAGCTGGTTTTGAAATTGTGGCAGTTTTTTCAAAAGGTTTTAAACGCTCAAGGATTTTGCAACCAAAGACTTGAGTAACCGACTGTATTTTAACAAGACCAACAGTCTGACCAATATCCAATTACACCCTGAAATTTTAACATGATTGTTGGAACAAACATTATGACGTTTATGCTATTTGTGGAGCCTCACAAGAGTCGGGACCAAAGATGTCAAGTTTGTCCTGAGGGTGGCGCTACAGGAAAGGCCGTGGGGTCATTAAAATCATAAAGGTTTATATCCTCAAATCTAATAGCAATGTAATGTTGACGTTTTGGCCCATGGGTGGTGCTTGTGGAAGGCTCAATGGAAAGGGTTCCTCGTATGGGCCGCAAGAATGTGCTCAGTAACTCAGTAAATTTGACAACACAGATGATGGTCTCACAGGAGATCAGGGGGGGTCACTAAAAACATGAAGATTAATTCTCTGGATACCATGAATGTCAGCAGCAAATTTGGTAGAAGTTGAGATTTCAAAACTGAATGGAAAATTCCACTGAAATTCAACTTTGTCAACGAAGAAAGTGTTAGCCAAGGGTAAATGTGGTGCTAGAGGATGAGGAGGTCACCGGAAACATGTTGAATAACCAGTTGAGACCATGAATATTCAGGGATAGACGATGTTTAATACCATATTGCTCAAATTTGGCCTCATGCAAAACCACTCATATGATATAAACAGCTTTGTTCTACTACAACTGATTTAAAGGTGGGGTTCTATCTGAACTATCTTTGAGCCACTAACCTCAAAGCGTCAGTATTTGACGACTTGGGAATGAGACCAGACAATCAGCTAACTTTCTCAAGAATACCACAAGTTCTTAAGAGAACTTGTGGTATTCACCAGTTTTCTCACGCTTAGAGTTTTCTCAAATTCATGAGAGGCCCAGACCTGTCGTACAAGTTATATATAGATCCTCTCTCTCTCTCTCTCTCTCTCTCTCTCTCTCTCTCCACAGGGGAATTATACAGTTTGTAGCTTTGTCTTAGAGTCTAAATGCAAGTCGCTGCTCTGTGGTGAACAGTTTTTTATTTTATTCTTCGGTAAGATTTTTGTGAATTAAACTCCCTCACAATTTGCCAGTTTTACACTAATAATGAAATGTTACAGACTCAGACTTATATAAAAATATGGAATTTAACAGGTTGAAATGAGTCATTTACTAGATGTTTTTCAAGTTAAGAGAGTTCTGTGAATCCGACTTGGAAAACTCTTATGATATTGATGTATGAGTATGATGATGTAGCCGTATTTACACAATATTGTTTTTCAAATGAATTACACTAACAATAATCTTGCCTTTGCTGTCTTCCAGTGGTTTAAACCCCCAACTGGCTGCAGTGATGTACAGGTGTACTCAAGGACATTGTGACATCACTGTTGGACGTGGTTAGGAAACGAGGCTTGAAACTTTAAACCAGAGAGGGCAGCAAAACACTTTTCTTTAGCCTGGTGTTAAGTTCCTCTTCAAAAACAAACCATATAATTGTTATTGAGATTTTTGTTTCAAATCTTTTAAAAGTTTAATCCAGTGAAATACTTACTAGATGGCTGGAGTTCAGTGCATTTAAATTAAATTTAGATTATAGTTGTCATATGAATAATATCGTTATCGGGTAAATATTCTTATTGGTAACTATATAACCCAGTCCCAGTATGTCAAAGTCATATTTAATATGGATCATTCCAATAGTTGCAGATGTAACCGGTTTGTTTCTAGCGTTGTCTGCGTTGTGTTTTGATAAAGAGGCCAGGACCAGGATATCTTTGGAGGCGATCTCCGTTTATTCTGACAAAAGGTGTAAATAACAACAAAATCCTCCGGTCAATCATTATCAACTTGAGCTCCTTTCCCAAGGAGTACAACAGCAAAAGGGGAGAGGCAAAAGCGTGAGACACATTTATAAGGGGGACCCACGAAAGTGAAAGTCGGGGTACAGAAACAGAGTCTCAAACGTTCCACATATTGGCTCAGGAGGCCGGACATGTCAGGTTATAACTATTAAAACAGATTTTGTGTAATTATAATACTACATATTACTATTATTTGACTCTGTTACACAAAGATACAGTACATTTCTTTGGACCTGACACCGCCACCCTTAGCTTCTACTAGTGATTAATCAAAATAAAGATGTGGAGGTGTCATTTTGAAACAATACTGCTGGATCACAGATTGGGTGTTTAAATGATGGACAACAGCAATGGTGGCCGGTGAATTTCTGCTCATGGGAACAGGACAACAGGTCAGGTAATGCATCACTGGACAGTTGTAAATTGCTTTTATTGGTCTTGCCAGGGTCTTAGGGTTAGACTGAGGTTATTCAAGGCTCAAACATCTCCAGACACACTCATATTCACACAAGAGATATACACAAGAGATATATGCCCACAAGATATTTGTCACTTCTTATACACACACACACACCAACACACACACACACACACACACACACACACACACACACACACACACACACACACACACACACACACACACACACACACACAGGCTCTATCTCTTTGCCTGCAGGGTTAATCTGAGGGCCAGATCAAAGGGTCAGGTCCAGGAGATAAACTCCGGCCCTGGAGGTTCCTGCCCCCTTCTCTCTGTATGTCTGTAAATCATTGAGCTCAAGGTGATTCACAGCAGCTCAACGAGTAGCCCTAGAGGATTCTGGGCCAGATAGAGGAGGATTTGTCCGAGCTGTTGCTGTCGACCCCGCTGCCACTCATGCTGACGTTACTCTGTCGCCAGGCTTTGAGCCTCTGCATGCTCTGAACCAGACATGAGAGCCACTCAAGACACCCCTAGAGATAAAAGACCCTTCACCCCTGACAGGATGGGATCTTGCTGAAAACACACCATGCAAATTACACTCTCTGCTTGCTTTGTATGAGGGATCTCCACGAAGGAATCCTTTTGAAAAGGCCAAATATTGAATGTCTGGAGGGTTTATTAAGCAGAAAATGTTCAATGGGAAGCAAAAGGCCGTGCTTGTTCCTGCTTGATTTGGAATACACTTCTAACAATATAGACAGGGGCGGATGAATGGGTACATGTGTCATCGCTGCTGACATGCTAAATGAAGGGTATCAAAGCGTGGAGGGAGGGCCAGAATGAGCGGGAGAAGAGAAGAAAGAGGGCAAGAAGTAAAAGCGTCAGAGAGATAAGAGCAAAAAAGAAAGTAGTAGAGATTGTAGAAGAGAGGATGAGCCAAAGAAAGAAAAAGGCACATCTGAGAGGCACCGGCAGCTGGGCAGCCTTTCAACAAACAGACCAAAAAATTTCCATTATCGTGTTTTAAAAGAGGGCCGCAGCCTCTTGGTTCTCTTGTAGATGAAGTTTCTTCCTCACTGTGACACCCATGTGCGGTGGGGGAGGTCGGCCTCCGGCTAATTGGGATCCCAACCTTCTTTAGAGGAGTGACAAGGCTCTCACCTCACTGCTTTGACACCTTTAGAAGGAGACAGGTGACGCCAAGGTGCCCCCCACCCAAGAAGAGAGGAAGGGGGGAGTAGGAGGGAGAAGAAGAAGGAGGTAGGATGAAGGTGCACCTCAGGGCGAGCTTTGGCCCAGTGACTCAGGTTCGCCTGTGAATGTTGCTTTACCTGTGTTTCTATGTGTGTGTGCCCAAATTCATGCATATACATGTGGAAGCCTGCACACTTTGTACACAGGGAGGTGAGTGTGTGTTCTCTGCGTCCAATTGTGTGTTGCTCATTCCAGGTATTCAGCAGGGTGTGTAACAGGGTGTGACCACTGCATGAAACACTCATAACAATGACAAACTGTCTAGAGGTAAATTAAAATTCCTTCTAAATGTGGTTTGGTGAAATACACAAAATGTCCTTGATACATCTATGAATAGTTTACTTAAGCTTGGGACACACCTGAAGACTAGTGGAAACTTACACAGACCGGACAAACCACACATAAAGATTTCTTCCGCCAATTTAGTACTTAGTAGCTACATGCAACACACTGAACGACTGATCAGTGACGAGTGGAGCTCTAACTGTATACGACCCTGCAAATTCAATGCCACCAATTGTTGTCAGTTGACCCTTCATAAGTCCTGCTGCAGTGTGGACTTATTGTGATGTGACCCACTGGTTTGTGGAGTACCGTTTTGATGCCTTGAGTTTGGCATTACAGGTTGTCGGAGCCAGCGTAGGTGACGTACTTGGGTTGAGCTGCGCCGTTTCAGCTCATCCGTAGCAGGAAACAATGCCTTTATGGCTGGTCATACACAATCTCGTATTTCAGGTAAACAGTATACTAAAATATGTTTCGCAGTAACAGAATCTTGATTCATATTTGATCACCACTGCCTAGTTTGACAGTTTGAGTCTGAGTTTAGTGTGTTTAGCCACGTCCAAAAGCATACACCGCTTTATCGTCTATTTTACTCTAAATTGGACCATCATTTTCAAAATGAACATCATGCTGTATGGAAAAAGACTTAAAAAAACCTAGAAATTGAAACCATAAAATCCTTAGGAAACTGTTTTCTGAGCTAATAAATCAAAGTGAGAAGTCGGGTAATTTCTCTAGACGACATGGCATCAGTGTGTTATTGTAGACAATGGAGCTGCCCCCTCCTGGCCATTACCTAGAATGCAGGTTTAATAAACTGTCAGTGGTCCTGCCCCTTTTTTCTCCGTGCTCCATTAACAGTTGAACAATCCTTCATCGCAACCTCAGCCAAATTTCTCCTTTACATAATTCATTAGTTAGCTAGTTAACATTTGCTGCAGCTGGACGACAAGCTGGACTGGACAGCAAGTATGGACACTCTCCACAGGAAAGGGCAGAGCCGTCTGTACTTCCTGAGAAGGCTGGGGTCCTTCAACATCTGTAAAAAAAACTGCTGCAGATGTTTTACCAGTCTGTGGTGGCCAGCGTCCTCTTTTATGCTTTAGTTTGCTGGGGAGAAAGCAGCAAGAAGAGAGACGCCGCTCGACCGGACAGACTGGTGAGGAGAGCAGGCTCAGTGGTGGGCACAGAGCTGGACTCTCTGGTGACAGTGGCAGAGAGAAGGACCCTGGACAACACCCAACACCCTCTGCACGACACC
This sequence comes from Dicentrarchus labrax, assembly GCF_905237075.1. Classification (NCBI taxonomy): domain Eukaryota; kingdom Metazoa; phylum Chordata; class Actinopteri; family Moronidae; genus Dicentrarchus; species Dicentrarchus labrax. The sequence goes on along the minus strand of NW_026136705.1, from coordinate 24,797,169 downwards.
TTCACCAGGCAGAGGAGTGTGTTCAGTGGCAGACTGCTGTCCCAATCCAGCTCCACCAACAGACTCAAAAACTCTCTGGTGCCAGTGGCCATCAGACTGTACAACAGCTCCTAGTCAAGGCATGGAGGACAATAGACAATAAGACAATTTCTACCTCCATCTGTACTGTTTACTTCCATTTGCACTCAATTTGCACTGTTTACTGTGGCTACTGTGTTATAAGTTAATTTTATTTTATTTTTTTATTTTATTTTAATGTAGGTTTAATGTATGTTTAATGTCTGTATGTTTCGTATGCTACTGGATACTTGAATTTCCCTCGGGATAAATAAAGTATCTATCTATCTATCGTCTAGCACATAGCATATCTAATTTCATTCGAACAAAGTCACCAGCCTACAAAATATGGAAAATTAATCTGAATACAAAACTCAAAAATACTGTAACAGTGCACCATGGAGCATTTTACAAGATCGGTTTTCTAATCCAATATATTTTAATGATGTATCAATTGCTCATAATCTTGTAATTTATAAGCTTATTCATATGAGCCTAAAGTATTACTTGATCTGAATTTGTTATTGACAACATGAATCAAATATATTACATAAACAGCGTTTGTCTTCATATTGAATTTCATTCTCATAAGAAAGGGATTTTTTTATTGTTTATTCAGTCTTGTTCCCATGCCTTGAAATCATTTTTATGACAGAAGACAGACAATATTAAAGATTTAGCTCTTCCAAGTAGAATATTGTCAAAAAGCTGGAGACCATTTGCAGATTACATCTATCAGCATTTGGTTGGTGTTACCGGCTGGTGTTCATTTCAAACGCTGGGTGTGACCCTAAATCCACTCGGACCAGTCTGAGCCACGAAGGCCCACCGACGCCACCATCCTCAGCCAGCTGATTTCCTGAAACATCAGAGGCCAGGAGTCGGATGGCAACAGATGGGGAGATGAAGATAAATGTGGACAACAGCACCGAGGTTTTGCAGTTGCATCACTGGTCTCCCTGGCAACCATTTCGGCATCATAAAGATCCATTAGTTAATTTGCTGTGGTTGTGATTATCTAGATAACATGCAGAGATTGTCTACATTAACACAAAATCAGTGCACACAATTTCCCCAAAGCAGTGCAGTGCAATGCAGTATTATGAAACTACAGATATGGCACAATTTTACTAGTTACTAGTACTACTAGTAGCTACTAGTCAGCACCGTGCATGGTAGCTTGCTGCCAGCGATGTGATTCATAGGCAATATAAATGCAGCCATTTTTTTAACCATTTAGTCATTGTTGTTGAAACGGTTAGGACCTCCAGTATGGCCACCAGAGCCAGTGATATGTTGCATTGTATGAGTCTGTATGAACTGTCTGGTGTAGAGCTTTACGAATGTGAAGCACTCTAAAGGAAAAGAAACATGATCAATAAGCTTTCCCTGTATAAATAAAGCTTAAAAAAACCCACAAAAGCTGGTAGCTCCTTCAAAACTTTTTTTTTTTTCGGCTTTGTTGCTGAAAACATAATTGAAAGATGTCTGACTGAGTCTGATTTGAAGGGGCAGAACCAAGTTGTTCAAATCAACTGGATTCAGAAAATTTTGACAAAGGTTGCGTGTTCAGATGCTGTGACTGGAAGGCTAGCTCCTTCAAACCTCTCTGTTCTGGGCTTTATTGCTGAAACATGTATTACCTAGGACAGAAATGAGTTGCAGTCATTGGAAAAGAGGGTTTGGATTAAAGAGCAGCAGACCTTGAGGATGATCCACACAGCCAGTTCAACTGGACGGGACCAGCCCATTAACAGTGGGTGCTGTTACAAGAGGGAAGAGGGCCAGATAGGAGCCAAGCTGGCCCAGCTTGGACTCAAGGCTGCTCCTGACTCAGGCTGGCTAAACAACGGGAAATCAGAGACTGTTGTGCCTGCATCTTTACAGAGACCTGCTCCATCAACATCCTGGATCAAGACTTGACAGGCGGACCGTTTTCTGAGCTGACAGAGCGCAGAATGAGGGGAGACAGACTCTGTGTTCACATCGATGATGCTTGGTGCTAAAACGCAGTCAAAGTAGATGGACACTTCACTGGATTTTTTTTATTGTGAAGATGAAACCATATTATCATCACTATCTTGTTGCTGCTGTTTACATTCAACCAGACATAAATTCAAAAGATGCACTGCAGAATTATTACCTGGGTGTATACGTGTATATATGTGTGTATATATATAAATAAGTATATATTGTTTTATTTGATTTTTATTCTATTTTAAGGAACTACAAACTTTGATTTTGTCATATAGCCTTGTGTTGTATATTGATGAATACATTTCCTTAATTCCTTGATTCCTTGAAAATACATGCGTCATCATACACAGCAGCACCAAATGGGAGTTTGTCAGACTGTATCTGAGCCAAACTTGTCACACACTTACTGTATAGTTAGTCACAATGAAGTGATGGTCTGAAAGGTTAAGTTGTGTATTAGATAGTCACATTAACAGATTTTCTTTTGGGGTTTTTGGGAGAAGCTGTTCATCGGGTAGTTTCGGACTACGTGATGATTCCAATATTTTATAATAATAAGTTCACCATCCTTTCGCCACTGTTTCTGTTTTCTTTCTGTCTCTTTAATGCTTCACTATGTTCACCAGCAAGTTGCTAACTTTCTCTGTCTGTCTGCTATCTGGAAATGATATGGAAAAAAAGTGTAGAGAGTGAAAAAAAACCTAAAACAGAACAAAAATATACCGTTAATCATTTATCTATAATTAGTGGGCACTGCAATTTATGGTAAGAAACATGGTATGAGTTATAATCTGAGTTTATGGGGGTATAATGTAAGGGTCGGAAGAAAATAAATAATAACGGGTGTGCTGTGCATAAGAGAGAGTGAGAGAGAGATACTCCGCCGTTTTTTTAAGTTACTATGTCATTATTACTTGCAACAATTGTATCAAGTAGATTGCAACAACCACAAACTACCTTGCAATAATGCAACCAAGTTTCAGAAGTCTAAAATATATCAATTGAGACTCATCACTCATAGGAAAACACAATATTGCTCTTTTTGGTATCATATGAGACAGGTGTTATTATTTTACACACGAGTTTCATGTTTATTTGCTGTCGTTCTTTGATAGAACCTTCACTGTTGTAATGTCACATGGTTCTAGTTCCATATTCTGAACACTGTGAACTTGAGCTGCAGTTGTAGATTCTCACTCATTTGGTATTCGAATGCTGAACTATCCAAACCCTTTTGAAAAGACTTTTTAATTTCCTCGTTCACTGCGTTAAATAAACCTGTTAACTTACTTATTTACTCAGTTTGCTGTTTTTGTCTCATTTGAAACTTGACGTCTCTTGAAAATGGCCACCCACTTCATTTTTGAAAAGGTCCAAACAATGAGACCATCCTCTTTCTCAGAAGAAGAGCGACATTACTACCAAGCAGAGGTAAGTTACTGTTAATTTAGATTAGCATTGTTCATATTTATGTTATATTGTAATAATATGGTATTTCTGTGAGCTGGTTCAAACTGTACTGTACTGAATCTGTGCTGCAGAAAATGATGCTGAGACAGTTTATGCTCATGAAGCAGCAGGATCAAGTTCCTGATTATTTATCTGTCAGAAACATGAAGACCTGGCTATTGACAAGAAGAACCTTCTTGGAGGAGTAAGTCACATTGATCATTGATTTAACTCACACACAGTTGATAACAAATGGCATATTACATTAGAGCTGTTTTACAAATGCGTAAAAATTGTAGAGGTTAAATAACTCAAATTATGTTTTTGTTTTTACAGATTTCAGGAAATAATTAAGAAGGCAGGGATTAATCATCTGTACATGGCTGAACTGGTAAGAAAAATACAGATGATCATCACACTTTAGAGCAATATTTAAATGTTAACTGTACTGTTTCATGTACAATTAGTCCACTATTATCTTCCTGTTGAAACTATAACTAAAGAATGATGTTGACAGGCCTGGACCACTGCGAGGCACTTCTGTCTCATTCAGATGGAAGAAGAGCTCTTGGAAGAGCTGGACAAAGAAAAGCAGCTTTCCCAGTTGTTCAGCAGGGAGGTCACGTTGGAGGGCCTTCAGATGTTTGTCTCAGTCATCCATCCAGAAACACAGGAAGATGTACAAACCTTCCTTCCATCTCTGCACAACAAACTGCTGAGAATCTTTGGTGGTATTCAGATCACCAGCCACCAACCTTCTGCAGGGGACACAAAATCAGTACCGCTCTTGGAGCTTGAACAGAGTGCTGCGCTCCTGGTGCCAAAGGTGGTGGACATTGCTCTGAGGTGCCTCCTGGAGGAACCACAGCGGGACAACAAGAATGAAGTTGCCAGTGCTGAGATTGGCAAACTGCTGTCTAACTCAGCAGCTCCCTGCCTCTCTAAATTTGGGTCAGTTTCTAAAATGATTCTGCTTGGTGTCTGCACCACAGTTGCCCAATTGATAGTCAAAGCCATCTACAAGAGGTTTGACGAGTGCTCCAAGTCCTTCCACCAGATGGACTACGATGAAAGCTCTTTGTCTGCCAGAGAGGGCGTCATCTCTGCCATCCAGGATATGGACTGTGAGTTACACACTACTGCATCCAACCAGACTCACATTCAGTTCAGCACCTCAGAGGGGCAGGAAATAGGATTTCTGGATAAGAGGAAGGCTTCTCTAGAAGTTGCTGCCACAGAGGAGCTGGAAGAGAGACTTTTGGAGGAGAGGGAGGCTTCTCCACAAGTCTCTCTGGTTGAAGAGCTGGCCACTATTCCAAATGATGTGAAGGAGGACACATCTTTGGTCATACTGGATAATGTTGCTGTGCACACTGATGATGAGCTTAAAGATCTGCAGCAGGTGGAAGTGAGGGACTCTGAGAAAGAGGAAACACTGGTTCAGGTCTCTGCCATTAAGAATATGGACCATAAAGTGCAGACTGCTGCATCCACCCAGGGTCGTGTTGACCTCAGCACCTCAGAGGAGCAGGATAGGCAAATTCTGGAGAAGAGGGAGGCTTCTCTAGAGTTTGCTGCCACAGAGGAGCTGAAAGAGGGACTTTTGGAGGAGAGGGAGGCTTCTCCAGGAGTCTCTGTGAATGAGAAAGTGATCACTTTGCAAAATGATGTGACTAAGAACACATCCTTGTACAGACTAGAGACCAATGTGATTGTGTACGTGGATGATGAGCTTGAAGAGCTGCAGCAGGGAGAAGTGAGGGACTCTGAGAAAGAGGAAACCCTGTGTCAAGACTCTGCCGTCCAGAATATGGATCAGAAAGTGCAGACTGCTGCATCCACCCAGGGTCGTGTTGACCTCAGCACCTTAAAGGAGCAGGAAAATAAACTTCTGGAGAAGAGGGAGGCTTCTCTGGAGTTTGCTGCTACAGAGGAGCTGAAAGAGGGACTTCTGGAGGAGAGGGAGGCTTCTCCAGGAGTCTCTGTGAATGAGGAGGTGGTCACTTTGCAAAATTATGTGACTAAGAACACAACCTTGAACAGACTGGAGACCAATGTGATTGTGTACATGGATGATGAGCTTGAAGAGCTGCTGCAGGAGGATGTGAGGGACTCTGAGAAAGAGGAAACCCTGGTTCAGGACTCTTCTGTCCAGAATGTGGACCACGAAATGCAGACTGCTGCATCCACTGATGGTCGTGTTGACCTCAGCACCTCAGAGGAGCAGGAAAAGCAACTTCTGGAGAAGATGGAGGCTTCTCTAGAGTTTGCTGCTACAAAGGAGCTGAAAGAGGGACTTCTGGAGGAGAGGGAGGCTTCTCCAGGAGTCTCTGTAAATGAGGAGGTGGTCACTTTGCAAAATTATGTGACTAAGAACACAACCTTGAACAGACTGGAGACCAGTGTGATTGTGTACATGGATGATGAGCTTGAAGAGCTGCTGCAGGAGGATGTGAGGGACTCTGAGAAAGAAGACTCTTTTGTCCAGAATACGGACCACGAAATGCAGACTGCTGCATCCACCGAGGGTCGTGTTGACCTCAGCACCTCAGAGGAGCAGGAAAAGCAACTTCTGGAGAAGATGGAGGCTTCTCTAGAGTTTGCTGCTACAGAGGAGCTGAAAGAGGGACTTCTGGAGGAGAGGGAGGCTTCTCCAGGAGTCTCTGTGAATGAGGAGATGGTCACTATTAAAAATTATGTGACTAAGAACACAACCGTGTACAGACTGGAGACCAATGTGATTGTGTACATGGATGATGAGCTGGAAGTACTGAAGCAGGAGGAAGTGGACGTATCAGAGACACAGGAATCTCAGGACTATGATATTAAGAAGAAGAGGAAAAAAGTGAGTGCCTTCTTCCATGGTTTCTGGAAAAAGATGACATGCTGCTTTCATGTTTCCACTGAGGAATAAATCTCAGCAATTTCTCTGCAATGATATCATTAATTGCAATAAATAAATAACATTACATTTCAAATCATTAATAATTTTGCCTGTATTTACTGTTTTTGTACTTGTACAAAAAGTTAGTAACCCTAATGTTCTATTTGGTATCATGAACAGTCCAAGCCCTTTTTAATGGCCAAAAAACATATTAAACATTATTTTGCCACGTTGATACTAAACTAATAACAAATCCGCCATAGAAAATGATCACTTTTGTTTAGGGTGCCAGAGACTCCCATTTGTAAAACCAATGTGGAAGTGCCTTAAACCTGCAGTTTTAATGGCCTGCGACTCCACTGGATGCAAAAAATATTTCTGATTGTATGTAAGTTTCTGAGAGTTTATAAGAAAGTTTATGGTTTATTACGTCAGTTTATCTCAGTTTCTTCTTCTATACAGCATGACATTAATTGAGTAAATTATGGACCCATTCAGAGTAGAATATATGATAAAGCAAGGTACACTTTAGGACGTGGCTACTTTGTGATTGACAAGTTTCTACCACAGGTTGAACATTCAAGAGGGCGACAGCCAAAATGCCAAATTTGAGGCTTCAAAAAGGAAGTCTACAAACCAAGGGTGCTGAAACACTGTTACGTCCCCAGTTGTGGTGTCCAGGGGAAAAAGGGGAGCAACAATTAATAATGACCCAGGCGTTTAAAGAAAGGCAGGAAACAGAAATATTGGTGCTGTTAAACTATTTATTCTAACGTAAACACAAAGCAACTTCCTAAAAAGTAAGGAGTGAAAACAACCTTTAACTAAACAAAACGGGTACAATAAATAACTAACGCTATCCCTCCACTGAGGGAATGGAGGTAACCCGAGAGCGCCACATAGCTCTGCTTTAGACACAGACAGCGACACGACTCTGTCCGGCTATCTAGCCCACTGACCCCGTCTGCTTCTATCCCTGCAGCTTTATAGCAATCCACTAGATTGCTAAGGTGCTGCAGGTGTGCCTGACCAGTCGGAGGGGAGGGCGGTACCTGGAACTTTGTAGCTTCAGAGTTGGGTGATAAATCACTGTAGGTTCATTACTACAAGTGACCCCTTTCACTTAAACATAGTATTTGATTGTTGATATAAAATACTGACCATAGCAGCTTTATGCTACACTAATTATTATTTTTCATTTTAACACTGACCCAAATGACTCATGAAATGGTTCTTCATATTACCATAAGCAATGCCCCATTTGCTACTAGCTGCAAATTTTGGTTCCATGGTCCATAAAGTTGAATCCTGCTGGCTCTCACCAGTTCACCATATAAAACAATGGGGATCTCTCCCAGTTCTACTCCCCGAGGTTGGGGAACTTAAGTGAAGAAAATAAATACAAAGTCAAAGAAGAACCAAATGTTTTACACATTTATACATGCATTTAAGATCTGATGATTGAACAATGCCATGTAAATATAACTTTGATTAGAGTTGTCGATGCTAAACTTTGTAAATAAAAGTAAGTACATTTTAAAACACCTTGATTAGATATTTTTCAAAGATTGTACAATATTATTTGAGTTCATCATATCTTTCTACTCACACATCATTCCACTTTTAGCTGTTATGAATACAAATTGAAAATAAATCTGAGTTATGTTTATTGTAAAAACAAGAAATTATAGTGATTCCTTGATTTATTCATAGACACTCCTACAGATTATGATGTAGGTATTTCATCTTGTTCTTACATGGGTAACTTGTGGCTAAATATTAGTCATTTCTTGTAGTGTGGTTTAAAAACAAGAAGAGTAGTACTTATTAGGAGATTATATTGTGGTGTTGAGATGAAAACATTTATTATTCCTCAGGGGGAAATAGAAAAGCAGTGGTTAGATTTACATTAACGTGTCTTACTGTTTCCCTCAACATGTAACCAGTTATTTTGTGGTTTTTGTGGCAGGTAAAGTAATGAAATTGGCAGATGAGGTTGAATATCCAAACTGCTGATAACAGCAGATTTCCAGAGTGGCTAATGCTTGAGGGTTAAAAGCCAATCAGGGTGTGCACACTTAAAGGTGAAGATATTCCACCAGTGTTACATGATAGAGTTTTCATCATGATATTATGTCATAGATCAACCATTTTTATGGGTAAACAACAACTGTTTTAAAAGCAAACAACAACTGTTTGTGATCAAACAGCAGGCGATGTGATCATCTCTGCCTGTGCTCTGTGTTTATGGCCTTACACCATCGCTAAAGCTACAAAACGGCATGAGCACAATGGAAAAAATATAATTGGCAAAGACGGAGTGTTGGATTTAGCTCCACATGGACAAAATGAGAGACACCCAGAACTATAATGGGCTTCATCTGGATCCAAAGCTGTTAAATCTGGCACCTATATACTAATATCCCAAGTCTACTAGCAGTAACAGACACCAGCACAATCACTGATAGGAAATACAAAGATCATCCCTCCGTTAGAAACAGGTAGTAGGAACGTTTTTTTTATCCTAATAAACACTTTAAATACATTTCGTGATATTTGAATAATCTTTCCTCTTAATGGCTTGTTCTGAGTTCTTGATTTACGGCAGCTATACGCTCTATTTTTCAAGCCATCTGAGTTACAAAAGTGCCTAAAAATCTGTACATCATTAAGAAAAAACATAAAAGTTGTTCAGTAAAAAATCATCCTATTTTGTATCAAATTGTTCTCCAACTGTCTTCATCATTCTAAAACCATAACACAACCAATATTGAGGATGATTAATTTTCACTTATACCACCTAAAAGTTGTCTGATGCTATTGTTTTTAAGTTATATAACACTGGTACGGTAGGAATTTTGTTTTGTCAGCATTACTAATCAGTTCACAGAATTATTGCTTAGCTTCATTATCCTGTCCATAGTCCATAAGCTAGCTAGGTAGCAAGTTTAAGGTGACACGATTGAATGAAACATGACACACAAAAGACAACAATCCCCTTGTGACAATGTTAAATAAAGTTATTTTAAAACCCTAAGAGATTTGGGGCTTTTGAGAAAACATTCGGGGCTGAAGCAAAAGAAGCCACCCCTCCACTACGCCCCTGGATGAGTTGTTATAACAGAGCACAAACATGCTTCATTGCACATTTACTTTACATGTGGTAGTAATACAATGCAATGCTTTGCTCAACAAAAGGTACAGTCAGTGACCTTTTTGCACTCACAAGAACAACAAACTAAAACCAAGAGACCTATGAGAATTTTTTCCACAAATAATTTGACTATAACACAGACAGGTGACAAAAAAGCCTAATTGTCGCCAAACTCTGCTTCTTCCGGATCTACACTCTGTTGTGTAAGGATAAATCCAACCCTGTGGGTACAGAAGTCTTTTACAATGCAGAACATCTCAGCCAGGCTTTGCCCTGATGCCACATAAGTTGTGACCTGTCAGCTCATTGATCCTCAGACATCCTGAGACGTGTCAGGCCGCACACAAACTACCATGATGACACACCGACACCAGCAGGGAAGGACGGTGGGATGCAGAGAAATAACCCCAACTCAGGAAATAATGTTGTATTTATGTTAATAAATAAGTCTGTATTCCATTGCGGGAAAAAAATTGTCACAACAAGCAACCCCTTTAACATTACACATAGTCATTTGATTAATTTTTTATATAAAAATACTGGTTAGAACAATTTAAATAAAGCCCTTTTTACCTGACATTTTTTTTATGGCTGTCACAAATTGTACTTTTATTAATATTAATACCTAACATATGAAAAACTCATGAAATATTATGCATTGTTGAAGCGTGCTTTAGCCATTTAGTAACAGAGGCATAGCCACCCTGACTTTTAGTCCCTTATCAAGCTCCAAAAACACACTACGCACACACTACAATTTTACAACTCAGCACCTAAAAATAATTAGCAGAACGACCCCTACATCCCTGGTTCTTGATGCATCATGTGTCACACAGATATCTCAGCCCAGTCAGACGGACATGCACCAGAGTGAGGTAAGAAAACACCCCTGAAGACGGATTATGTCTGAGAAAATCTACCCAGGAAGACGGACAGGTGGAGCCAACCTGGTGGTCTTCAGCGGGGATGGAAGCTGAGAGAGGCTGAACCAAAAAGGGTGTTTCTGGATGCATATGTAAACTGTGTGTATATATGTGTGTATTTTAACTCAAGGTTGAGTCTCTATGTCTGTGTCGTGTTGTCTTTTTTTGTGCTTACTCAGGCCACACATGTATGTCTTTGTTTGCGTGCTTGGGGTGTCAGGGTCTTGACACTTTAAGCCTTTTCCTTTTATACCTTCAGGAAGACAGGACCTGAGGCCTCACACACATACATACACACAGAATGTGTGCAGAGCTCAGACAGCAGGCCTGGGTGTCATCTATTCTTCTATGAGTTCAAAGTCCAGCAGAACAATGAGACACAATTAGGAGCTTACAGGGGGGATCTGGGCCTTTTGCTGCCGGGTTAAAGGATATTGATGGAGGAGCACACGCAAAAATGTTGTGTGTATGTGTGTACTTCTGTCTTTCTGTTAATGTCTGCCTGTCTCTCTCTCCTCTGTCTGCCTGTATTTAATGCTGCTCTTGCTTTTTATTGTCTACCAAAGAAAGGTGTTTTAAAAAGGAAATAATGACTATTAGAAAAGACTTCATCAGAGTTAATGGAAGTTTTGTAATTCTGTGGAGTGGCAGGGATCAGCAGGCCCACTCCCTTTTTCCCATTAAGATGATTACTTTTAGGAAAACTTGGTGGTCCAGGAGGAAATGGGTTCAGTTTTATGACTGAGGGTGTAATTATAAAATATACAATAGTATATTTGTTGAAGGACATATTAAATGTGGAGAAAAGCAGATGAAAAGTAAACCTTGAAAAACTTTATTTAATCAGAGTTGCGTTGAGATTTCAAGAGAAACCTGAAGAGAAAAAATATATAACACAAACAAGTAACTACAGCAATTAACAAAAACCACAAAGTCATATAAACTGATTTCTAATTGATTTTTATAAGAGCAAATTACCTTAATGTACGACAACTTGTATTTCACTTTCATTTATGCCTTGATGAACACTGACGACAGGAACAGAGTTATTATTTTCATTCATGATTAATCTCTCAACTGTTTTTTCATCAACCAATCAATCGTTTTATTCACTTTAAAGCAAGATAATTCGAGAAATAACAAATCCTCATATTTGAGAAGCTGGAACCAGTAAAAATTGTAAATTTGGTATTTTTGTTCGACAAATGTTTGAACCCATCATGAAAATCATTTCAGTAATAACTTACTATAAGACTAATATATGTATAATCTATGTACAGTAATGCACAAACAATATATAATACATACCGCCCTTTACACACTTAAACACAATTAAAGACACATACAAACTCATCTCTACCCCCTCCACCCATTAAGCATATTGTCCATGGTGTCCCCTCTGTCTGCATCCCAGTCATTGTGTGTGTCCAGTGTAACTGGAGACCAGTCTAGACTGGCTGGCTACTGGCTCTAATCCTCAGAAACATGCAGCTGAATCAATCTGAAACCAGAGAGCTGCCTACCGTCGCCCCTGTTAGCAGCTCGACAACACAAACACTCATTCATTAAACACAAACATACAAATAACAGACATTTCCCAACAGACAGGAGCTCATGTCGCTGCTCTAATACTAGTCTGATGTATTAGTGGTGGGAGCAGTAACAGCCGCAGTTGAGGTAGTTAATAATAATAGAAGTTTAAATAGTGATTGTAGCAGAGGTGAAGATGTAGCTGAATCATAATTTCTAACTGCAACCAATACTCACAACACAACAGCTTCATAAATAGTAACCATTTTCACAATTTTCTAGAATAAATAATCCTTCAAATAATCTTCAGATAATTATTATCAGAAGTGATAATTGTTTTTAGTATATAGAATTCACTGTATGACACAAATTAAGTAAATGCTGTCAGGCAGAAGGTGTTCATTTTAAGGCTGAGAGGCTGCAGTTACATTATGTGTGTCTACTTTAAAAAACAAAGTAAAACACTTCTTGAATTGCCACAGTCCATATTTAATGCTTGAACTTAACTTCAGGGTATACATATTTCAGAATATTGTCCTTTCTTGTAGTACTTGAACATTTAAGTGTCTGTCCCATGAGATAACAATACCAGCAGTGACCCCAAGCCAATTTGAAATTGAGACCCCTACTATAGAGTCTTGAGTCTATATTGTGCCATACAAGCTATGTTCTGTGAAGCCATACTTAGACACGGTGGAGCTTTGAGCTGCACATGCTCACAGGGACATTGCGAACATGCTGATTTTTAGTTGCTTTAATCAGTGCACTAAAACACGGAGTATAGTTTGCAGGTATTTCATCATAGGCCATAAGTATTGGACTGAAATCTGACTTGATGATGGCACTAGATGAAAGGTTATTACAATTTATCTTGAGGGAAACATGAACGTCTGTACAAAATATGGCAGTCCATCCAAGTTTTACAGGAACAATTCACTTAAAACCACAAATGTGAACCTCATAGTGGTGCTAGAGAAAAAGTCAAAACACCAAAGTTATTAGGCTTCATCCTCTGGGGACCATGCATGTCTGTACAAAATGTGATGGCAATCCATTTAATAGTTCTGAGATATTTAAGTCTGGACCAATGTGACAGACCGACATTGCCAGCTTTAACAGCTGGTTTGTGGTTTAGATACCAATGTCTACATGAAAAGGCCTCTGAAATATAACCAGGGCAGGGAGCTGTTCTAGTGGTGGAGGAATGAGTGTCGAGCAGATGGTACCATGTCAGCAACTTATTACAACTGATTTTGCCACTTCAAAGTAGCAACCACTTTGTACACATCCATGAAACGTAATCAGTGCGGTGGAATGTGTCGTCAAGAGAGAAAAAAAAATCAAATTGATCGAAGACTAAAAATGTTGATGAGCAGAAACATATGGTGAGGACAGAATGTAAGCGAAGTCTAGACCTTGCGGAGCATTTCTTTTTCACGAGCCTGACAAACCTCAGATCATCTTTACGTCCACACTCTGGCTCGTTCTACAACATGACACTGAGGGATGATGGGAGGAGAGGAGGGCAGGAATGGAGCGGATGGTATGACAGTCAGACATGGTGTCCATCTTAGCCATGTAACATGTGTATCATTTGTCTTGGGGTTTTTCTCTCTCTCAGGCTGTGGCTCTGAGTTTCTGTCAAAAGATGAATCTGTTACTGAGGAAGGATCATTAGTCTGTAACCAAAACCTCTAAGCCACAGATCTTCTGTCACATAGAAAGAAAGGCTACTGTACGACAAGCTCAGAAGACTATGCAGTCTATTGTTTTCCTTGATAAAAACATGCCTTGAGTTTATTTGTCGTATTATAATAATTAAAAATGTCTCTAGGTGTTTCTAGGGTTTACCAAAGGACTCTCAAAGGGAATCGACTCTATTTGGATGCTCAAAGGACTCTTTAACTCTCCCTTCACACATTCAAACAGCTCTATTTATGGGCAAGGTACTACCTTCTCAAAAAAGAGAAGACTCAGAAACTGGTTGCATAAACTTGTTTCAGTTGTTCACATGGAGAAACTGCAATCTGATCATTTAAAATGTCAACATAAATGGGAAGAATCTTAAGGTCCCTTTTTGCAATATCTGTACTGAATCTGACCACGTCTGTATTTATATATATTAAATGTTTTATACCTTTGTTTTGTCCCTGCATACTTATAATTTAACATAGATGATAGCCCTTGACACATGGTTAAGATGAGCTTCTCTTAGTTACTGGGATCCTTCCCCTCTGGGTGTGTGTATGTTTAAGTTGGGCTTGGGCAAGTATGTGGTTTATATTTTATCAAAATATAATATGTACCGAAACACAAAATGTTCTGTTTTGACCACTAGTGGTGCTGTAGAGCAGTGTTTTTATGGCAATAACGTGCGAAGAAACATAGAAGCAGGGAAGAAGAAGACTGCTACCATGGATGTAAACAATACAGGATTTAGAGTTTTCAAAAATCAGCCTTGCGAATGTTTTATGAGGACTTTGTTTGTGACCCTTTAAATCAAAGCACTAAAGCAACAAGTCCTCTATCCACTATCAGCCGTCCAAAACCATCACAAAGCACTGCTGCAAAAATAAAACAGTTTTCTGAACTTACACTGCTATGGTTACGGTTTGGTTTGGTTCAGGTACAAGAATGACTTGGTTAGGAAAAGATTGTGGTTTGCATTACCGTTCTCGATTAAGATTGGAGAACAAACGCGGTCATGATTTTATGAAACCAATGATGACTGCTGGTAAGAAACATCATGCGGCATTTCGTTGAGCTATCCAACCACACTGACGGCCTCCCTCTGCAGACTGTCCAATATCTGCTGGAGAACCCTTGTCACAGGTTACACAGCTGAATTACAAGTGGCGTTTTCTTCACAGATTGTTTTATTTGGATACATTTTAGAGGCCTCAAGAGGTAAAAGTTTTAAGTATTTCACAATCGAAGGCAAAGACAAGAGAAGGGTAATAATTTATTTAGCAAAAAACACTGTATGTAGCTTTTTCCCCCTCTTTCCTATCATATTAATTATCTCATGACCTTCCAGATTTGTATTACAACCACTTGGTCGATTTGCAGTTTTTACACTTTGCCATCTGTCCGTGCTCATTAAGACAGGCACAGTAAATCAGTATATAAAGCAGGAACTGGAATCTCTGGGATCAGAAACAAATTGATCAGGATCAGGCCTCATTGTGTGTCATGATTTTCTTATTTGTTACCAGGCGTACTGTAAACAAGTACCGTGGACAGACAGAGGATGTTTTTGTGTTGTGACAAAACAGGCCTGTCTGGAGACCAAATCATAGATCAAATCAATAGACAGAGTGGAGGAAGGCTCTGAAACACTGAACAGAAAATTCACACTTGAATTGAGCGGAGCTATTCCCCAACTTTGCGATGAAAATCTAAATCTTTAACGTTATACTTTGTCTGCAGCTCCCAGCCATCTGAGAGCAGAGAAAACCCCATCTCACTACACCCAGTTTGACTTCCCTCCTCACAAAGAACACATCATGGCCTCAGAGGATTGAGTTGTGTTTACACTATGACACCCTCCCATTTCCCCCCTCTCGTGTCAGCCGGCCATCCCTGCCTGTTTCAGCTGAGGACAGCTTGTTTTTCACTATATATCCTCCGCCAGCAGCGTGGCTCCAACTCTTTCTCTGAGCGGAGATGAAAGCGTCAGGGTCAGACGTGTATATTTGACTGAGGGGGCGACCACTCAGAGCTGGTCAAGATAAAACAACACTGCCTCCCTCCTTCCTCCCTACTCTCCTTCCTCCAGCCCTCCATTCATCCATTTATCCTCCTCTCATTTCCTCAAACCCTCCCGTCCTCCCTCCCCAACTCAAGTCAGGTCAGTTCAATTCATCAAATAGGGTTTATGGATGTACCTGAGCAATCATTTTAGAGCATCTAAATACAACAGAGAATGAAAATAAGCAATCTAAAATGGTGGAAATCTTTCCCCTTTCATCCCACTATTGTGTCATTATCAGAAAGTTCAAAGTTTTTGAAAAGATTTGCAACTAGCTTACATATTGAGGCTTCATTTTTGTTCACTATACATCTTGCAGCTTCAAAACAATTTAACCGTGAATACATTTATATACTGTGCAGTAATTTGTTGTTCATTCTTTTGACTGATACGTGCAATATCAAGGCTGGAAGTAAAGTTCATTCACATTGTCTGCTCATAAAAGGCTGCTAAAAGTAGATTACAACCCGATTCAAGGAAGATAGCATAGTGACAAACTTAAAGGACCGGTGTGTATGATTTAGTAGCATCTAGCAGTAAAGTTGATTGAGCAAATTCAAACAAATTGAACACTGCTGCCTGTGTTTGACGACCTGGGAATGAGAACGAGCTGTGTGTAGGAGAAACTATGGTAGCTGTGAAACTCGTGAAAAACGTGAATAATCTACAGCCAAGCAGGGCAGGTCAGCATGGCAGCCTCCAATGGAAATGACTCCTATATTCAGGTGATTATACACTAATGAAAACATACCTATGTATATTATTTTGTATTTCTGCTAATAGATCCTCATAGATGTTACACAGTGGACTTTTAAAGGTACACTGACCACTACAGGCAACATTTTGATGAGTGGGTCCCTGTTATTTTTCTCATGCTCTACTAGCACAAGTAACACATTCCTACCAACTGAGAGGATGGAAATACAGACGCAAATCATGCAAGTTGTAAAGATAACTAATGGTAACAATAATGTCAAGAAAAGAAATGCAAAAGGCACAAAAGTACACGAATGCTGCTCCCTGATGTAAACATTGCCGGTTTGCAAATATAAAGAAAACAACTTACAAAATAATATTTATTCTAGTAGTATTATATTCATAGTATGTAATCAGAATGAAAATCTTTTGTTATTGTTATTTATGGAGTGATGACGGTGATTTGCCTGATAACTGTAGACTTTTTTACCATTCCTGTGTGTAGGTTCTGCGCCTATTTATTTATTACAATAAAGTATGAATATTGAGGATAGTTGTGGCTGAATCTACTTCTGCTGCAGCAAAGAGACATATGAGCCAGAGAGAGTGCTTCCAAAAGATGTCAGAAATCAGCTGCTTATGGCTGAAAGTGCTCCAGATCATCTGCAGGTTACACAGGAAGCAGCAGTGGACAGTCCTGCCAGATCGTCTCACAGCTGCTGCAGAATCAGTTTCATAACTATTCGGTGAAGACAGTACGACAGTCTGTCTCATATATACAGACACACACTCCTTCCTCTATCGACCACTGTGTTCAAACAGTTTCTGTCAAGTGGCTCTGTCCCTCTCACCACACTTACATATTTATATATATACATGCAATCAAATGTTTACAGTGCGCACACAGACACTGACACACTATATACAAACATAAACTGTTCATATATGTACATACTGTGTATACAATACACACACACACTCCTCTGCTTAAGACAGACAAGTGGAAAAAAAGGCACACACACTCACACACAATATACAGCAGAGGTCTGGGTCAAGTGCTGTCTTTGAAACAAACACTTCAGTTGAGAAGAACAGGCTGATAAGAGTTGAATGAAGCTCATTCAGACTATCAGACTATATCTGAGTGTGTTTGTGTGTGTGTGTGTGTGTGTGTGTGTGTGTGTGTGTGTGTGTGTGTGTGTGTATTATTGAGTAGAAACCTGATATCTCTGTGGCACAGTAATGTCATAACACAACCCAGACCACAGTTTGTTTTATAAATGTAAAATAGTGAATTGAATATAAGACAAGACTGATGATGAAGTCATGAAGTTTTTGAATGAAGACTTTTAGAAGATATGACATAAATACAGGCAAATAAACATGGTAAGTACATACAAATTATAAATATCAACATTTTTAAATCAAGTTACATGAAATAAACAAGAAAGCTAGCCTACTTTTCTCCTCTAAGAGCCCCTTCATACCAGTATTGTACTGCATTAGAGGAAATGGGGATTATTCAATTATTAAAATCAGTAGGATTCATTGTCTGGGGACAATGACTGAATGGATGTCTGTACAAAATGTGATGACAATCCATCCAATCCATTTCACTCTGCACTAAAATGGTGGAAGAACCATTGACATCTATCTATTTAATAATTGCTGAGATATTTCAGTTTGGACTGAGACCCATGATGCTAACATGGCTAAAAGAACACTTTCAAGTTGTATTTTTAATCGTACAAATGGTATAAATCCACTTTGTTTTTCTAAACTTTTTTTTACATATCCATATTTCAGCTTTGAAAAACAAAAATTCAAAATACTGAGACCTAAAGCTAAAATCAGTAACCGGAGATTAGCAAAAGACCAACAGGAAGAAAGAGTGTCAGCGACAAAAAGAGAGAGAAAACTAGAGGAGCCCCTGACTCAGTGAATCCAAATCGGGGTCCCCCTAATCACGCACCAGACCCATCTCGTTGGGAAATTGTTTGTAATTAATGCTCAATTAAACTTGACATGGTCGCCCCAAATCCCCTGTAAGGTAACAGATTAGTCTGCACAGCTGGTCCACATTGGCTGTGCTGAGGCGGCCTCTAGAGTTACCTTGTTAAGGTACATTCCCTTCCTCAATGATAGTATTTATGAGATTTCTTTCATCCCTCTCGGCCGCTGACGGACCCACAGAGAGAGAAAGAGAGACAGAGAGGAGAGAGGGATGCTTTAAAGACAAACTGTGGTAACTTCACTATTTGATTGCACCGGGGTAATCACTGACACTTTGTGAGCACACACACACACACACACACACACACACAGGAGGAAAAAATCAGAGGAATCCATCTGCAGATGTATTCATCTGAGTGTGTATTAACTTCTTATTAACAACACATGGCATTTGAGGAGAGAAACTGATGTATGAGGGCTAATTTTCTGCCACAGCGATGAAATGCAGTGATGGAATCTGTGTGAGTGTCTATGAACAGTATGTGTGTGTGTGTGTGTGTGTGTGTGTGTGTGTGTGTGTGTGATGATATAAACAAAGGGCCTTACTGATGTCTAACAAGGCTGAATGTGAGGCGGGGAGGTGGCGGTGAAGGCTTTGTCCTCACTGTCAGGCTGTTTGCTGTGGCATTAGGTGGGCAAACAGATGGCACGGCACCACTGACGTGTCTGAGTGCTCATTTGACTCAAGTGGATAAATAATGTTTGTGCACTGAACACTGTTTGAACAGCAGCGTGCATGTTCATCACAAATATCATCTTCCCATCAAATCACAAATTATTTCACATACAGAAGATAAGGCGTACCTTGGATGTTCATAGATTTGTCAACCATTTGTATTAAAGTAGCTATTAATAATTATTGCATTGTAGTAATTTTGGTGAATTAGTTTGCATCACTGTGGCATAGAACCTAGATTTCTCTTGAATTTATTCACTGGATTAGCCCAAAATAGTCAATCAATTAAATTATGTCCTGATATATATATTGATATTGGGATATGGTGACAGAGGATTCTATCCATATTGCCCACCCTAGGCTTTATTAATGGTTAATAAATCAGCATTCCCTTTACAACTCTCTTGGTTAACTACTAACAGACTATATTTGATGAGAAGTTCATCAGATAATATCTTACTCAGTTGCTCCAAAAAAACAAACAAATACATACAAAATTATGTATTGATACTGTACTAATGTACTGATGCTTTATAGTTCCTGAATTATCCATTTGTTAGAAACACTTTTGGGTTGTAAAAATCTTTTTGGTTAGTGTTCATCCTCCTCCAGCATCACACTTGCATTTTCTCTTTGTCAAGGTCTTTAAAGAGTAACTCAACAGCAGCTGAAAACCGTTTTCGTTTTGAAACCTCACCTTGCTGTAGTGATGTAGAATTGCACTGCAGAGTTGTCAGTACACCATGACATCACTTCTGGGCGTGCTTACAGACTTGAAACTTTCAACCACAGAGGGCAGCGAAACACTTCTTTTACTGAGCTTTTCCTAAAATATTCTTTAACTAGGTTGTTTTAGTGACAGGTTGGACAATTATATAGAGAAATTTAGCGTTTTACTAATATTCTACTCTTATTTTTCCTTTTTAGGATTTTTATTTTTGGTTTGGACCATTGAGTCCATCCATTGAGTAACATTCCCTCCTCCTTCCAAAAATACAAATTCCTAAGAGGGAAAAGCAGGAATAAAATTCAAATAGAATAAAGTGAAAAGGAAATACAGATTTATTATATATTGAAAACACTTCTAGGCAAAAAACACCAGTTTAATACACTCCGTGTCTTAATTTCAACTCAAGATCCAAAAATGAATGCTTAAAAAGCCCTCACATTTTCAGTTATAATTGTTACTAAGTCATTAACAACTTGCTGTATAATAACTTATCAAGCGCAGTAATAAATCCTAATAAATTTGTAATCAGCTCTTGGAAACATCCTTCACATCTTGAAAACCACCAAGTTTTTCTTTTCCCCATTCACCTCATTATTACTGTCTACAGAACTTTATTAGTTTTTTTAAAGCCATTACGTCTCGTATGAACCTTTCTTAGAATATGCCACAACCAAAAACCTAAAATGGAGTTCAGAAAGGGTTCAGCCAGCAGGCAGAGTTGGTTCAAACATTATAATTTGAAATGCTGCTGTTCCTTTTTGCACATTTAATGTCTGGTTTGACTTCTCGTCTATCACTCATTCAGGTTCGACCTGCGTTCACCTGTTCTCTGTCCCTCTGAGGACATTCCAGCGAGTAGTTTTATATGCATACCTGTGTGCACTGTGTTTGCTGAGGGGTCTTGGGTGTTGTTGACTCTTGGTGAATGGTTACCTTCAGCCGTTGTGTTACAACAGAAACCGCGGTTGCCCGATCCCAAAGCTGTGTGCTTATCAAAGAGAAAACCATCACGACAAACACCTCAACTGTCGATTCAGGGGGGGAATCTGTGGTGATCATTACTGACTAGCTATGTTTGTGTCAGCGGAAAGGTTACATGTGCTGGTTATTGATCAATTTGATGACCTACATGTCAAGGAAGGAGGTTTTTAATCATTAATCACACATGAAAAAAAGTGTTTATTTGGAGATATTTGTACAATATTTGTAAGACCAAAAATGTGTGTGTGTGTTTGTGTGTGTGTGTGTGTGTGTGTGTGTGTGTGTGTGTGTGTGTGATGTGTATGTATGTGTGTGTGTGTCTCCCTGTTGGCAGATGATGATGTTTTCTCTCATCAGAGCACAGCGTGGGACCTGCTCTCGTGTTTGGACAGTGATGAGGTTCAGTGTGTTTGCTTGTCATGAAAGATACAACAAACCCTGCATTTTCTAAACCAACAATCCTACGCTCTTCCTGCAGAGAGGACAGAGGCTCCACTTCTCTCTGCAACCAGCTAAAAACATTCACAGACAACTTATTGATTTTCTTGCAACATCCACTCATAAAAACCAAAGCATGATTTAAGGTTTTTATGGTTACGTTTAGGCATTGGCAGCACTTGGTTGGGGATCACTGGTGAACAGATTTATTCAAATTGGTTGAAAAATGAAGAAAACATTGATTGAACGTTCACATTTAGACCATATGTCATTGACATTTTTCCTTCTCTACAACAGTGCTTCTCAAATAAGAGTATGTGTATCCCTAGGGGTAAATTTTTTTAAAAGGGTTAATTAATAATATAAATAATAATGATATGATAATTATATTATATCATGCCTAATTTCTAAAAGTTCAATAAAAGGTACCCCCTTTGCAATAAATGATGAAAAAGGTTTGACAATCTGTTGTACAATGTGTAAATAAAAGCCTATTGTCACTTTGGAGCCTAAAACTCGGCCAAATTTCTCAGTTGAAAGTACACTGGTGCCTTGTTTGATTCACCATGTCTGAGTTGCAAATGTCTTTTTTCAATTCATCTGTTGATTTATTTTTTGAATTGATTGATCAATGGTTTAGCCTATCAAAGGTGACAGAGGTGATGTTCTCAGTTAAACACAATTACACCTTGTGCTTCTCAAAACTATTGATTATTTTTTTAAGAGTGACGTCTGTTTGACCCTAAATGAAGAGTTCAGTCAGTTGACATGTTTTTTGTAACACCACTACATCATTGCCTACAGCTACTGTACATACATCATATTAACAAATCTCTGACTGAGGGCAGCGTCCACATTGTCTCAATATTTTGCTGGTGTATCACAGCCTTTTAAACACGAAGGTTAGCGGTGAAAGTCAGGTCAGAGGAGGCTGTCTGTCAGCTGGACTGCTGCTCTTCCGCCTACATCCTCCCCAAGGTGTTAAAATGGAACTGACACAGGTGACATGTTAGTATGACATGCATGGCGTCAGGGGGAGACACCGCTCCAGGGCGTCCGGCTGCTGCACCGTCTGAAAAGTTAAAGACAGAGCTGGAGTTATGTGTCATTGTTCTGACGTGACAGACTGGATGTTGTAATGCGTGTGAGCGTGAAAAATGTTAGCATGTTTTAATGGGTATTTGCAGCCCTGAAGCAACTGTGTCAGATTTTAAGATCTGATCTGTGATCTGCATGTTTAATGATCTGTGAGGTACTACTTTCACAGTCGATTAGATAATGTCACTGTGAGTTATTTTTATCTCATGTCAAGTTAGTGGCTCACAATTGACACAAACATTGATAATGAGTTTTTTTCAAAGTGGATCTTTTTAGACTTGGGTTACCCTACCCACAATTTTATGACCAAATACTTTCAGTTAGTAAGAAGCTTTTTCTTGGCAGTTTACCAGCATTAACACTTAAACAGGTTATTAAGGCCTACTCCTATCTTGAGGCTTCAAGTTGCATACTGGACAATTAAATTTCGTTAAATGAACAAGACTAAAAGTCTTCAGCCATGCTACTGGCTCTGTGAAGCTGTGAACCTATACACAGCACATTTGAATTAAATGCTAATATAATTTTTACCCAGTTCACAATTTTAGTTTATCATGTTCGCAATGCTAACATTTGCTAATTAGCACAAAACACAAAGTACAGCTGATGGGAATGTGTTGCAGGTGTTGAGGCAGCTGTTCTGACCTCATGGAGGCGCTACAATATGCAGAAAGTGACGCGATCTCCAAAGAATTTTCCTGAACAGGGCGTCAATGTCTGTACTAACTTTCAGGGAATTTCCAGTGAGAGAAGTAACTAATTAACCAACAGATAATTGTTGTTTCAATTGTGTTTTTTGTTTGGAAACACAGCAGTTTATGTACAGTAAGTCATGTAATTCAAATTATGTTGTTTGTTTTTTATTTACACTTAAAATACAAGTGACTTAAATAAGATTTACCATCACAGACGATCCAATATATTGAACCCTGGTCTGTAATGGTTTGTAATGAAACTAGCATCTTCTATAAACTCAAACTAATAAAAGCTGCAGAAGGCAACTTTACAGACAAGCAGCTCCAAACAGAAAAACGTGTACAAGTTCCCAAAAATCCAAAATGTGACGTCAGAGAACTGCTCACAAACCAAGCTTGTGATTTCCAGCCAGCCACTCTGTGATATTGAAGTGGAACAGAAAGGAAAATGTTCATTAAAATCTGGGTCACCAAGGACACTAAGGTCATTTTGTCACTTTCTGTGGTTGAATTGGTGATCAGAAAACCAAACCAGTGTTTAATTTGGACAATGTAATATAAATATAGAATCAGTTAGGTGGCATTTTACAATTCCAGGTTGAATAAAAACAGGACATTGTACATAACAAGTGATCCATAACTTCTATGAAAACAGCACTCCCAAAATAGCATCATATCTGTGTACAGAAGCATTTCAGACTCCCGAGTCACAATGACACACCAAGAGTTGAAGACAAGCTGGTAGATGATGTGTAACGCTGTGGCTTCCCACTGCTGTCATTGTCTGAGTAGGTGGATTTGTAAGTTACTGTTTTCCAGAGTATTAGTGAAGGCGGGAATGTTGTTCTTATCTGATCTGCATGTTAACATGGAGGAAACAATCCACTGTCAACGGCTGCTTGTGTAAACTAGGTGTGGAGCGCAGGACGAGAGGAAGTGTCAACTCGTCTACAGAGCTGGCTTAAAATTACTTCAAATTCACGCTAACAGGTTTCACTTAGTCAAATCACTCACTGATGTCTTAGTTTGCCACTGATGCTGCAGATTTTCTCACATTTATGACAATATTAATATAATACAAAAAAATCATTCTCAGTGTGGAAAGCCTTTTATAAAGACGTTTTATAGTTTGATGGGCGAAAAAAGCAAAATCAGCACTGATGGAGGTTAAGATAATGACAAAATTTACCTTACAGATATGAACCTTATTAAAGTATAAGTGATGTAGGGCTGGAACTATTTGTCGATTGACAGACAATTCATTAGCAAGTCTTTTCATAGTAGTAGTTTAAGTAAAAAAAATCCAAATATCTGGTACCAGCTTCTCAAGTAACAATGAAAATATTTCCCTTGTCTTCTATGATAGTAAACTACATATTTTGGGATGTTGGGTATCCAGTGGCGTAGTTTCAGATTAACTCTCCCCTTTGCGAAAATTGCAAATGTACTACAGCCAGTGTTATAAATAATAATAATAATACATTTTATTTAAAGGCGCCTCTCTGGGCACTCGAGGACACTGTAAGAACAGTAAGAAATAAGAAACAGAGTTTCTGTCTGTTGTGGGCTGCTGTAGAAACATGGCAGTTCAACATGGCAGCCTCCATGGAAGGTGACCCACTCCCTCTGTAGATTAAAACGTCTCGTTCTATGGTAACGAAAACACAATGATTCTTATTTCCAAGTTATTATACACTAATGAAAATATACCTATGAATATTATGTTCCATTTCTGCCAATAGTTCCTCCTAAAAGTTACACACTGGACCTTTAAGACATCATATTTGGCCCTGGGAGCTTGAGATAGGCATTTTTCACTAGACCCAAAGGAGTATTTGGTCAAAAGAAATGAAAAAAAAAAAAATAGTGTGCCTTAGCAGAGATTTCTTGAGGAGTTTTTGGCATCTTTCTAAACTGAGTTGTCTGTGTATTTCACAAATCCTTTTTATTCTTTGTTTCAGACGATGATTGCATCATTGGACAATTTTGGTGTTCAGGCAATAGCCGGAAAGTACCTAAAAATTACAGTTTAGTGTAAATTTGTGTCTTAAACTTAATTGAACATCTCTAAAGAGGTTAGTGTGATCGCTCAGTTTGTAGGAAACAAAAGATCAGAGTTTTAACTCTTTAGCGGCACAGATGCAAACGTCTCAGACAGAAACCGCACAGATTCGACTTTATCCCTCTTTTGAGATCCATCATGCGGCATCTGCTCTACAAATAGTTAAATGTACTCTCTGATCCTGTGTTAATGGGGCCTAAAACAGCAAAGTCAGCTCTTACAGGTCTGTGCATGAGTCCAGAGCTGTGTGAGAAAGTGCTCTTTATATTTCTTCTGAGTGCCAGCTACCCCATCACATGTCACTGAGAGAAGAGGCTTTCTGCCTTTTTTATCTATTGTCATAGAGGCAGAACAATAAGCCATTAAAATGTCCCATAGTACAAGAGTTATTGGGTATACTGGGTGTTCTCAAAGTAATATTCAGACTTATTAAGTCTGATTAAATTGGAAATGGTTGCCTGATCTGACATCTCCACTGATGCTACCTCACAGGCCTATTATCAAATACTTATGTCAGTTGTACAATAATATATGCAACATACAAAATAAAAAAGGAAACTGAAAACTTGACAACCACTGT
The DNA here is from genome assembly GCF_905237075.1 of Dicentrarchus labrax. Lineage (NCBI taxonomy): Eukaryota > Metazoa > Chordata > Actinopteri > Moronidae > Dicentrarchus > Dicentrarchus labrax. Next base: position 24,771,475 of record NW_026136705.1, on the reverse strand, counting down.
AACGTGAGTAATAGTTTGTTACGTCTGGATTTGTGAGGTTGTGTCTTCTGAAGGAGGAGGGGGAGGAGGACAAGGGTGTGAAGGTTGGCCTCCTCCCTCCTCCTCATCCCTCGTTAGTTAGGAATTTGTTTACTCTCCGTCTAGAGCCGTGACCTGTAATGGACCACGAAGCCCTCTGGTCAACACAGGATTACCCAAGAGCCTTTCCTCAGGGCGAGGACCCTCACACACACATACACAAACTTCACACTGGGCGATAGGCCACCTAAGCCCCACTGATAACAACCATTACTAATGGCAATTAGCCCATTAGATCCTTGTTAATGCCCAATGACTTGGAGATGGTTTGGGTGAATGAATCTTGGAGGATTTGGTCAACATGGCCCATCTCTCTCTACCTCTTTGTGCTCTCTGTCTCGTTGGAGGAGATATGAATCCCCGTTCAAACAGCGGCAGATGACCATTTCCTCATAGTTTGCCAGCAGTGATGTGGTTTTAGGAAGTAGGCTGATGAGTGCTTTGAAATTTATGACATGCAAGAATTCAGAAATGAATGGGCCACAAGCAGAAAGAGGCGCTGACTCTGTGTTTGACTTTGAAAATAAATTGAAGCAGCAGTTCCTTAAACAGTTTAAAAACCAGGCGCAGAAGTGGGTAAACTCAGGATTACACTGGGATTAGGGCTAATTAGAAATTAGCAGAAACAGACTCCTGATTTATATTATATGCAGCCACAGACTTAAGAAAACACTGTATTAAATAATTACAGAGAATTAAATCAACCCAGCAGCACTATGGCATGCTCTGGCAGCCACTTGCCAACTCCTAATGCCAATTTCCATTTTTAACAATTACCATTTAGCCATCAGAATACACAAACACTGACTGTGCTGCTGAACACCAGAAGCCAGACTAGCAGAGTATCTAACCTAAGTACCTAAAGCTCAAGTGGTGATCTTTAAATTTTGTTGCTGTGTGCAGGGTCTCTCCACCTCAGGCTCCATTAGAGGACTTTGTGTTAATCCTGCAGGGATTCTGCCGTCCCCTCGCCGCCCAGGGCCTCTGTGTGGGAGATAGGACGGCCCAGGGATGGTATGAAGGCTTGGAGGGAAGCCCAAACACTGCTAAAATAACTCACCGGCCTCTTTTCTCTGCATCCCTCCTGTGAGCAAAGACAACACACACATACCTGTTTGATGAATGGGAGTTTCTGCCCGGTTTACTCTGCAGTGAAAACGCCTTGGAGTGACTCATTCTGCATACAAAAAAAAAAAAAAAAAAGACAAACCAAGAAAAAGCAAAGCATGTAAATGTTTAAATGTGCATAGTTTGTGTTCCCTGCCAGAAATATATCAAAAATTTGAGCTGTCTGTTCATGAACGCAGCTCTTTAAAGGCCAAGCTGCCGTCATTTTGGTTGTTTATTTTTTCAAATTCAGCTGTAAAAATGTCTCCATAGACCTATTTTTTTTTTTTTACACAAACCAGCATTGTTACCAGAGAAATAGCTTTGTGTTGTATTCATCCACTTCAGTTGATGTGTATTTGGCCTGAAGGATAACAGAGGTGTGAGGCCTTTGTGTTTTTTCACTCTCAGCCAGCGTCTCTGCTCCTCCTTGGTCATAACTTTGACAGCTAACAGTACACCTCTGGATAAGTGCTGTTTGTTTAATTGCACCCTACAGTAACGATACAGTTCGGGCCCAAATTGAGAGCTATAAACTTTTAATTAATTCAACACATTATGTTAAACCAAACCAAATCACCAAAGACTGCTCTCTCGCTGCTAAAGCTTACTGGGGATTTTACAAGTTTATGTGATTGACCAGCACATGACCTTTGTTTAAAGGGGCATTGCCCAGATTCTACTACTGCAACAAAGCAGTGTTAAAGGGAAACGGCCTACATATCATGTAAAATAATATGGTAAATTACGCTTTCTGCTTTTTAAACATGGCATAGAATCACTGCATTCTCAGAAAAAAAAGATGTGCATGTGTTATGCAATAAAGTAAGCATCAGTACCGAGCAGACGATTACATTAGCGGCATTGCGTGAGAACACGTTGTGCATTAGTATACAACGTCTGTATATGTAGTCTGGTTTCAACTTTGTGACCCAAGAGAGAGAGCAACTGCATGTATAGAGAGGTGGAGGAGTGGGTGGCGGGGTGGCGGCAAGTAAAACCCGTTGGATGACAGCAGCCCTGTGACAGAGAGGGGCTGATGAATTATGGGACTTTGCATGAAGACGGGTGGTAGGGTTGCACAAAGTCAACTTCCACGTAGGGAGGTTCCGTGTAAAATGCATTTCATTGAAAAAACAAGCCGGGTCTAAAACAAAGAGTATACAAATACTGATGAATAGGTGACCCTACATGTCTGTTTGGCAGGGCGAGGAGTGGCGAGTGAAAGACAAGAGAAATATGCTGTCTGACATTTTCTACTGTGGAAAGTTTACTGTCATTTCATGCCAAGTGAAAAATTAATCATGTCATGCTTTTGTCCCAAAAAAAAAAAAAAACTGTTCAGTGATGACTGAAGTGAGCCATTTTCAAACAGAAGGATCCAAAAGGTTAAGTGGCAAAAATACTCAGAGGTTCATTTGGACTAAATGACAACACAACTGCTCTGCATGAATAGCCTCTTACAGACACAGATTGTGGAGGAAATGCAGGTACATAAAACACAATCAACTCTGGCACAGTGGCGTTACCATTCAGCCATTTACAACACTTAAAGTCTCAATCAACTTTCTTGTGCACACTTTCTTGAAATGGAACTAATGCCACAGAGGGGAAAAATGGTTTTCGAACAAAGGCTACAGTCTCTGTGAGCAGCCGTGGGTGCTGCTCTGTTTATCGAAGGCCTCGGCTGTTGTCAAAAAGACAGATAGTTGCTCTTTGTCAACATGATTCTGCGTAATGACCCTCATTATTTATTTGGTTGCTGCCATGACTACAGTCGGAGAGGCTTGATGTATGGGGTTTCTCAACGCTCTGACAACGCCATTCTCTCTAATGACACATCAGTGTTTCACCAGGACTCTGTGCTGCATGAGAATCCAGGCGTGAAACACACTAAGGCAACAATGGCTAAGCAGGGCTCTGCATGATGCTTTGAAGTGCTTTTCATCAGGAGATTATCGACAGGAGGAGGAGAGGAAAAATAAGATTGCCTTGAAATGTACCTCACTGTTTTTTGACAGCCTGTGTAAACAGAGAAATTAGGTCCAGTATCACAGAAATATGAAATTAATAAGAAGACAGAGTGTTACTGTTTTCAGGTTTAGTGTAAAATCAAAGCTCATACGAAGACTGGTCAACAACATGTGAGCTTATTTAAAACTGAGATTATTATATTATTATAGATATCTTGGTGGTTTAGTTTAGTAAATAATAATAATAATAAAAAATATGACATGTATTGTAGATTTTCTTTTTATCTTAAAAATCACAACTGCTGCCAAATTTTACTTGAAGCTTGAAATTACAGTAAAGCAAAGATGGAAATCACCTAACCTTTTCAGAGATGCAATCAAACCCGAGTTTCTATGCCACACTGCGTGCAATCAGAACAAACAGTGGGACTCAGTTGAATTCCCTGAATCACTGACATTGCATGCAGCCAGTGGTAAAGAGTTCAAAGGTCAAAGCCTCAGTGCCCTGGTCTGAATCCATGTTGTAATATGTCTACGCAGGTATTCTGGTGTCAGGTCAGACGTGACGCGCTGTGTTGCAGTGCTTCATCACCGCGCTGTGAGGCAGAGATGTTCATTTGACCAGAAAACTCTGGTCTGAGGCGCAGAGTGCGCTTTGATGTGAGCCTAATATGGCTTGTAAAAAGGGGGATCCTGCACTTTGAAGTGTTGCCTGACACTGTCCAGACCCAAGTGTGTGTGTGTGTGTGTGTGTGTGTGTGTGTGTGTGTGTGTGTGTGTGTGTGTGTGTGTGTGTGTGTGTGTGTGCGTGTGTGTGTTTGTGTGCGCAGTACTTGGGCTGTAGTAGGTCTGTGTCTGTCATCCTGGAGTTATAAAAAGTGATGTAAACATTGAGAGAGGCCTGGAGAAGGAGAGAGAGAGAGGTCTGGCAGGAGAATATGTAGCTGTCATAGAGCAGGACATTATTTCTGTAGAGCAGCTTTTCCTTTTGTGTTTTTATTTATTTCAACTTGTATATATTGTTATGTTCATATTATTTTTCATATTATTATATTTTTCTATAATTTGCATAATTCATGTTCAAAATGCTCAGGTTTTAACTTAAATTTAGTGAAATCTTTTAACAGAATTTCCAGAAAATGTGTAAAAGAAATTGCAAATGAAGACGTTTCCAACCTCTATGGTTGTCAAGATAAACAGCTGGTGGCACTAATTATCCAGCAGAGTGCCATTGAACCACTGCAGAAGAAGATGGTGCAATGAAATGACAAGAAGAGCATCATTTATGTTTGTTTCATGTATTAAATTTTATTTAATTATTTACTTATTTGCTAAGTCTGTTACCATTGTACTTCAGCCAAGCGTAAAAACTTTTTGAAATATCTCAATTTTTTTTTAAATGTCTTCACCTAGATTTTTTGTGAAAATTGAAAGTGAAAATTGAAAATGCACATAAAAACAGGTGCATGGAAACATACTTTTAAATGTATTGTCTACACATTTGTCAGTAACTAGTGGTTTTACTCCATGTACAATATTTTAAGGGCTATTTTTGATTTATTAAAACTTGGAACTTGAAAACTAGTTTTGCTCATCACATAGCAGCAATAATACCATTGTACTCAAAAAGTTAATCTGGGATTTGGGAAAGTGGCAACGTACAGCAAGAAACGGGAGTAGTCAGTAGCCAGATCAGACAGGTTCTTAGAAAATCCCCCCCGGTTAGCAACATTACAGAGTGACTCTGACTTACTGTACTTGTGCGCACAGACAGGTTTTTCTGTGCAATGAAGGATTATTAACAACAATTTTGAGTGTGCTCATTTTCAGTTTAACCTCCAAATAAAGTGGTTTAAATAATCTGGACAAAATATCGCCACTGTCTGACTGCTCGGGTTTCTTGCCCCATTGGACTTAGTTGTAGTACTATCACCTTGTTCCTACATCTCATTAACTTGGTGAGTACAATTTAATCATAATGGATAGAAATTATGATCAAAAAGATAAAAAACAAGACAGAAATAGTGATGAACTGGATACTTTTTTGGTTTAAAAACATACTGTTTTTATTGATTTTACCTCATTCTGTTGTGTGTATGCTCCTGCTAAATGCTTTTGATCAACATACTATACCAATAATACCATACCAATAAAACTTATATTGAAATAAGTTGACTTTGACTGGAGGGTGGTATTAAAGGAAGTGAGAGACAAAGATGGAGAACAAGATTAAGAGGGGAAGATAACATGAGAGAGGAAGACTAATGTTATTGTGTTTTCCTCTTTGCACCACTGTGTTGCTCCTCTTTTCATTCTCTGCCTGCACGGTGCGGCACATTCATTCATACATCATTCTGAGTGGGACATTTTTCTCTCCTTAAATCCATGTTTTGATTTAGAACACTTTGTAAGAATTTATTGCAAAGTATTTTATATCCACTTGGTTTAAAAAAGGAGAAAGAAAACCTGTGACCTGAGGTTTTTATAAGTTAAAATTATTAGTTTTTCTCTGAATGTAAGGTCTTATTCAAGAGTATATGTCAGTATTTGCATCTCAAATGAAACATTTCACTTGTGAGCTGTCTGAAAAATCACACAGGCCTAAATTTATCATATTTTAAAGGGTCATTTCAAGCTGAGTGATCACATATTTTTTTGCATTTTTGACATTACTGTACCTTGTTTGTACTGAAATGTTTTGATAAGTTTAAAATTTCTTGAAATAAAAAAAAAAAGACGTTTGTGTAGAATAACAGAAATAAAGCACAGTAAAGAGCTTTGGATAAATTAATTATATGATTGGCACATGGTACAATCATAAACAAATTCTAAAACATCAAAAACTGCCTTAATATATGCGGGTCTAAAAGGACTTCTTAATGCCTAAATCAAGTGCTAACACATGTTAAATACACCAGGGGATCCTTTTACTGTGTAATCAGCTCAAACAAAGATAAAGAGCTGTTACGACAGACATAAAAACCCAAAAGACCTTTAGATAACACATTAAAATGGGAGTAACACGGCCTATGCTCTGTGTCTTCACAGCCGCGTTACAGTGTGTATAAAAAAGACAAGACTTTGGATGTGTGCAGTATATCATGGCCTAAGGTGACACTTATTCATAACAATAGATATTAAACAGAAGATAAAATTCTCTCAGCTCGCAAAAGTGTTAAAAACTCAACATGAAGAAAAAGAGGAGAATAAAAACATGAGCTTTTAGGCAGATCTTCCGCAGGCGGGACATGGGAGTTGGTGTTTTTGGCGGGGTGTGGTGAATAGGAGCTGGGGGCTGGAGTGTATAGATCATGGTGTTAGTGAGGAGGGGGTCAGGGCCAGTGCATCTAACTCTTCTACTGATTGTTATGAAGGGCCATGTGTCAGCATCCATCCGACCACTTTATAACTCTTGGCCGTTCCCTGCGCCTCTCCTGCAAAAGGCCCTAATGCATTCTCTTTGACCCCGCCGGTGTAAATCAAATATCTGGCCTCAGATCTTGTCGAGCTGCACGGTGCAGTGTATGTGTGTGTGTGTGTGTGTGTATGTGTGAGATAGAGACAGAGAGAGCATGGTAGAAGCTATGTGTGCCTTAGACATGACACAGGGAGAATGAAAGTATAAAAGAGTGCGAGGAAAAGAAAGAAAGGAGAGGAAACATGAAGCTAGAATCTGTTTGTATGAATAGAAGAGTTTTTCTGCTCTCAGTCGATAATAAATGGGATACAAAGTCATGACTGAACCTACATTCAGTTTGAGAAAAGCTTGTACATTTGCTTTTGTAAACCATCTGGCTGCTCTTTCCTGGGAAAACTCCCCAACACAAAAAAGTCATGTCTATTATGTTTCCTGTGTCAGTTTGTTCACATTAGCCTTTCATTTTCATTCCCCCACTTTGAGCCCTGAAAAAGAATGTGACATCACAGGTCCAGGTTGTGTAATAGACAAAAGATTGAGAGTGATCACAGACAGTAAACAGAACTGCAGTATACTGTAGTTTGTGGACTGGGACCGTACTATTGTTCAGAACAAGGTGATAGGACTAGTATATTATAAAAAATTATGAAAATATACTAACTTAGGACTTGCAAGACATCGCACTAAAAAAGGAAATAAATTCATCAGGCTTTCAACTGAAGTGAAGTGTGTTAAAATGTATGAAGTGTAATGTGACTTCACCCAGTGGAACAAAAAGAAACTGTACAGCTTCAACATTCAATAAAATGTCAGAATTTCCTTTTTCTGAATGGATAAAAAAAAAACAACTGAAGTTGGACTTCTTACTTGGAGTTTTCTCAGACAAACATGGCTGTTCACAGTAAACAGATATTATTTGTAAAAGACTGTGTAGTAAAAACACACACTACCATTTTAAATGTCCAGTGTGAAAAGTTAAGGAGGATCTATTGGCAAAAATAAACTTATAGGTATGATTTCATTAGTGTATAATCACCTGAAAATAGGAATTGTGGTGTTTTTGTTACACTTTTGGATGGCAGCTGGGAGGGTCTGGCAGTTTTTAGGTGTGCCACCCCTCTATATCGGCCCCTGTGAGAGCGGTGAGAGAACGAAAGCTGAAAGATGCCAAAATATTCTGTTGAGCTAAGGGGAACTGAAAAGTCTGTGACAATTTTGCGTGGATTCGTCACTATGTGAGGCCCCTTTCACATAGAAATACTTATGTGATCCATTGTTAATATAGAAATACTGATTATAATTACTTTCAAATTTTACTGCTGGTATCTATGCTTTTCCCACCTCTGTAACCTAGACGGAAAGTGCTCAGGAATGGCACGTTTGCCGCCTCTGACTATAATTGAACCCAGATTATCATGAGCAGTGAAGCCACCGCAGAAAAGAACAACACTTTCATAAACTCAAACTTCACCAACCAGTAAGATTAGAGCAAAAGAAAATCCCACACACTGTTTGACTGACAGATGATATCACTGTCTGGCAGAGCGCTGAAAGACCACAAGATGAGCCGTTAGGTAGGAGTGGAGGTAATTCGCTAAATTGAAATGCTACAAACTTAACAACCAAACAGAGAACAGTGGCAGGTTTCTGGGCAAAATGAGGCAGCAATTCTTATGTGCAGCTGCAAAATTAAAGGGCAGCAAATATGTCTCTTCAAATAAAACCCGGCCAATTTTCTTTATTCTTGGATCCCCATTAGCTGCCACCAAGGTAGCAGCTACTCTTCCTGGCACCCACAGACAACAGAAAATACAACGCGTATAAAAAGTCTCAATGAGACCACACAGACAAATTAAGAGTAGTACATTTAAAAAGACTAAACATCACAACACAACAAGTTACATTCTGTCATAGTTGTTCAGATCAGTTAGTTAACATTATAATTACTGTGTTTTTTTAAAAAGTCTTTCAAAATTTACCTTAGTAGGTGCTTCAGTGATCACCCCTAGATAACCCCTAGCCTGCCTGGTAGTGGGACTATGTTTGTCTCTCACATAATCTATTTGTGAGTACAATTTGGTTGTTCACTACGACAAATATTCCTACAGAAACTTATTAGATTGCATGCCAGCCTCTGCCTCACAGCTGATGGATAGGACACTGCGAGCCTTGCCGCCTTATTCTGAGCTGTATGGAGCTTAGACAGATGTTTTTTGGCTGCACCCGACCAGGCTGCCCTTGTCCGGTCTCTGTCTCTGTCCGATGGATTTTAATGTGGCGAAACGGCAAATGAGTTGTGACTTCTTTTTTTTACATGCTTGAGCACAAAACATATTCACAATGCACCGTACAGCTCAGAATTGTACTCTCTGAATCTGGCCATAATTTCCTGGTAGTTAGTCCAAGAGAAAAAGAAAAATATGAGCTGCTACTTGAAATTTAGCAGTGGGAACAGATGGTTTTATCCTCAAAGAAACCAGTATTTTGTAAGAAAAGGCAAGAGTTTTTCCTCAAGGACTAGCCCTTTAGGAAACAAACTCTTCATGCTGTTCTTTAAAGATGTATTTAAATAACTGCTTTGGCATTAATAATGATATATGATAAAAAAGTGGCATGTTTGAATCTAGAGACTCAAGTATCTTGGAGTACTACTGGTCTGTACATTTGGGTGTGTCTTACAATAACTCACAGTAGATTTATACACTCCTGGACAAACATGTCGGGCACACAAAGCCCTCCTACTGAAACATACATCACATACCGGATTTACTCCTAAAACAGGAAGGTAGCAGTGAACCCATCACAACAACAACACTGATATAAAATTGGATAAACATATTAATAATAACAATAAAAAACAACCTCTCCTGTGTGGATGGCTTTCATATCATTATGTCTGTGATTGCCAGAAACTCTGCTCTCAACATTCCCTACATTCCCATGTAGCTCTTGACCCCTGACAGCCTTAAATTATTAACATTCCCATATGGGCTTAAACCCCCTGATCGCTGCTCGCAGCTACATTTTTCATGTGTTTTTCATATTACCACAATGAATTGACACAGAAGATATCTTATTTATAATTCACAGCCTGTGTGTGTTTGTGTTTTCTGTTTATCTGTCTTAAAAATATCACCAACATGTACTAAATTTGTAGTTTTTGGAAAGCCGGCATCCAAAATACATCTTCCAAGCCGTGCTGTTTTCTCAGAAGAGCCTCAGGCCAACAGGGGGCAGTAGTTTGCCTCTTTCTGCTGTAAAAACACAGTGTCTCTGCTTTTGTATCCAGTACCACTGACAGCACACAGGGCCAACTGCACAATGGCTTATGAATGAGCTCCCATTCATCTCAATTAATCAGTGGGCCAAACCCATTAACTGTCAGACAAGGGACGAGTTTGTCTTCGTAAGAATGACGGACTGCTCGACTGTTCAAACGCATCAGATGGCCTCTGGTAGTCGAGAAAATGTGTGTTTGAATCAGATCTGGGCTCAGCTCGTTTGTGAGTTTAGAATTAAAAACCAAACCTGTAATGACTTTATTCCAGAGTTTTTATTCTTTGTAGTTTCCTCACAGATAAGATGTTGGAAACCTTTAATGTTAAAATATTGATTTTGAACAAAACCTGGTTTGTGATTTGATTGAATTTGCATTTGAACCATATCTAAGTGAAAGTAACATTCACTGATGTACTGCACTTGAGTCCACTTTTGTGGTACTTGTACTTTATTTGAGTATTCTCATTTTATTGCGAATTAATCTCCACTACATTTTAGAAGAAATATTGTAATTTTTACTCAACTACATTTATTTGACATAGTTATTTTAGCTGTCATCTTTAAATATGATATATTATAGATACCAGTAGGCCTATAAAGTAGTTAAAATCTGAAATTTCCAGCTACAACATAACATTTTTTATATATTAAATGAATAAAGTACCCTCAAAGGTGTCTCAGAATGAGTTTACTTTTTAAATTTAAGTACATTTTGCTGGTAATGCTTCTTACTTGAGTACAATTTTCTATGCAGGGTTTTCATTTGTAGAGAAATATTTGGACAATGTGGTACATATTTGTGACTTCTACTGAAGCAAAGGAATATTTCTTCTGCTGTCTCATGCAAAAACATATTTAAATATAGTGCACATTAACGCGTTTACATTCGGAAAACCTTTCCAAGCTTGAACATGTACAGAGTTGCTTTCTATGAATATTTACATACTAGCATGGTGGTTACTCCCTCAGGGTCCTATGACAAAAGAAATTTTCATACCATTTTGCATGCTGCATGGCTCTGACCATTCCTTAACACAAATATTGTTTAAATATGTGATGCAAAGTAACATGATCTCATAGGCTGCTGATAACGGTTCAAAAGGGGAAGTCGAATGTAAACATCTCAGTCACATTTGAAAGGACGTCTGTAACATGTCTGAGTGACCAAACCTCAAACCCTAAAAGTCTTCCTCAAACAAAAGTAAACTTTTCTTTTTTCTTTTCTTTTCTCCTCACTTTTCCCTCCCTCCATAACAAACACCGCATAATGATTTTGGGTATCTGGTAGATCAAGCAGGGTTTTGCCGGCAGCTGTGTGGTGGTTGCGGGGTTGCCAAACCAAACAGAGGGGGGCTCCTGGAGTCACCTCTGCCCAAATATACACCTAATCCTCCCAGCACCGGCCAGATCGCAACTCTTGAACACACAAGACAGTTTAAAAATAGAGGAGGGGACAAAGGTCAAATCTACAGAGGGATTTAAGGCCTTATCATTATCACGGAACAGCAGAGCCGAGCTGCAGCCCTGAGAAAGTGCCTCTGTGTCTACCAGAGCTGGAGGCAGGACAGGAGGCCTCTGCATGACTAACAGCAGGCAGATAGAGACACACAGTAGAAATACTTCACTGACTCAAGTGCTTTCAGATCTGCATTAGGAATTTTTCATCATCATAGTGAAAATCACCCTTTAAAGGGTGTTTGGCAATATAAGTTACAGGTATATTAGTGTATACGTTGCATATTTTAAATTTAGTGCTGTTAATAACTGCATCAAAAACATTAATAGTGTAGACACTAGATTTAGCTGTTAACTGTTTAATAGATGTTGTTACCAAATGTATCCAAAAATCCACATGTGCATATATGAATTTATCATAAAAATGTAAAAGGATTGTTTTCTAATGGGATTTCTTACATATCATATACATCTCGTGTGACTTTAATAATAGTTTATAAAACTACTATTAAATACCTAAATGTGACATTTTCACATTTTTAACATTTTTTAACGTTTATCTTTTGAATTTGATGGAGCAACTCTTTTATTTTCATCAAGTTCATGGATTTTTCCTTTAATTAAAAATATAAAGGAAAATGTGTAGAAAGATTCCTGAAAATGATTTTGCTTTTGCTTCTTGGGGCTCACACACAATGTTTTTAGATTATTTATTATTAGTTATAATATAGTATATAATATTTGTTTAGGGAGCCACGTGATCAACTAATAGTTTTGTGCCCTAAAATAGAAAATAAAAACAAAAACATTGCACAATTGATATAAAGTCTTCCTGGTATGTCTTGTTTTTTTTGATTAAAATTTTACCAGCAAGAGCAACTTGATATGCGTGGGAAAAAAATATAATCTTACACAACAAAGAATGGAGACTTTCAATCTATAGTATACCTTTTATTTCCTACAACAGCTGCCTTTTAACCTCTGAGAAAAACTAAATGAAGGTGGAAGAAAGAGAAACAATAAGTTTGTATAGAAAAAGATGCAAAAAGATAAAATGATGTTGTTAAACTGAAGTCAAAAGCCACAAAATTTAAAGTTTATAGAAAATTGTTTGCTCAGAAACAGCATGTAGACCCTCATGGAACATTAAAAAACAGAATCCCAGAATAATTATCTTTAACTCGATGGTAGAAAACACTCTGTGAGACATTAAATGAATGTTCTCAAACTTAATTGAATGATTTGATGCAAGGAAAGTAAAATTTAACTGCAGGTTTTACAGACTGAATATGATCCATCAATGCAGCAGGTGGACATCTGATATTTGGTGAAAGCATATATGTCAAACCCTAAAGGACACAACACATTCACACACTCAGGTTCTTGTGTGTGTGTGTGTGTGTGTGTGTGTGTGTGTGTGTGTGTGAGAGAGAGAGAGAGAGAGAGCTAGAGAGAGAGCTTCATGTTATCAATGATACTCAGTATGAAGAGCACTTGAGGCCTGATGAGAAGCACTTGCACAGGCCATTGAGGACTGGATGAGAGGGATCCGTGCAGCCGTATCAGGTATAATCAGTCAGGCTGGTTCAAACACTGGTTCTGGATCCAGAGGGGAGGCGGGGGCACCCAGCTGGATGTGGGAGGAATGAGGCATATTTGTCTTTAGGTTTTGTGTTTTTAAGAGACCACAAGGTCATTTTTTGGCTTTGCTAAAAATATTTTGGAAATTCATTAATAACTGCAGTCTTGCTGGTGAGGTTTAGTCACACTTTCTCTTTCAGTGTACTTAAATCCAGCTGTATTGACATTATTGGTTCAGGTTTTCTGTGTTTGGGGGATGAAAAATCCTCAGAAACAAAGTTTAGACCATCATGGGACTCTACAAAACCCACTAAATTATTAATATTATTATTATTTTGTACTGGCCATTGAGAACTGGATGAGCTGTAATCAGTCAGGGAATCAAACAGGAGACTTTCAGCTCCTTGTGTAGATGGACATGTTGAGAATTATTTTATTAAGTTAGTCGTTTTTGATCTTTGTTTGCAGGATCAGTAAGGCAAAACAGCTCCAATAAAGACACTGCTGATGAGTTTCTGTCCTCCATCTCTGTCTCAGTGTATTTGAATTCAAGCATTATTGAAATAACAAATATTTTAAGTGTTTTTTTTTTATTTTGTTACAAATATAAGCCAGTGAGAAATGTATATGTACCTTTTTAGAACAGTAAATGAGATGTAAAACACAAGTTCAAGTGCAGACTGGAAAACAAAAACAGTAAGTAAGTAAGTAAGTAAGTGGTACGGTTATGTGAGACAAAATCTAAAACATTGAAATCTCCAGCGTCAATCAGAGATTTTTTCCCCTTCTCGATGACAGTGAAATCCCACACTGCTCCATCACAGTGAAGCTGCAGCAAACCTTTACTCCAACAACTCGAGGAATTTGATTACAATTGTCTGGCTTTGTAACCGACTTGGCTAAACTGACCACAGTGATATTAAATCAAAAACCTATTGACATGCTATCAATTTTCAGTTTTTTTTTTGTTGAATGAAATCTATGGCAGACCAGTGCTAATTCTGCTGGGCTTTAGCCTCACCATGAGCAGTTAGCAGCCGGTTTATTATCACCTTGTTGTAGCTTAGTGTGTATACATACACTGTATACAAAGTTATTACAGACATGAAAGCACTTAAGCCCTCTGAAGGAAAAAGGGTGTTCAGAGGCTTGATAAAAAATCTCCGTTATTTCAAGGGGAGTTGAGGGCTTTATTGTTAGCTTTTGGCCACAAAGCTGGAGTCAGAGATGCTTTAAAAGAAAAACTCCAAAGCTGACCTTTAGGCCTCAATCAAAAACAGACCGTTTGGTTAAAAAAAAAAATGAAGGAGGCAAGAAGGAGGGGAGAAGAATTTACCGCTCTTTCAGAAGAAGAAGAAAAAAAAAGAGGCCTTGGCTCTGTTTGTGGAAAGAGAAGAATATCAGGAGGTTTGTGCCGTGAAATCTGCAAAAAGTCAGGTGCGCTGCAGGAGATTAAATCCTCCTGCATCAGAAAAACAGCACAAATTCGATTATTTCCGATTGTACCTTCTCATGAATAATTCATAATTTCACTGCAAAGTCTAAAGTGAAGCTTGAATTTGCTTATTTAAACTCCTATTTCCTATAAAGATTGCATTCGTGGCAGCAGTCCGCGCTTTAGTTTAATCACACTACCCATTTTAACTTCTTAATCCTCTTTAGAATTAAAAAACACCAACGATGTTTCATTCGGAATGAGACTAATAAATATCGGTTAGTCTGTCTATTTCCCTACATGCAGTCTGCCCACAGAGCTTGTTAACTTTTCCATGACAGCGCAGTTATTTGGGCTCTCTAATTGTAAGCCACTACTGAAAGCTGAGAACTATTTGTGTCAGAATAAAACGGCGATTAGCGGAGCTTCGTGCGCGTCTTCATCCACTTTAATATCGTAACAGTTGAGTTTGCTTTGAAAAAAAAAAAAAAAAAAAAAGCCGCAAGCGAGGTTGAAAAACAGCGAAAAACCTTATGAGCTCATTTGCTCTGAATAAAAATCGGGTTTAAATAAAATGACCCAAACACGCAGACGAGTGAAATCAGACGTTAATTCACCTCGCTGACATTTACATTCCGCTTGTTAATATTCTGTTAAGGCCGAGAGGCTTAAAAAAAAAGCTTTTATCAAAAAGAAACTTTCGGAGGAGACGCTTTATATTTAACCAGAGAGGATCTCAGTGTTGAGAACAAATTTGGGGCTGATGTTTGAAACAAAGTCGAAGGATGAAAAGGGATCAGAGCGGAATTAAAGCATAAAAACGGGCAAAAAAAGGGAAACTCAGAGGATTAAAATCGACACATTCAGGCTTAATTAGCCCCAAATGATCATAAAAATGAATATCCTGACGACTTGTTATTACGTTTCATTATTTACGTTTAATTGAAACTTTTCAAATATGTGAGGCAATATAATTTGATACTAAATCATGAACAGAAACAGGTTACGAAAGAACAGGAAAAAAATAGATACGCCTATTGAAAGAAATCAAATCAATCAACTCTACTCTGTTTTTTCATGTTGGCTTATAATAATAGAATAAAATGTTGTGTATCTGTCAAATATAATGTGAAAAAAGTATTTTTTTTTTAATGCGTAAGCGATTTTAGAGACAGAAATGTATCAAAAACAACCTGTTAAAAACTGTAAAGAGGTTGGAGATTGTCTGAAAATGTATTTAAATTTAATTTTTCGTTTTTAAAGTTAAATATTCACCATGAATAAATGTGTGAGTGTGTGATTTTCTATGGGGGGATCCAGCTCTTTTTATTTTTGTCCCCTGAGGAAGGGGACTTACCCTCCATATTGTTGAACACTTGAGCCTCTTAGACAAAGATTCCTGATGTTACCTAAAACCGCTGATGCTTCTCAAACTCCAGAGATCAGGAACAAATACAGCAATAATAGAAATACAACATTAGAAAACAACAACAACAACAACAAAATGTTCATCTTGTCTATCGACCTTTTTTCCTCAAGAAAAGAGCTGGAAAGAGAAAAAGATGAGTTTTCTTTCATACATTCATGGATACACTTTGATTTGGTCTGTAAATATATTTTAAAATATATTTAATATATTATTTATTTAATGATGACATAACATGACATAAACACACCCATCCTGATGCTTTGTGATGTAAAAATGATGAAGAAAAAGCAGGAAAACAATATACAAATGGCAGAAAAGTGCCCAGAATCCACCAGAAAGGGATACACGAAGCTTCACAAGATGAAGCCTTTTTGTGTGTGTGTGTGTGTGTGTGTGTGTGTGTGTGTTCTGTGTTTTTGGTTCTCACAGAAAGAAGAGGAGAGAGATTACGGTGGGACAACATGAGGCCAGAAGAACAAGGAAGATAAAAAGAGTGAAAAATATCAGAAGTGATCATCTAACAGGAGCCAGAAGAGGCAGAAAATGTCATCTGATCTGATGGACACGGATCAATTTCCAGCCTATAGACCTCTGTCTCCAGCTGAGGACGCCTCATAGACATGAATCATCCCTGGATGCCTCCCACTGTGTGTGTGTGTGTGTGTGTGTGTGTGTGTGTGTGTGTGTGTGTGTGTGTGTGTGTGTTTCTGCTTTAACATTTGACTCCTCATAAAGGATCTTCTAAATATAAGCATCTTAAATGATTGTTTTAATATAGTTGTCTGTTCTGTCAAAACCTTGTGCAGTAGTTCTGAATTATGGATGTGGTGTGTACTGTGATGATTAGAAACATTTTTAGATTCCTGCTCATGAACACCATCAAGGATGAATGTGTCCTATCTCAGCATGAAGTCATGTTTGTATTCTTTCCATCTGAGCTGTGAAACTCACAGAAATCTATTAAAAATGTTTTTTTTTTTTGTACAAAATATAATTGAGGTGTGATTAAGTCCATAATTAGGCCTTTAACAATTATTTCTTTTTTTAACATTATTTATATTTTTTCAATATTTTACATATACATTAAGTAGAAATACATGTGAAATAATGTAAAAAAAACAACAACATTTAATCCAGATGATTAACCATTTACCAACAACTGTATAAATTAATCAAATGTATTTTTTTACTGTTTATATTCATATACATATTGTTATTTATGTTATATATATAATATGTGTTTATACTATCTATCTATCTATCTATCTATCTATCTATCTATCTATCTATCTATCTATCTATCTATCTATCTATCTATCTATCTATCTATCTATCCGTATCTTCTTTTGTCCATTGTTCATATCTGACTTGGTATTTTATCTTAAAAAAGAACTTAGTATAAGTTTAATAGAATTTATATACTACAGACTCATAAGTGGAACAAAAAGAGTCCGGTGTGCATGTTCAACCTTTTATTGTTGAAGCTTTTATAAATATGGAGACAACATGTTATAGCACCGTGGATCACTTAGCAAAGAGCGGTGATAATTGCTAGGAAACATGATTTTATAGGAGATAATACGTTGTTAAAGCACTTCTCTAAACCCAAGGGTTTTACAAAACGCTTTACAGAGCAATCACGAGAAAGTAGATAAACAACAAACAAATAAAAAGAAGAATTTAAATGATGTAATATGGAGTTTAAATTTATGCTGAAGCCTCCTACAGTGAGGACACAATATTACCTCCAAACAGGCAGGCAGAGCGCTTTATAATAGAGTCCTTACTCTCTTATAAAGCCTGGCAGGCTGTTCTCTGGGCCAGCAGAGCCATAAGCCCCTCTCTCTCTGAAACACACACACTCACTCTCTCTCTTTCTCTCTCTGAAACACACACACACACACACACACACACACACACACACACACACACACACACACACACACACACACATTAAAGCCCTGCCTGGCCTCGATAGGGAGGCTTGTGCAGCAGATGTGGGGTCAGTGCTGCAGGGCCTTACATAAGGCCTTGGCTGAGCCGAGCTGAAACTTTTACTGCATTAAAGCCTCACCACGGATCCTTTTATACTGTTTAATTAGTTACCAATTAAATCAACAATTATAAATTAATTTAATTCAGACAGTCTTAATGAGATTTCTTAGAAATCTCAGCGATTAGCAGATGTGTTTGTCCAAAGAGCGGCTGGAATATGTGTGTGAAGAGCTTCACATGTAGAGCGAGAACAGGTTTGTTTTCTGCATTTTAACTTGCTCACCTTTTTTTATGTGAGGGTATAAAAATCAAAACCCTTAACAGTTTCAAAACACCGGCACATAAAACATCGGGCCCAAGCCTTTTTTGGGGCCTATACGCAAAACTTGACCCAGTACAAATGAAGGAATATTTCTTTGAATGCCTAACTTGGACATAAATAAATAAACAATAGAAAAGAAAATTATGTTAGTTTTGGAGGCCCTGCAGTGGTCGAGGGGTCAAAATCATGGAACTACTTGGTTCACTGATCTATCAAGCCCCCATTCTGGTCCTGACTGTGCCCGTGCACAGGCATAATAAGTGAGAAAAGCAACCACAGCAGCGTAATTGCAAGCAAGTGTTGAGATTGTATTATTTATCTAAAGTTCACCAGTTTCCAAAACATGTTTCCATTCCTACCTGCTGACTGTTGGTGGCGGGGCAAAGCCTTCAGTGTGTGTCTGACTCAAAGACGGGGACCTTAAAGATCACAGCTGCTGCAGAGCCGGGGGGAAGGCAGGCAGCTAATGCAGCCAATTAAAGTCTTATCCAGAGATGAAGCATTGTCTCAGGAAGATAACGGAGCTGCTAAGTGGCACTGCTAATGACAAGGGAGAGGTGGGGATCACTGCTGGATAATGCTGAACACCCTGTCTTTATGGAGCATATGCAGAATAAAATGAAAGCAGAGCGTGATAGTGAGACAGAACACTGCTGTGTACTGTTAACAGGCAGTGGGAAATGTGAAGGGAAAGGATAGGGACAATAAGTGTATTCTCACGGCCATCATATCCTGTCAATTTCATAACTTACAAACAAAATTTCCTGTTTTGCCAAGAGACAACAAAATTGACACCACAGGTATATTATATTGGTTCTGACTCACTTTTTTGAAGTTAAGGTTAGAAATACTTAAAGTCAGGTTTGTTTCTGTAGGCTGCAGGCTATACTGTGTTTTAGTCAGAGGTTTGACTCCTTTTAAAGTGAAAAAGTCAACAAATCCAACAATTTTTAAACATATCATACCAAAAAGTGGGTTTTTATGAAGTATTAAATTTCCCGTGAGTTCAGATTTTTGCGCCATAAACATTTTACTATGCAGAGCTTTTTAAACTTTAAATGTATATTTATACAACTCCTCCAGTATACTGAAAAGCTGCTGTGAACAAAAATGCATTACTGAATCCAGGAGAGGTGGAGCATACTGTTCTGTAATCTTTTATTTTATTCACGTGTGACACACACTCACACACACAAACTAACCTGCATTAGCATGGCCAGTCTTTGCACAAAAAGAGCTATTCAGGGAAAGGTATACATACAGTATGCACACATGCGCGAGCACCTCATCCCGAACAGAACACTGACGACACAGACAAACGTAAGTTTCTAATTCAACAGGCTTTATGAGGCTTATGGGACCATTGTCATGCGGATAACAACATAATAGTCTTTAGATGCAGCAACAAGATTAGTTGCAGCATTTCCACACCTTCCTGCGGGTGCAGAGCAGGCATGCAGCAACAGAGCACTCCGTATAAAACAAAGAGGCCATTGTTGGATAATTTAACATGTAATAATTTAACTAATTATGTGTTTAATAAAACTATGACTGGGGAAGTGGGAATGTGAGAGAGATATTTTATAAATGGATCTAGTGAGTCCCTTTTTCAAATTACCTGTCAATATAAGCAGGATAAATTAAATAAAAGGGATTATTGCTCTAAACTTGTGGAAATAACTTGTGTCAAGCATCCATAATCCTAAACTTCCCTGCCGCGATGCATCAGTTGTAACAAAGACTCAAATCGGTGAGAACTCATCTGCAGGTGTTGATGGAAATGTCAAATGTGATCAGTGATGAACATGCAGTGAGGGAAAAAAAATCCTGGTATTTAGGCATCTGGATTACAGTGAATTTCTCATTCTTTATGCAGGATTTGGTTGGTTATCCAGCTTTGACACTCCAGGATTTTAAATATGTAGACTACAAAAAAAAAAACATGTTCAATGTGATGTCTTCTACATTATAAAATAATACTTCACAGATGAAAGATGTCAATTATGTAATTACAATTGATCATAAACTATGAAACACATTTCTATAACTAAATTTCTATAAAGGTTTCTCTGCTTTAGTTTTGCTTTGCACCTTTCATGCTCAGCAACAATATGCACACAGCCATGGTAATTATGAAAGAATAAACCTGCATATTGGTGTAGAAGTAACGCTTTAGTCAGTAATGCTGCTAATGTTTTTCATTGTTACGAGCATGGTGTCACTGATATTGCAATTTTAACTTTTTCACTTATGCACCTGTATTGTTTGACTAAACTACACCACTCTTAACCAGACTTTCACACCAAACGAGTGAGGTCAGACAGCATAATGTTTACTTTAAAATAAGATCTTGGAGATATGACATTTTCGCCTGACAGCAACATTAACAATCTAAACTCGTCTCATAACACTTAAAGAGATTTAGATTCCTGATTTCAGTCCATTGTTGTTAATTGTTTTAGGTTGTTTTGTCCTTCCTAGTGTTTCCAGCCTGAGGAGGTTAATCCTGCTGCCTGAGTGGCTGTGTGTGTGTGTGTGTGTGTGTGTGTGTGTGTGTGTGTGTGTGTGTGTGTGTGCTTGTGTGTGTGTGTGTGTGTGTGTGTGTGTGTGTGTGTGTGTGTGTGTACATGCATAGATCTTTCTTTATGTGTCGGGAAAAAGACAGAACACCCTGTGTCTTGAGTCTTAATATTTCAATCAAGAATCCCAACTTGCAGAGCGAAAACCCCTGAAAAGACGGTGTGGAATCTCCCTTTAAACATGTAACACAAGCTCAGTAATCATCCCTCGAAGTGCTTCCAGGCACAGCACTGTACAATCAACTGAAATTTGTAGGAACGGAAAGCCCTGGCAGGGCCCAGGCTCCTGAGATCATGTCTGTTTTATTGGGGGATAAATGTTGCCATTGACATTGTGGAGGGGGAAGCGTGGCTGGCCCGGCTCTAATTGGCTGCATTAGCATCATCATTGCTGTACGCCCGCCCCTCCCAATCTGGCTCCATCTCCTGCCATTTGATTGGCTGCGTCCGCATTCCAGCGCAATTTACAAGCTACCTCTGGGAGGTTTTTTTTCTTTCTTTCCCCTCTTTGCTACCTCAGTTTTTTTCTTTTCTATGCCAGGGCCTAACAAGCATCAATGTGTCTGTGTGTGTGTGTGTGTGTGTGTGTGTGTGTGTGTGTGTGTGTGTGTGTGTGTGTGTGTGTGTGTGTGTGTGTGTTTCATGTCTTGAGCCTGTTCCAATAGTGTGCCAATTCAAAGGGGCTGAGAGCAGTGGAAGATTTGATTGAAACCAAGGGGGAGAGAGCGAGAGAAGATATATTTATACATTTGAAGGGGAGAGCAAAGCGTTCGACTTTACATCTAAAACAAAACTGTGAAAGTAGCGTTTGAAATCTGATCAATGACATAAAAAGAGACAAAATTGCCCTTTTCTAGTAGATTAACATTATTATTTTTTTGGCCGTTATTTGACAGAGAGAGCTGAAGACAGACAGGAAAGGTGGGTAGAGAGAGAGGGGATGACACACAGGAAAGGGCCGCCGGTCAGATTCAAACCCGGGCTGCTGCATTATATGGGTCGCCAGCTCTACCGACTGAGCTAACCAGGCACCCATATATTAATATGATTGTGTCACTTCCGAAAGACATTTGTAATGCTTTCTATATCAGTGTTTTTTACACCACGTTCGCTGTCCATTATGAACGACTAATCATGGATGCATGGACACGCCATGTGCATGAACGTGACTATGCAGCAAGCTGATATTGAAACAAATTATTACAAGAAATGCTTATTTTTAATTACATTTCTCATAGTTTAAGTACTTTCATTAAAAAATGTAGTAGTAGCATTTTGATAGTATGATATGTTTTTTAATTAATTCACAGATCCTTCCGTGTACCACTAGAGGCAGCTTGAGTACCACCAGTGGTACATGTACCATAGTTTGACGTCTACATAAATCAAGAGTAGACTAAAAGCACGCACATTGTCAGTAAAGGCACAAGATTACAGTATGTTTGGTTTTTGGCATGTACAAAGTATGACACACAAAGGGACTCTCTCAATTTGAGGTTGAAGATTTTACTCTGAAGAGAAACTTTTGGAAGCTATATGAGCTACTTAGAACAAACTGCTCTACCACAACACTTTGGACAAGACAAAAAGTAGAACTAAACCATTACAGTTTCCTGTATGGGGGCGAAATCAAAACCTTGAACTTAGAAAGGCAGTGAGGAATTCTCTTATATTGTTAGTAACTCACAGCTTAAAGGAAGGTCTGAAATCTGATCATCCAGTATTTACTAAACCTCTTCCATATGTAATCAAGATTTAAAATTCTATCCACAAGGTAAAAATTACTCCTTAGTCACCTTTTATCTTTACTAGCAATGTTTCATAATATGACAAAATATATAAACATCAAAATAATTCCCACTAATATTAAACGGAAATATAACCATAATTAAGTTCAGTTGTATGAAATAATATGCACATAATAACAAACTGATTATTGATTATTGATTATTATATCATTTATTTTCATTTCTGGCTGTTACATCCTGCCTCGGCTATTCTAGCATATTCCACAACAAGGACCTGTATGTGAAAGCCACATTATTGTCTGTGGGTGAGAAAGAAGAGGAAGGATTTAGGGGACAAAATAAAAAAAAAAGAACAAAGGGGCAAAAATTATAATTCACAATTATGTCTGGGAAACAAAACCCTGCTGGATATTTACTATTAATATGACTATTGTGTAAAATCTTTCAAATTATTCAAAAGCTAGACAAAGAAGAACTAGACTGTCTGGCTAAAAATGAGCAATACAATATACAAATCCCCATATATTTTTATATAACTTTTTCTTTCTTTTTTCTTTTTTTTTGTTCTCACAAAGGCTTAGCATTTTATATTCTAACCACACAGTTGGAGCTTACTTTACTCTACTTTTCATCTCTTCACACTCCTCCTTTCACAGCACCTGTGATCATTTTGTGGACCCTGCGATGCAAAGAGCCTTACAGGGTGGGTGAGCCCTTTGAAGTGCCAACCCTGGAGGTGTCGGTGTCATCCTCCACCCACAGAGCTTTAAGGGAAATGGTGGGAGATGGAAGCTGCTTAATCCTGGATGTGTGATGATGGCAGCTTTACGAATGGACTACCTGTTTTACAGTGCAGTGTGTCTAAACATCAGCATGGCTCAGGCCATTTCAGAAACACACTGTGTGTACTCTGCAGCGTGCTACAAGCCAGGAAGAACAAATTACTTTTGTGCAATAGGCTGCCATTTTAGTGCCATCGACCTATTGTGCACTAATACCTCCTTCTGGCTATAACACGCACACACAGACACACACACACACACACACACACACACACACACACACACACACACACACCCTGTGCAGGTAAGACAGACAGAAAGGAAGGGAAGGTTTAAAGCAATACAACACGTCAGCAGACTCATTAAATGCCACACGCACAAATGGAAAGATACAAACAGATATTCCTAGCCTACTGACAGAGCACATGCATTCATACATTCATGCACATGCGCACACACACACACACACACACACACACACACACACACACACACACATACACACCTACAGTACCTCCATCCCTCCCCCACTATCCCCACATCTACTCTCTCTCACAAAAAAGGGCAAGAAGCTTTGTGAATCATCTTTTTCTGCAGCCTAGCCATCTTTAATCTCTGCACAGGGATTTAGGGGGAGGGAGTGTGTCTCCAGCCTGAGAGCATCCCTGGGGTGCTCTCACCTCAGGAGCAGGGGCCTAATTGGGGCCCTTGTAGCAGCAGTTTGTGCTCTCAGCTCAGCTGCATAGGGGGTCTGTTACAACATCAGCAGAAAGTCCAAAAGAAGAACTGTGCAATTCTTACCTGTTTTGTTTGATCCATTTCAAACAATTTTTTAAAATATTTTGTTCATTACAATGTAAAATTAATTCATGTGGTGCCTTGTTCTGTTAACATTTGCAAAATACTTAAACCTGTTATTTATGACAAATAATTGATCTGTATAATATATTTTAACATGAATTTAATTAATTGTAACTGTTCAGTATGTTATAATAAACAATATAACTATGAATAACATACGAAGATGTACATGTTCGCAGCTCTTTGAGGCTGTGTTTAGACCCAGCAGTGCTTTGAACTAAATGCCAGCATCAGCATGCTATCAGTGTTAACATGCCGATGTTTAGCAGGTATAACATTTACACATTTACCATGTTCACTATCTTAGTTTAGTGTATTAGCATGCAAACATTTGCTAATTAGCACCCAACAGTAAAATGGAGGTTAACAGGAGGTATTTGGTCCTAAACCAAACAACGGCACTAGCTAAACAGTCACCAAAGTTATCAGAATGCACAATTCATCCAGTGCAAGGATATTTCAGTCTGGACTGAAGTGGTGGACTGACATTGCCATCCCTGGAGCCAGTTTGAATTGTCTGATTAAAGTATTTACATGTATTTGCAGTACACACAACAACAAATCAAATATGTTTCATGAGATTCAGAGTAAATAAATTCATGCTCACCAGCAGCTATCATTCACAAGTTGCATGGTAATAAATAACTATAGAATCACATAATTAACATATAATGATGAAAATGATGATCACAACAGGTTTTAAAGTATCACTGTAATAATTTAATGGGACCAGATTTATGTAATGCCTTTAAGATTTATTGTTCATCAGTGTCAGCCACCATTTTGTCTGGCAGAGAGTCGATATGATACAATAAAACCCTGAGTGTGACCACTGGCGACGTGTCTGAGGGGATGTTGGTTCTCTGCAGAGCAGTTGCACAAAGTGAAGGCTTATTATGTTTGGAGTCTGTGTCTTATTTGGCTGCACTTCACGGGGACTCGCAGACTAAATAAGTTTGTTTTCTAAGTGTCTAAACAGTGTAAAAGCAAACACAGTCGGGCAAAACACATTAATGCATGATGCAGAATCAGACTGTGCGGTTTCGGCATTGTAGCTGGATATAATTAACTGCAACAGAAAAATTAAAACCACAAGAAATGATATCCACATGAGGACAAACAACTGACAGCAACTAAAAAAATGGAAAGTTATTTTTAAGTAACTGAAAAAATTGTGTAGGATTTAGTACATTAACCACAGGAGGTAATATGATACTGTTGTAGTCAGTTGTTACTTAAATTATGACAAGATACATTAACAACTTACAGTTTCTCTCTCTCTCTCTCTCTCTCTCTCTCTCTCTCTCTCTCTCTCTTACTTTTCATTCACTTCTCATCATATTTATTCATAATGAGGCTCAGACCCACTTTCACATCCTGCTGGGTGTGTGTGTGTGTGTGTGTGTGTGTGTGTGTGTGTGTGTGTGTGTGTGTGTGTGTGTGTGTGTGTGACAGATGATACTCTGTGACAAACGTCAGGATGACTCAGCATCCATCCATTAAAGGATTAGATGGTATTCTGCTACTCCACATATCAAAGACTCCCCAAATGATCTTATCCAGTACGTCGCCTTTCTTGCCCCACATTGTTTTATGATCCGTCTGACATGAAATAAGTTCAACAGTGTAAAGGCAAGAAAATAAGCTGACCAGCTCATGTGTACTCATAATTTATGTTTTTATGTGTCAGCAACTAAAGCATGATAGCAAATGTCTATTTGGGAAATATCATGGTCTTGGTTGAATATTAATTAAGTCAAAAGTGACTTGAAGAATGGGACAGAACATATTTACTTAACATTTAACAAAAAGCACGATCTTTCCTAACCAGGTTTCAAGCAATAAACTTGTATCTGAACACAGTGGTTGTGGACCGCTCAGCATCCTGTAAGGAACTACTGGCAGCTATGGCATGAGCTATGGGCGTGGTTTAACACTAGGTGTGTGTGACGACGTGTGTGAGAAGTGCCTTAGGGGTTTGTGTAGATACTGCTAACATCCCTTATATCAGAACTGGAGAGTATTTCTTCCTTGAAAGAAGCACAAAGAACGACACTGAAGGCTTTTCTCAATAGAAAATATGTTTTTGATCTTCTCCCGACTGGCTTTGGTAAGAGTTTGACTGATGTTATATGGTTCATTGATCTGATTGGTTGAAGTTTGCCCGTGATAGTGCATGCTCTTTCCCAGTTTCCAACAATGACTCCCCACATGGTTCTGTGTAAAAAAAAAACATCTGGTGCATTCAGGTTAGCTTTTTGTTGCCTAAGCCTAAGCCCTGGCAGGATTCAGATCACTTTATTGGGCCAGATAGTTGATGATGACAAATACTTGGCAGGTGATTGGATGCAGGACAACGATAAGATGAAGGATTAAGAAAATTGGCGTCACAGTTATTGCACGTGCTACACGCCCATCCACTGCTCCAAACTCCACACCAACTCCAACTTTCTGCCTCACTACATAACAGGACACTACTTCCTGCTTTGGCACAAGATGTAAATAAATGTAAATGTATACACAATATGGACACAATTCCTAGAAATATTGGGCTGCGTTGTGGGAGAAAAAGAGGTGGTGGCTGGGATAAGAGTCGGGTAAAGAGGAGGGAAGGGAGTGTAAGGGTGAGTCAGTGAGATTATACGGGGGAGGAAGGATGGAGATGGAAGTCTGTAATTGGTTGCCTGGAGAGGATTAACCTGTCTGCCTCCAGCCTCTCCCTTCTACCTTAAACAATATACTATAGACCTGCGTTACCGTGGCAACTACAACCCACTGTTGTACCTCCTCCTCCCGGCGGCCCCATCAAACTAAAAAAAAGAAAACCCTCTAAAAACAACAAAGTCGCGGGCATTTCTTTACCTCTGGTCCTCTGTCTTCATCTTGGCTCTCTTGCAGCTTCATCATGACCGCCTCCCCCTCACTCTTTCTCTGATTAATTAACCATGAGACTCAGTTCCCAGTGAGGGAATTATATTGTCTACCTGACCAGGTAAGCGGAACAGTGGCTACTGTACGCTACATTAGTATCTGAGTTTCCTGACTCCTTCACCGCAAACACTATAATTAAAAGGCAGGGAAGGGCATCCCCTTCCTTTTATCTCTGGATTTAAATTTGATTGACGCTTTGAGACTCCATGCCACACACGTACACGTGTACACATTTCACGCACACACACTCACACTCCTAACCTCAGATGTAGCCGCAAGGCAAGCAGAAACTAGTTTGTGTGAGAAACCACAGCCAGCCAGACACACAGAAACACAGACAAACACTCCTGTGAAAAGACTAAAGCACGTTTTGCGAGGTTCCCACCAAATCGCTCTATGACAACACACAATAGGACAGGAAATAACACCCAGACTACACACACCTTCATCCTGTATTCTGTCTGAACAAACACTTGATTGAGAATGGTTAGATTAATGGATGAATGGTTTGCACAATAGCAACAGTGGTGCCAAGTATGAGAACACAGGCTCATTAAACAGCAAATGCACAAAGATTGTAATTATACAGTTTGCATTTTTTAGGATTTTAGGGATCAGACCAATGTACATTTATTAAATATTGTATTTGAGAGTTGTGCTGTATACTGCTTAAACAAAACTCACCACTACATGTGAGTGAATTCTAACACAACTGCTAAAAGGACAATTTCATACTCTGTTTTTATGAGAATCAAATACTGTTAAACTGTTATCATTTTATGTGTATTTTGAAATAACGATTCAAAATCAATGACAAACATAAACGATGTTCACCTACAAATGATTTTAGAAATCCATCTAAAATCTTTCAGTATAAGATCTGAAGCCTTTTGTGTTTAACCACAGATTTTTCATACTGTGAATCCTACTTCACATCATATAAACCTTTACACGACTGCAGTAAATGCATTAGCTTTTCTGTTGTGCTAATGGGTGCAGCTAAAGCTACACGGTGGCGATTGACAGCAACCCACCCATGAACTTCATGACTGATGCTGGATCAACTAAAGAGGCTGCTGATGATCCAT
Source organism: Dicentrarchus labrax (assembly GCF_905237075.1). Classification (NCBI taxonomy): domain Eukaryota; kingdom Metazoa; phylum Chordata; class Actinopteri; family Moronidae; genus Dicentrarchus; species Dicentrarchus labrax. Next base: position 24,743,414 of record NW_026136705.1, on the reverse strand, counting down.
GAAAGTCAGGCTTACTGGGATGAGTCGTAGTCATATCTGATAGTAAGTCTCTTTTATGTTTTTGTTGAGTAACATGTTTCACTCACCTGTGCTTTAAAGAAGAACTCTAAAGTTTGGTCCGAATGTATGTGATTTCATAAAGTATTTTTAAAGTACTGTAAGTCACTATTGACAATCGATGACTCTAAAAGAAAGCTGGGGTTTTTGCCTCATCTCGACAGGTCTGTGTTTGGTTGTGTGTGTGTGTGTGTGTGTGTGTGTGTGTGTGTGTGTGCATGTACGTACATGGATGCACATGCGTGCGGTGCCTACACGAAGGCATCGTGTATCAAGGCTTTTCCAACTATTCTTTGCAGGAAATACTTGTTGTGTTACTGTACGTGTTTAATATATCTTCTTTTGCACTTTTGTTGCATGTTACTGAAGAAATAAAGAATACAAATCAATTTCAATTTAAAATTTCTTAATAAAATTTCCACTACAGCTCATGTAGATTAAATTAAATTAAAATGATCTTATATCTTATCTTACAGTTGCAGCAGTACATGTATGGAAACTGATGAGTTTCTCCCACACACATACACACAGATCATACAAGAATTACTGATGTAAAAATAACCCAATGGTGTCATTTCAGTTAATTCTTCCCTTTTTTCTCTATTTCAGTCTTATTCACTCGCTGTTATTTTATTGTAAGGAATGCTACATAAACAAGTAAATAAAGTTCTACAACAAAGAATAAAATAAAAAGATGTCTGAAGCAGAGCCTCAATGAAGCTGCCATACATTGTTACAGCGTGAGTTGAGACACACAGCAGAGCCACATACCCCATCACAGACCCAAGGATTATACGTTTTAAACAACATCTGTCTTTCCTTCTCCTCCTTCTCGCTCTCTTTCTGTCTTCAGGAGGAAGGGATAAACAAGCCAATACGCATCCAGATCATAAACCATTATCCTGATCCTTTGCCTGTCTCCTGTGTATGTTGACAGAGATTACAAATTACCAAGTTTGTGTATTATTTTGCTTGGCTGCTTATGGTTTGGTTTTCCTGTGTATAACCAGATGTGGTTCACATCACCAGGGCCAACTGTAGTCTGTGTTTTAAAGTCCTCATGCATGAGTGGTTGCCTGGAGGGAATTGTGTTGTTGTCTGTGGTGATGCAGTCAGTCTAACTAACCAAAGAGCCAAAAGACCAACCAACTAATCAGCCAACCACTCTGCTGAATTGTTAACCAGACAACAAGCCAACTGACCAGCTCATGGTCGTCACTCAGTCAATTACTGGGGCCAAAAACCCTAAAAATGGGGTAACAGATTGAAGTCAGGTTGAAGCTGAGGGGGTCAAGCGAGAGGCAATCACTGTGCCTGAGTGAGACCACCTGAGAGATCAGCAAATCATGGCATACACACAAATATTAAGAATTTAATTTGAAACTCTAGAGGAGATCACAACAGGCCCAGTGATGCTGAATTTTGAGGAAATGTGTATAAAATGTTGTATAAGACATTTTTGGAACAAACTGATACAGACATTGTGGAATACGATTATTCTTCTAATGTTAAAGCTACTAAAAGGGACATTTTAGAGAGAACACTGGATATTAAGGGGTTAAACTTATTATCCCTTTAATTATTTATTAAAATCACCAGCAAGCCACCCACTAGAGGAAGCCAAAATAGCTATTAAACTTCTATACTGTGAGAAAAACAAGTCTATTGACTTTGTATTTATAAAGAACGTGGGGGTTTCCCATTTGGTTCAGTTATAGCATGTTTTGCTGTCTTGCAGTCACTACAGGCAAAGCATCATAAAGTTCAATTCTGTTTTCTTTTACAATTGTAAAGTTTGTCCATTATTATTATTATTGATTTTAATAACTTTTTATAAACCAAATTATCTGCTGAGTTAGTATAATTAGTCGGATAACCAGCCAGCTCATCAGCTAACATGCTAACGCAAACTGACTTAAAGAAAACAGTCAACCAAACATTTATTAGACCAAATCTCAGTTAACAATCCAACCAACCAGTTATCTGAAGAAGAGAGAAGCACGACAGGCACCCAACAGACAACAAAAGGACAAACCAAACCGTCAATCCGGCCATCAACCAAATATCCATCTGGAGCACTGGGCAGCCACACCTTGGGGTTTGGCAGTGTGCGGCATTCGACAGAAACCATCACACTGTGTTTGTTATTACAGTACAACAGTGTACAGTCAAATCAATCAAGAAGATTAACGACATGCAGACCTGGGACAGATTATGTCTTTGTTTACTGCAGGAAAGGCCAAATGTAAAAAAAGCTAAGCCAAGCCCAAACAGTAGACCTGTACCCGCTGATGGGTCCTACAGCCCAGATCTGTCTATGTCATACAGGTCCAAGTCTCACTTTGTTTACTAAGTAGAAAAGATGCAGGAACACTGGAAGAGGTTTTAACAATTCATCGTTTGGTCTTTAGAATACAAGGAAACAGTGAAAAATGTCGTCATAAGCTTCCAGGGCCAAGCAAACATATCAAACTGTTGAGGTTAGTTAGTTTTTCTGACTAACAGTCCAAAATTAAAAGATTTTCACTTTACTATCATACAAGACTAAGAAAATATTATAATCAGTATTTGAGAAGCTTTGATTTGATTCTTTGGTATTTTTGCTTTAAAAAATATTAAATAAATATATATAGATATAGCAAATGAATCGAGTAATTTAATCAGTCTTTAAAAGAAACTCCAGTAAAGCTCAGAAAAAGGAAACATGTTCTGTGTCCAAACTGCAAATGCACCTGTCAAAATCACTGAAAATGTGTTTAATATTTAAAATTTCAAGTATTTCTTATTCCTGGAAACAATGACAAAACACAAAGTTTGTTGACAAGACATTGAACCAAGAGGGATATGACACATATATGGCGTATAAAGGGGATTAATAAATACTGCTAACTTGGAAAAATATGGATGTGAAAACAGTTGGTAGGGGTTGCTTAATTTTTTGTGTTTGCACACTTGGAGTTTATGCTTTGGGATTAACATCAAATTTGACTGAAATTGATCTATTGTAATCAAGGATGTGCACAACGCCCATCTGAAGTTACCCGAAAACCCCATTTGCCCTCTTTGGTTGAGCTGACCGTCTGGAGGAAAATTATTTTTTTATTACTTTTATACATGTTTGCATCATGTAATGTAATACTGCCATATACATATCATATATATATATATGTATAATGTATCGTGGATGTCCCTGATTGTAATCACATGTCACTTAAACCAAAACCGAAACTTTGTTACTCTATCCCCCTGTGGCCATTGCTAAATATGTAATAATAATAATAATCTAATTTCTGTTTTGTTTTTTTTTTGCAGCCATTTCAATGTCTAGGTAATCAAATAATTATATCTTGTATATTCTAGCTATTTCAAACATTTTTATATATGCAACTTGAAGAAGACAGTATGAGCATGTGCTGTAATTTGACATGGGACTTCAGATTAGATACATTTTTTGGGGGAAAAAGGGAACGCAAATGGTTAGTAGGAGGTCAAAGGTCATTTTTACCCAAAATGCATCACATTACCATGAGCTCATGTGTTTCTGACAGGACTGGGAATCATACCATCACTGTTTAGAGTTACAGATCTGCGTTGCAGCAAGCTCTAAAGGAGATTATCTACACTGTCACACCTCTGTAAAACAAACTGAAACACAGGTTTGCTACAATAAAAGCACAGACAATCCCATCAAAAACCTGCAGTTATTACAGCATCTCCTTTTAGACCATGACTCACTCGTCTTTCAATAGTTTTTGTGGATCCACGCACTGTCAGATCAGTATCAATTTATCACTGCAGTCTAATGAGAAAGAGTTCTGCTTGAGGAGTTTTGGTAAAGCCAGGCGTGACTGCCAGGCTCAGACAGAGAAAATAAACACAACCTGTGTGATCTCTCATGCCTGGTTAACATCACTGACAATATGTTGTATTTCACACAATCAACACATAGTTTTGTCTCATAGCAGATGTGGAATCCTGCGAAGCATGAGATACCGACTTTTCATGAAAGTGCTGATTATGCGTCGCTCTCCTGCTCTGTCAGTGGGTCAGGCGAGGTTTTGTGTGCACAGTCGCTGTTTTGATGAAGACTTAATTACGTCGTGGTTATGTTTGGTGTCATTTTTTAGGGAAGCAGAGAGCTGTGTGAGGTCTGATCATCACAAAAAAAGAGAATAAATAAGTCTTTGTACCACCAAACCTCTGTGAAGGTTTGTGTCGTTGACTCCACATCTGATGTAAACACACAGCTCAAATACATAATATGCATCATCATGGCAATGTCTGTATATATACAGAAATGGATGCATTATATGACTACATTAAGTGAAATATATACTCGTTTTTAATGGTGTAATGTAAACCTCTAACACTCATCTCTTTTGGGGTTAGGCAGATGAGAACTAATGCAGTGTCTTCAGGTGATGAGCTGAACTGCAAGCAAACTGCAGAAAATTGAAAAGAGTATCAAAACCCTCAATATTAATAATTCAATTGCAATTGAAATTATTTTATTTATTTATTTATTAGCTTTTTTAAATACAAAACATCACTAATGTTTAAATGACTATTATTATTATTAGTAGTAGTAGTAGTACTAGTAGTAATAGTACATTGTTATTATTATTCTGCTGCTGAAAGGTATTTTTGAGGGGGAAAAGCCATGAAAATGGGCACACACACAAGTTTTTACACCCAAAACTGTCCAATTTTTGCTTTCTGGAATATTACTTTCTAGAATAAATAAAAGACACACCTCTTCTTAAATTGGCACTGGACATAAATTGTTAGGTGCAGAATTGTCCGGTGTGGATGTAAATCCTCTGAGGTACTAGGATGCACCCAGTCTTATATCAGTGGTAAGTACAACTGCCGCTATTACAAATAATAGCATTATTACTTTTTTCACTGCAGCATTTATACAACTGCAGGTTTCATGGGGTCAACAATAACTGAAAACTGCCTTAAAAAGAACATTACAGCTAAATAAACAATTGCAAGCATTATTACAGAGGTAGTAGTAGGTCTAAAACCCTCTGTGTGTTATATCTGTGTCAGATAGTTTCAACTTGGGGCCTTTGTTTTTATTGATGTGTAAAGTTATGGCCTCTTTGAAAACCTGATAGAAGTCTCATGTTGCTTTAAAATAAACTACATATCAAAATATTGAGTATTGTTGCTAAGTTGGAGTTTGCAGTGATCTAGAACTTAAGAAATATTTTTTTTTAATTTTTGGATCATGTTGTCTATCCCCTGTATTAGTACTAAAACTGCGTCTGTTATTATTACTACTATTAGAATCGTTATTAGAATCAAGGCTGTATAAATTAGTTCTGTATGCCTCAATGAGTTGTGCACCGTGTTAAGAAAATAAAAATGTCACACTGAGAGTCATTGTCGGTACAACTGCTCATCAAATGTTAATTCTAACGTTATTAAACACAACATCCGTAATGCTTGCTAACCTCTCCCCTGGTACCTCCTGGAGGCCCTGCCCTGTTTGATGTTCTGGATGAGAGGTAGTGTTTGTTAATGCTGCCACCACAGGCAGAGACCTACCAAGTCAGCAGTGCCGCAGGTTGGGTCATGTATGACTGACTGTGGGTGGGAAGCGTCACTGAGGAAAAACCTGCAGAGAGAAGGAGGACAGGAGAGGACCAACAGATATTCCCCTTTTTACCACTGAATACTGATTGTTTTAACATTTAATTTAATTAGCATTTTGTCTAAATCAGCTTTCATTTTTTCTAACCAAGAACTCTATGATGGCCAAATGCAATGCTGTAGCCACACCCACTAAAATACAACATTATCTGTATTTTTTTTTTTTACCATGGTTTCTATTTACTACCACTGAGGATTGTGGTGTTTATTCAATTCAGTTCAATTCGATTTTATTTGTATAGCGCCAGTTCATAACAGACGTTATCTCAGGACACTTTTCAAATAGAGCAGGTCTAGACCGAACTCCTTATAACATTTATGTTCATGGAGGCTTTTTTCCATTTTTTTTTAGTATTGCACAATTCATTTAGGAGTATCTACAATATTTTCTCACACTTACTGTAAAACTCATTGAGAGATTATTGGTTTTACAGCAGTTGTTCACCATCAACAACATCATCATTAACACTATTCGTGTTTTTATTTCAAAGAAAGGGGAAGAAACTGGGAAAGTGTGAAGTAGAAGCAATATACATGGCAAACCCCTGAAAAACTTGCAAAAAACATGAAAGGCCCCATCTAGAGCCAGTTTGGTTTGTCTGTTGTGGGCTACTAGAAAACATGGCAGTTCAACATGGCGGACTCCGCAGAAGAGGACCTGCACCCTCTGTAGATAAAAACAGCACATTCTAAGGTAATGAAAACCCAATTAGTAATCTAACTTAGTAAGTGATTACACACTAATGAAAACATACAATGAATATTGTATTCCATTTCTTCCAATATGACATCCTAAATGTTACGCACTGGACCTAAAAAGTAATATTGTGCTTCTTTATGTTTAAGATCTAGTGGGGTTTTTTAGATATTCAAAAAAGCTACCCCACATCCTGTAAAACTTTTTTGATCTGAATGTGGATAGACATCTCAAGACATGACATTAAGCCACTGAACCTTTCCATCTTAACAAAACATACAACTACTACTAGGACTCCTCCTGAACTAATACTATTCAACAACTGTTAATGCTTCCACACCCATCACATCTACTACTACTACTACTACTACTACTACTACTACTACTACTAGGACTGTACAATAAACCTTATTTATCATAGTAATGATATTATGAATCAATTATCAACCTAAATGTACTCATATCTCAATTTACATTAAATGAATAGTCAGAATCCAAAACATTGTGTCCCACCAATGACATGAATGCAGTTCAGACTATAAATAATCAGGACAAACATATCAGTAGGAATCTGGCATGAGACAGGAATGATTCTCTACTTATCGTTACTAAATTGTCACATTAAAGGGGAACTTGGCAACTCTAGCCATTTCTTCGCTGGTTTTCACTTTTGTCGTCGCATGTTTTCTCAACGAGCTCCCCCTACAGCTCTGGGACGTATATTTCAAAACACTGTCATAAAAAAACTCACTTGCGGCACCCTCCTCCCCCTTTCTACCGCTGCTGATGTGCATTTGTTGCCGGGCAACTTTTTCGTGTGGAGCAATGTCTACCGAGGTGGGTAATACATTCATTGTCGCTTGTTCTTATAGCCGGCGTGGTTAACCGGTATTGAGGGGGGCGTGTGCGTTTATGTGGAATTGCCGTAAAGCAGTTCGTATTTCTTGCTCGTTCTCGCTTCTCACGATACTTTCTATTTCCAACTTAACGGGACAGTCGTCCCAAAGTTGCAAGGTTGGTTTTCAGCCTGGGGACACTAGGGGGAGCGGGGAAAGTCACCATTTATACTGGAACAGGCCATTTAACCATCCAAATGATTTCTAAACGGGTTTATTAAGTTGAAATAGTTGCCAAATTCCCCTTTAAAGGCATTTTTGACTAATCAATTTTTTATTTCCAGGTCATATCGTTCAGTCATGATACTATTTCTACCTCAAACACTCAATATCATGCAAAATCATACTTAACAAACACACACACACACACACACACACACACACACACACACACATCAAGCATGACAAATAACTTCACCTGCCATGGCCTTATTTGCCCCCTTACCCTTTACAATGCAGCTAATCCGCAGATACACCAGAGATCCCTCTATGCATTCTCCATGAGTGGAGGTCTGCGGTTCTGAGCGCAGGCTGCCTAACTGCCCCCCCTGAGACCAGTCTAAACAAGGAGCCTGAGCATGTCAATTACCCCCAGGAGTCGGTACACCAAAGCATATCGGATGCTGCTAACATACACATGCACACACCCATCCTTGCATGTTGGCAGAGGAGCAGTGGCATCATGGATATGTATGACACATGCATACACACAATCACACACCCAGACAGCTGTGATTTCCCCAGGTAGCTGCTCTAAGCCTGCAGAGGGAGGATTTGTCGGAGTCCTTGTTTAACACAGATGTCAAAATGAGAGCGCTGCGGCACGGTGGGAGAGGGGGGTGAAGTTGATTTTTGACAGAGATGTTCATCTCATGCTGCTTTGATTGACAGGTAGTCAAGCCCTTAGTTTAACCCGTCTTGTCTGACAGAACGTCTACTGAATGATCAAGTGATAACCCAACTCAATTTAAGCAGCTGTTCATGTTCAAGAGGTTGTATGAGGTCAAAGGGGTTTTTATATTTTGAATATGCCACAGTTTTTGAGTGTCCCTCTGAACTGGCAGGCTGAGGTACATGCTGGAAATGTTTTGCCATGCATGCATGCAGTGTGGCTCTAAGGATGGCAACATCAGTCGGTTGTTCAGTCCACCACTTTGGTCCAGACTCAACAACTATTTGATGGATTTCTGTGAAAATCTGTAGATATTTGTGGTCCGCAGACCAATTTTTAAGTTTGTCCAATATTTTTGTTTATGACCAAACATCTGCAAAACTAATGATATTCCCTTTCATTGTGTTCAAGGATTTGCAAATTACCAAAGATTTGCATGCTAACATGCCAAACTACAATGGTAAATCTGGTCAACATTACCATCATAATGTCACAATATTTGCATAGTTGTAGTGTTAGCATGCTAATATTAGCGTTTAGCTTAAAGCATCACTGTGCCACAGTACAGCCTCACACATCAGCTAGTATGGCTGTAGACTCTTGTTAAACAGTACAAAATAAAAAAAAAATCCCCAGTAGAGCAGGAATACTCCATGGTTAGGTTTTGTGTAGTAAATCTCAATGGGAAAAAAAGTCTTACGTCACACGTCATCACCAGAAAATCAACATTTGATCTTTTGTTCAAAGAACAAAATATGTTTCAGTAATAAAGCAGGAAGTAGTATGATGTTACAGCGTTGATAAAACCTGTCAACAGACATAAACACTGGGCAAAGTACGCAAAACCACTTCTGTGGTAGTTCTATAGTAGCTGTTTCCAGGACAACATTTTGCCGTGATGACACACACAAGGTGAAAACAATACCAGCCACATGCTGTCGCAGCTGGTAATAAGGTTATAGCTTGGTTATGATAGCTGATAGATTGTTGTGATGGTAACTAAGTCTGGAGGTTTAACTAATAGTGGAGGTAAAAAGAGGTCTTAATTCTTGCCTCACAGTGAAAGTCAGTTAACTTAGCAGTGGTAGAAGATTATTTTGTGCTCAAAACATTGCAACTAATGTCAGTCTGTAGAGGTTTAAATAAAAGATTGAACTACATGCTGCATGAGATTTTTGACGGCATTAGTGAAACATATTTAAACATCTTATCTTTAACATGGAGCATAACATTGCTTTTGTATGCCTGAACATTTCTTTATCCACCAACAAATGTGTCATGCTTTCTTTCTGCTACTCTGTATTTAAACCAAAAACAGTACACCAAACCAAAAGTTCCCACATAGGTCAAGAAATGTGACTTTTCTCCCATAAGTCAAATTAGGTAAAAACCCTTCTAAAAAGATTTGCCTCTGGTGACTCTGTTAAATAGGTAGACAGTGCCTGGGGGAAACTTTTTGACCTGTTACCTACCAGACTCGAACCGCTGCTATGAGGAAGTGCATCTTAATGAACTCCTCTGACTGTCTGGAGCGTGGGACGCATGAGTAATGTCAAAAAGCAAAGAAAACTTAGAGATGTAATCTCCTCTCCTGGACCTTTCACAGCTTTCTGTTTACACTTGCAAACAAACATGTGTGGAAGGAAAAAACTCAACCCCTCGGGAGGGAAAGACAACCCAGACAATGATTGGCAGCAGCTTAACAAAGCACCTGTCTGACAAAGACAGATAGACAACACACACGCAAACATGCAAACAAACACCAGAACCTGTCCTGTTGTATGCCTCCACAAATGAGGCAGAGAGAGAAAAGGTCTTTAACTCACTGCTGCCCATCCAAATTGGTGTGTAAGGAGAAAAGGCCGAGGAAGCAGCATAAAAGCGTAACGAAATGAGAGCGGGAAATTATGCAGAGACAAACAGTGAGTGTTGCTGGAAGAAGAGGAGGAGGAGGAGAAGATGTGGTGACATCAGACTTAAAGCCCAGAGATGGGGCTTGTTAGCAGGAAGCTCTATTAGGTTCGCCTCCTGCCCTCTTCTCCATTCTCCTTTGTCCTCCTCACCTCTCCCGCCAGGCCTAAATTGGTCTCCAGAACTCCACCTGACTCCCCTCCCAGCCTGCAGCGCTCATGTATATGCATCTCAAATCCCCCCCGGACACGGGCAGACAGGCAGACCAGGCGTAGCGCTGGTTCACCTAACAAAAGCAATTTGGTACGATACACCGTTTGGGTCAAGTACCCCGCGTGTTCCCCCTCAATTGTTTTAATCAGGCCAAGGTAGCAGGAAAGAGAGGGCTTGGAGGCACCTAAAGGCACCTTTCCTCCTGGCCATTATCCTCCGGTGGGTGAATTGTGGATGTGGTTGTTAACAGAGACAGATGTGACAGCCCATCTTGGAGACGAGTCAATTAAAGGAGTCTGGAACTTTTTTAAGGGTGAAAGATTCATATAGACATATATGTTTTCAGGGAAATTAAAGGACAAGTTTGACACCAGAGACGTGGAAGTGAATGTCAAGAGGGGAAAAACACTTGTTAAATGGAGACCTTGGCATTTGTTATCGGAGTTGCTGGAGTTCTCTGAACCAGACAAATTATCACACTGTGGAGTAAAGTTTTCACATTCATCCTTTGGTTCCTTAAAGACTATTACAAGTTTTCACTACACTTTGACCGTTACACTTCTGGCAGATTGGTATATCAACGAACTTAGCCATTAACTGATGTGAACATAAAAAAGTTAAATAACATAAATCTCCTAGTAGATCAGGCTTCATGGTCTCCATTTTCCATCAAAGTCACTTCCTATGGTAACAGGGAAGATTTAGTCTCCATGTACTGCAACCACTGCAATTTATTCCTATTAGGTTTTCTGGACTCTCTGGAGATTTGGATACAATGGGCCTCATGCAAGAATATGTTTTGCTTTCTTATCCTGAATCTCTTTGTGTTTCAAGTAAGATTCACCAAACTCTCTTAACTGGACAAACTCCTCATAAATTATTACATTTCAGATTAATGTCATCTGTTTGCTTACTCTATACCGATAAAATTGCCATAAAGTTTAAGTTTAATTAAAGTTACTAAAGAGTAAAAAGAAGCCTTTCCCACTGCAGAACTTCTTGTCCTGCTGTCAGAAAATAAAATAGCAGTGTCAGTAGTGGTGTTAGAAGACCAGCAACATCTTCATGTCCTTTGGAATGATCTAAATAAATAATCTCAAACAGTGCCAGGCTCTAATGAGGTCAGTATACCTCTCATAACATAATCAGGTAAGATGATAGACAGGCCAACAATGTAAAAGCATGCGTCATTCCTTTAAAAGTAACTGTTGATTAATTGGCATTGTCCCCTTTGAAATAAAAGGCACCGGCAGCTACTGGAAAACAATGCTTGCAAACATCAACAACAACAAACATAGACTGATTGTGGGGTAAATAAGAAATATACCCACCACCACCAGACAACATTTGGCAGTGCTCAAACCCCTAACAACACTAAACTTGGGAAGCTTCAGCTCGAATGGTTTTTATTTACCGTTTTCTTTGCCAGGTTTGATTTTGTGACTTGAACACAGCTGTGATTAGCAGCCAAACTGGAAGGTCCAGATGTAACATTTGTTTCAAAATGAGTGAAGTGTATTTTCATGATCCAGTGCAATGTGTCATTTGCTTGGCTCTCTTCCTGATTCATACCAAGTGAGAATAAACAACAGATGGGGAGACAAAAGAAGAAAAAATGCAGATACATTCCTCTGATCAAAAACCAAAACAAACTTTCATGTCCCGAGGCGGCCGTGCCCAAGATTCACCCTTACAAAGACTGTAAGTGTTTTGATATCTGAAAATCCTTCGATGTTGGATCTATTTGGTGTAAGCTGTCATGTGTTCAATGTCTCTTTGACCTCAGGCTACTTCACTTGAAATACTATTGATTGACAAGCTCCATGTGTGTAGATTACAGAAACTTATTATGACAATGACAGTAACTAAATAGCCTGTTCAATTATAAAGTGGCATTGGCCTGCCTTTGCACAACAAAAAGACAAAAGCCACCATGGGATTTATTCTCTAAGAATTAGTGGTCTGTGTCAGTGTTATCTATATACAATTATTATTGTATAAGTACAAGTACATGTAGCCTAGTGGTTCAGTTTGGGGTAACATGAAGACTCAAATATTGATAGTCCAACTAAGAGAGGGTGAGAAGGATCTGCAAGTCAGTGTCTGGTGCAGTTGTTAGCAGCTATAACAACAGAGCACTTTGACATGTAACTCCTCTCCAGTATGATCTATGCAAATGTGCCAAAGAGGAGTATTTATGAACACATTCAATCATCATTCACTGTAAACTCTAAAGGCAACACTGAGATTTCAAAGTCCTCAAAAGCAGCAAGTCACAACAAACACCTGAAGTCATACCATACGAACGACATAGTCATGAGCTGACCTTTACAACGTACTTGGCAGAGGCTGTTAACGTGCTATGGTTGTGTAGCTCTGACAGTTTGTATTGACAGACGTATGACTCATAAAGCAATGCGATAGACCGACTTGGACCATGCATGTCCAGTAGACCTGAACGCAACTCACGGAACTGGTGTGAACCAATTTTATGTAACGACGTGGGAGGTTTGGCAGCTAATGGTAACCACCAGCGCTGCACCCATATGTGAACTGTATTTAACGATGATAGCTCTCTGATCCATCATTTATCTATTTTGTCTGTTTAACAGCATTTTAGGACGTCAAATTAATCTCACAGATTTGGATGTTACTGTTACTGCCTTTAATGATCCCTGACTTCTCCTCTAGCATCACCATGACGCTGAAATTTGTGGTTTTCAGCAAAATATTTCAATGACTATTAGATGGGTTGCCATAAAATTTGATAGACACTATATATGCCCCTTTGGGTAAACTGTAGTAACTATATTGATCCCTTGACTTTTGCGCAGGTAAAAAAATTAACTTTGTTCATTTTGCTTATAAACTAAAATTGTGTGCAAAATACCTGCAAAACAAATTATATTCCAATCAGCCTTTGCTGTAGTTAGTGTGTACTGCTAATTCACAAAGGTTAGCACACTAACACACAAAACTAAGCTGTATTAGCATTAGTTCAAAGCAATACTGTGCCTTACATCCTCAAAGAGTCGCTAGCATGGCTGTAGACTCTATAAGTCATCTTATATAAGTCTGAAAAGGGAAAGTTTTGAGGTTTTTAGAGGCACTTTGATGTCAGCTGGTTTGCACAGTGCTGGCTACAGATAAGTTATTGTCTATTTTTGTCAGTTCAAAAGAAATGGTGGCACCTTTACATGAAGTAAACTTCCTTAGGAGATTGCAGTCTTTCAACATCTGCAGCAAACTGCTGTGGATGTTTTACCAGTCTGTGGTTACCAGCGTCCTTTTCTACACTGCGGTGTGCTGGGGGGGCAGCATATCCAAGAAGGACACCTCCAGACTGGATAAACTGATCAGGCCAGCCGGCTCTGTGGTCGGCATGAAGTTGGACTCACTGGTGACGGTGGCAGAGAGGAGGACACTGGACAAACTGCTGGACATTATTGACAATGCCAGCCACCTCCTGCACACCGTCATCAGCAACCAGAGGAGCCTGTTCAGTGAAAGGCTGCTCCTTCCCAAGTGTAGGACCAACAGACTCAAGAACTCCTTTGTCCCTCATGCCATCATACTCTATAACTCCTCACTCGGGGGGAGGAGGAAATAGGGTAAAGAGGACAAAAGGGAAGGAGTGGTAGCCACTCACTGTGCAATTAATAATCTACTCATACATACCTGGACGCTATTCTTCTTCTTTTTTTGTGCAATAACTTAATCCACCGCTTAAGTGCAATAATTTAATTTAACTGCTAATTTCTGCTGATGTCATTTATCCACTGTATAATAACACAATGCCATATACAGTCCTATATATTTATCTTTATTTATCTATATTTATCCTCTATACAGTTCTCTACATTTATCTTATTTGATTTTATTTTCCGTGAATTTTATTTTACTTCTATTCTTATGTATACTTTCTATATTTAGCTAAGAGTTTATTGTTTGCAGCCACAAATATTTATATTCATATAATTCTCAGTGTTTGTGTCGGTGCTAATGCGTACAATGCAAAGAATATGTAGAAGTGACATTTTTTACATCCAAAGTTTTGTTTTATTTATTTAAGATTAAGTGATTTGAAAAAAATATTAACAACATTTACAAAAACACAACTAACACACTATTAGAGATGCGCCAAATGGATGAGGCTTAAAAACAGACTAAGCATACTTTTTGGTGTTATTGACATTTCCTATGATGTAACAAGCTCCACCCGTCTGTTCCCTGGACGCAAAGAGTGAAAACTTCAAATTTGAGAAGCTGTGTTAGAGCATCATGGTGTTATGTTAAAAAAAAAAAAAAAAAAAAAAAAAAGGATGATATTTGAGAGGGGTTATTACAAGAATCTGCCTGTCTGATGAAGTGCAGATGGCGTCTCTGTGAATAGCTGACAGGCTACTGTCCATGTCAGAAGCAGGCTAAACCTGTAGGGAACCCGCAGGGCAGACAGGAATATGTATGTGTATGTATTGATTAAAAGTTACAGAGATGATTTTAAAGGCTTGATCTCATAACATATCGGATCATATCATGTCATACATGGAACTCTTTTGGAAATACTATTTTGGGAAATAGTTGTGTGATAGCTGCCATATAGGCTACTAAAGAATATCTTAATTCTTGAGAGCAGGGGCCATTTTAAAAAGTAAAAATTAATTTGCAGGCCAGATGCAGGGGCATATCTAGAACCTTCCTACTTGGGTGACCAGGTTAGACCCAATGATTATTTTGAGGTGGCAATAATGACTACTTCAGATGTACGGAAAATTAATGAATAATTAACTTTCCTTGTGGAATTCCCTCACACAAAGTATCAACTGTTGTTTCTAGTTTCTAGTTACTTTTAAGAGTTTATTTTTATCTACCTGCACTCCTCCTGACTGCTGTTTTGAAGTAAATGAGTGATTTATTGTTCACTTATCAGAACATTGTTTTTTTATGGGTAACCATCGCAATGGCTTGTGCAGAGCCCACTTGTTCTGTTGTTTTGTAACAATTACATTTTCAGCAGGAGACCGGGTTGGTTTATAATGCAGAATGTTTCTGGGGTGCAGCGCATTGTGGACAATATGGAAATCGGCCAGTTATCAATTAGGCTATTAATAGAAGATCAAAATCATCTCATGGGTCCGAAAAAAAAAATTGCTGCAGGCCTGATTTGATCCTGAAGGTTGAGGGGTGTTTAAGTTCATGGCAGAATAGTATAACAATTCAAACACTTGAAACTTGCTTACAAATCCACAAAACTTCTAAAACTAATCAATAAGTGCTGTTTTGTATTTTTTAAGATGTCAAAGTTACAGTATCATCAATATATAATTCAGTGAATGTGTTGAAAACTACTCTATCATGGTGCATTCAAAAACACCATTAAAAACACTGTACCTGGATATTCATGTTATTAGGAAATCAACAATAATATCTGAAACAGATAATGTGAGTTTGGCAGTGTTTTCTTTACTCAAAAAACATCAAAAAATATCAAATTTAGATGCTGAAGCTCAAGCAATCATCTACAATTAAGTGACAACTGGGTTGATGCTGACTGTAAGACAGTATAATTGAAAGCTCGAGAGTTGACAGACCTAGTGGTTAGATTATTTTGCTGTTTCTAAGGTCAAGAATGAAGTTTGAACTTGCTGAGAATCATAAAACTAGGACAAACATTTTATACAGAAATTCAGTCTGGTCTATAACGCCACAGCACCCAGTACCTCCTATCTCCGCTGACTTTTGCACAATATCCAGATATACAGAGGCTTATCATACTCCACTTTAATTGTTTATAGTGTTTATATTACTCTTTGCACTACATTCTCCTGTGCTGCTGTGCCAAATTTGAATTTCCTAAAAACGGAACATCAAAGATACGATAGTTGACAGTGAAAAATACTTGTGAAAAATCAACAATTTACATTCAAATGATTGATTTTCCTAAATGTCTCTTAAATCTCTTTTAAAAAAAAGATGATCCTTGATCTCTTTTGGAGAACAAGGAATAGTTGAATAGCTACATTACGATGATAAAACAAGATGATACTGCAACACTGATCAAACTAAAACAATAATTGTTGACAGTGTTGGAATACCTGTATCTGCCATCAAGCCTGTGCACATTTTTAGCAATTTTGCGCCCTCACTTTCAGAGTGCAATTCACTTAATACACCACTGTTGTAAATACGGACGGCTGGTCCAAAGCTCCCATGCTAGCAATGTAAACACAAACACTCTTCTGATGCTCTGAGCTCACAGATCAGGCATCACACATCACTAACTGAGCTAACTAGCTAATAGCAGCTACATTTAGCAGCAATTTACTGTAAACATTTTCTCCATAAAATATGATCGGTACCCACTCAACCTGCAAAAACAACAAGTTTATATAACAAAAAGTTATATAGTGCAAGAACAGGCATACAAGCACTGTTACAAGTCAGTGTAGCACTTTAATTTTTATTTTTAAAGTAGAAAAGTTACACAATATTGCTTTAAAATACCTGGAAAACAAATTTTCTACAAAACAAATGAACATCAAAGGGACCTCATGCTGCACCTTGAACAGTCCCACCTTCCTGCTCCTCCCATCAAATCAAACTACCTTCCTCCATCCAACAGATATCTTACAGGTTTAAACATTCAGTGTGTCATGTCACGCCCAGCATTACAACACTCTACTCCCTTATTATTTTGCTAATTTCTCTAATTTACAGGTGGAGCATGGCAGACCTCCAGAGACTGTTGAACCTTAGTTCAGCCTTGCAGGCTTACCTCTCCAAGAAACTTTAATTTCTTGCTACACTTGCAATCCCCTCAGGCAGCAGCCAACTGACAAAAGTTCATTTTCAGCCTTTACCTTTATGCCCATGTCATGATGAGTCATTCGGGTGTGTTGTTATATCCGTTGCTTGACAAATATCAAAGTGAAGCGCTGCGTTTTATGTGTGCACATGCATGTTCATGCACATTTCCATTTGATTGTGGGCATATTTTACTAAAAAAGAAAGTAAAAACTCAAACCCATCATCAGTGTGTTTCTGTGCATGTTTTGACTGTTATTATGAAAATTAAAGAGTTACACTTCCTGCACTGTGTGATCTCAACTTGTCTTCCCATCTCCTTTTATGGTACTGCAACATTTCTACACGCATGTGCACATTTGTACATAATGCCTCTCTTCCATGTGTGCGGTTGTGTGTGTGTTTGTGTGCGTGATAGTGTGTCAACATTGACTGACAGGTCACCCTGCAGGGCATTGTGTCATATTAAGAAAGGAAACACAGACAGTGAGAGAGACAGCGAAGAGGACCGGAGGGAAAACCTGCGCAGCGATAATTACACTGTCCTTCACCTCCTCCACTCAACCTTGACATAGTGTAGATCGAAATCATTCGTGTAGCTCTACGGGAAGCATTTTCCTGAGTGGTAATGAAGGTTAAAACTAAATTATCATGTGAGACTGACCAATAGTTTGAAAGGAACACTAATACTGGACATATCTTAAAGTTGATTTGCTTGTTTCCCTTTACTGTAAAATAACATACTTTCTTGATTAATTTATTTATATAAATATACATTTTGTGTTTTACTTTTTTCAATTTTTGACTTTGAATGGACCTTGTGGAGGAGTGTTTCTCCACGTTTCTAATTCAAAAATAAAAATTGAACATCAGCGAGAAGTCCTTAAAGTGCTCAGAAAAAAAGAAAAGAAGGAAAACTGAACATCTCTAACATCTCCATCTGTTGATAAAGATCTTGTTATATGATCAAAAGCTCCAGAACCACTACTAAATAGACCTTGTGGTGGGATTATTTTCCCTGCTGCTGTTTCCAAGGCCTATAATGTCTTTTTAACCTTATATTGGTCAAGTGTCCTTACTAGAACTAGCTTAAAAGCACAGTGTACCACACAAATTAAAGTATAAAATGGCAATGATATGACAATAGCAAACAGTTTAAAACCCTTCAAACCATTGCCATATTTCAACATCAATATAGTTATTCAGTGTCTTACACAAGCACGCCCATCTAAATTGTGCCAAACCTTTGTGCAAGGCTTTCCCAACCCAGCCAGCCCTCATTATCCTCTTCTGACTTGTCCAGGCTATCATCATCCCTCATTACATCCTTGCAGCGTGTAGTTTACCACAGGCAGCTCACCAGAAGGATATAGATTCATAAAACATTCAGCAGTGTGTTACATTTACACCCACTTTTCTAATGTAAACACAATGAGGGTGTAAAATATCCCTATGAATCTTTTAGGGTGGAAATTATACAGGCTGCTCGTGGGGCAGATTTCTACAAACAGTTTTTCTTTTAAATGAGGAGTTTGTTTTGTTTGAACTCGTCATGGGCGGGAAGAGAAGATGGTAGCCGATTGAGGCAAACCACAACTAAGAATGATTAGAGGTCATAAGTCTTTGCTGTTTGAGAGACTACAGAATGGAGGAGAATAGAACAGATACATGGGAACTTTCTACATTTCACATCACATTTGTTCCCTGAGAATCTGTTTTATACCTGCAGCCAGAAATAGGGAAGGTTTATTGAATATAATTTCCCCTGATTTTATGCCAGGATACTTTATCCAGCCTGAGGACAATTTGACGACATCACAAAGCCAATATTTTGCTATATCAATTTCCCAAGATTGATTCAGAAAGCCCATTTTAGTCTAGCCTTGACTCACCTCGGGCCTCAGCCCAGATTTTGGAAAAACGCTGCTAAACTCCACTGTGAATTTACAAACTATTAAGGCCATCTTTCCAATATTGAGTTGCAGCCTCTTCACAGTCCCCATCCAAATCTTCTTAGGGCTTGAAAATCCTTTTGTAAACTTCATTTTTTTTTGTTTCTTTCCCTTCATGCTGGAAGTGGATTAACAGGTGAAATCAATAGGAAATAAGGGCTTTCACCTGGATTCAGGGGTCTTTTGATTTCATGAGAACAGCATGTTGTTTTTGTGCTCTCCGTGTGGTTACAACAAATAAGCATTGTGTGTTGAGGAGGAGGGCTTTTTGGCCAGTGCAGAGTGTGTGAACAGTGCACTTTGTTTTGACTAATGCCGTGAGAGAATTGTGGCTCTGCCAGTGAGGCAGTTCTCGTGTGTTGATGGAGGCAGGTTAAGAGTGTCAGTCTTGCGTCTCACTGATGCCCAACCTTAACTGTTATTACTACAGCTATTCAAATGCTCCTCTCACACTTTGACACACCAATTGTGCCGGGACGAGAGAGCGAAAAAAGGGAGAGAGAGAGAGAGAGAAAAAGAGTGTGTATTCTGGGTCTTTGTATGCATATGCCTATGTACCTGTATGATTGTGGTATGTCATTGTGTGTGTGTGTGTGTGTGTGTGTGTGTGTGTGTGTGTGTGTGTGTGTGTGTGTGCATGTGAGACCGGTCCTTGTCAGTGTGACAAAGCGGCGAAACATTTGACTCGAGGCTGTGATGTCACTGAGTGAAGCCTCCATTGTTTTTTTGTAACTCGGATTATCTGGCATTCGAAGGCATTGAACTCGTACTAAATAGATTGGGAAGTTATTTCTAACCTGTGTTGTGTTGTTGTGGTTGGACAAACAAGAGTCAACAGGATTAGTTCTGATGTTGCTGTTACTTTAATGAAATTCGGCTGCATGAGCCTCGTCAGTAATGTTGGTAAAGCAAAGCCACTTTGGGACCAGCTTGTCAGGCCCAGCAGGAAGAATGGAAAGTAAGTAACACAACATCAGTGTTGATCTTTAATAAATCCACTCTTGAGTCGACTTACTTTCTATAAGCCTGAAAGTGTGTAACTAGACTGGCGGCCTCGTGAAGCTCTTATACTCATTATACACCAGAAAGTAGAAAACATGGCTGTTGATCGGATGAAAAAAGGATCGACAGAAATTTGCCCTGTCGGTGAGAATCATAATAATAATAAAACATTTTATTTGCACCCTTAAAAATATAGTTGCAAAGTGCTTCACAACAGCAAAGTAAAATAAGAATAAAATGATAATAAAATTAAACCATTAAAAAGAACATAAAAGCACAAGATAAGATATTAAAATAACAGAATAGTTTATTGGATATACACAGCAAGGGATTAATTAAGTAAACGCACATTTAAAAAGGCGTGTTCTTAAAAGAGATTTCAAATACCATGGTTAGTTCAGCCATTGTTATAGCAGGACATATAACAACAGGGCAGAGAGAGCTGAATGGTGTAGACCTATTTGAAAAAAAGTAGATATTAAATCAGTATTAAAATTCTCTAAACCCAAGCCGTCCACCTAGAGCCGGGGTCTGCTCGAGGTCAAGTGTTGAGTCTCTGTAAATAAGTATGGTCTAGAACTGCTCTATATGAAAAGTGTCCTGAGATAACATCTGTTATAATTTGGGTTTTAATTTGAGTTAGTCAATTGTAAGTAAAGGTGCTGTAGTTCAGTTGGTTCTTATTTATCTCTAAATATGAAAGAACACATTTAATTGTTTTAGAAAGACAGATGAAAGAAGTGCTCGGTGAGAGTTTTACATGGAGTTACAGAGGTTAGTGGAACAGCAGCTATCCGGGAGGTGAGACCAGGACTTCAGCTCTCTATAGAACAGTGACGCATCCTGACAAGTTGATGACGTGTGTTAAGATGCTACCTGTGTGTGGGCTTACAAAAACACACAATAAGACCTGCAGGTGTTTTGACGGACATCATACACTGCTAAGTGTTGTCCATAGGACTTCTCAGTCTCATCTTTTATCAAACTAAATTGACTGCTGAAGCTGTTTGTCTCATTCACATTGTAGGGATGCACTATAACCTGGGAGGTGGTTACTCACACAAACGTATGGATGTTAATACTGTATTAAGATGTAGTTTGTTAAGGAAAATTGGCATACCATAATTTTCAACAATCAATAGTTTTCTTAAAATATGATTTATTATAATCACAACCACACCATCTCTGATTTTAAAAAAGGCTCTTGCAGTGTGAGGTAGCACTGTTTGTACTTTTACATCAGCAATAGTAATAGTCATCCTGTTGCAACCTATATTTTGAAAAACCCTGGGACATGATGAGCAGGTATTACAGTGTAATACCGGCATCATTATTGTACTTTTTAAGTATGCAGATTTTGGAGAACATCATTATTTTAATGACATTGCGTGATAAAAAAGAATCAGAACAATTTTGGCTAAACACTAATTATTCTTTAAGCTGTTCAAATCTAGACAAAGAACCCTAATCACAACATATTTTCATCTCGCGATTGATCTAAAAATCCATCATCTAATTACAAACTAAAAGCAGCTCACTGTTGGTACAGTTGCAGTTAGGGAAACAGTGTTAATATATCATCTTAGGCACTTCTAAGGGTGGGCCATATTTAGTATACTGCCATAATACCCTATCATCAATTCCCTTTGTACTGGCGGATTGTGGAGGCTCACAAGATTACAACAGGCAGTTTCAGTGAGACACATTTACAGGTGTAAGCTCAGGCTTTTGTCTGCACTTTGTGTTTGTAGACTGTGCAAAGGCTGCTAAGACAGTGAAGCTGTGTGTTCACTGTTGCTGCTGCTGCTGCTTTACACACACAGCCAGGACCTAAAACTGAGCAGTGAAGAAACCAAAATCTCCCCAGAGAGGGATAGAAAGATTCAACAGCGACACAGATATAAACTCTCTCTTCCGCAACACACTGTGTCTCCATCCTGCACCAAATTGGAGGCGTAGTCTTTTTTTTTTTTTAAACAAATTCAAAGATGCAGCAGGTTTGGAAACAAATCTCTGCATAGGTCCATAAACAGAGGTCAAATCTCAAGCAGCGGAGAGACCGGATTACGTCTGGTGTGTACCAAATCCGGCCAATCCCCACTTTAACCCCACCATCCCCTCCTCTCGTGTATCTGCTTCCACCTCACTCACACGTGTTGACCAGGGTGGCTCCTAACAGACTAATGAGGGCCACTTAGGTGTCGGCATTAGGCTTAGATAGCAGAGTGACAGGGTGAGGACTTACAGTAAGTCCACTGTAAGTCCTCACTGTGTCTCTCGCTCTCTCTCTCTCTCTCTCTCTCTCTCAACCTTTTCACCTCTTTCTACTTATTTTTCCAATTGTTCTTCACCATTTCTCTGTCCTTTTTTTATATATTCTTCCACAGATTCTTTGTTTCGCTCTTTCTTTTTTTCCTCTCTCCAGTCAGGGCTTAAGAAGGGCTCATATGGGGTCTGTGGGCAATGACTTCAGTGGCTGCGTCTGAATAATTCAGGTGGGACTTTACCTTCAAATGCTGTCAAAACAATGGTATCGCTGTCACACCTGTATCCCCCCCTGGATTTGCTCCACAATCATTCTGTCAAAACATTTCTGAATTTATTAATAGATAAGGCTCAGAAGAAGAAGAACGTTTATCTTGTGGAATGATTGCATATGCACGAAAACAATAGCTACACTATATAGGCAATATTTGCATTTCTGTATCTTAAAAATCTGATGTAACCTAAATCTAAACCCCATTTAACAAAGGAAAACAACACAATAGAAACGTATGTGATTTTCTTAAGATATATTACCAAGTTACAAAAGGTGTCAGAAGAAGTATTCACATAATTTACTTAAATAAAAGTGCCAATACCACATTGTTAAAATACTCTATTACAAGTAAACGTCCTGCAGTCAAGTGGTGTGGCGGAATCTCAAGTGCTAATAGTGTGAGATGTTGTTTATCCACTGTTTAGGTATAATTTCTGTTCTAATTTCTATTGTAGAGCAATCTTTTTAGATCATAATTTCTGTTTTTATTAGGGTTATAACACACAAGATGTGGCACAGGGTTACCAGTTGGCAGTGAATGCTGACATTTCTCTTTAATCACATGCAATTTTCTCTTAAGGAGAGAAAAGCAACCTAAGCAAGATCAAGTCACACACTCATGACTCTCAAAAGCCTGCAGTGAGCAACATCAAAGGAAACTGAGAAGTCACAGGGAATGGTAGAGCTAGCGATACAGGTATATAATTGGTTTTAATTATGTGTGTGGTGGGGAATAACTGTCTCGCAGCAACCATCTCCTACAGCCAAAAAATTGCCAAGGTTGGCACAGGAAATCAAAGTATAACCTCTTCATAAAGTTCAGCTTCGGCGAGCAGGTTTAAGGTTATCGTTCCTAAATGGCACATAAATACAGCGTGATTGAAAAGAACCAGATCACACCAATTTTCTGACAAAGGTAATTTGAGGTGTCATGTGGGACAGAAGACCTCCTTCTAATTTTTGTAAGCCGTGAAGAAAACAAAGCGTTGATTCTCCTGCACACATGACATCAACCCTCAAACAGCTCGAAACGATTAAGCTTTTCCCGTCATTTTATTTTTCTTACCTAACAAAACCGCGTGTTGGCTCTTTAGGTTTGACAAGTGTAGCCTTGCACATGCTACATACATGTCTCTCCCAGGCATGTCATTCATGCTTTTGCTCGTTTCAAGCAAATGGCTCAACAGAAATCCTGTAGAATGGATACAAATTGACTCTTGAGTCTGAACAGTTTTCCCCGTTTGGTGACTGGATTTTATGACAGATTAACTTTCATATGCACTTCAGGCACACAGATATGTTTCATATGACACTGTCATCTAAAGTTGTTGGTCTTGATAACTATATGTAGCACCAACGGAGAGTCATTTATCGGATGTCACATTCAATATTTTTCTCCAGTACAAGTACTAATGCTGTAAAGTAAAACACTCCTTTACTCTTGGAACTATTTCCTTCAATATATTATTATTTTACTTTTTATCTTGATTAAAGAAAGCAAGTATTGTCAGATGGATGCATTTCATTAGGGTCAACATTAACACTTCATCAAGAACACTTAAATAAGATTATTATTATTACTGAAGCATTAAGGTGTAAGCTGTATTTATGTAGCTAGTTAAAGTTGAGCCAATTTTAACTACTTCATATAGTGGTGGTTAGTTTAATCTATAGCAAGGCATCATATTTATAATCTGATAAAATATTTTGAATGTAAAAATCTTATTATTGAAGTAACAAATGCTATAATATGGAGCTAAAGGGGAAACAGATGTACCACAAAATTGTACTTAAGTATAGTACTAGAGTATATGTACCAGGTTACTGTTCAACACTGCTTATGTGCTTCCACACACACACACACACACACACACACACACACACACACACACAAACACACAAACAGGGTAACACATTCATATATGAATACACATAAACATAACTTATTCTGTTTCTCTTACAGTTTAATGCGCACATGAAACTTAAAAACACCTTTACACGCCAACATATGTTAAATTGTTCTGTCTCTTTCCATCTGACATAATGCACACACACACACACACACACACACACACACACACACACACACACACACACACCAATACTCATGCCACAAGCACATATATGCACAAAGAGCAGGAACAGATTGCACGTGCCCTCTTCCACTAGTTGGGTGGATTTTTCTGATTCTGTTGAGGTTTTGTGGGCTGCAAAGAACAGCTTTGATGTCACCATATATCTTCCTGATCTCTCTGGCTCCACTCTGGCCTTTGCTACCTTCAGGTTTTACTTAAAGCACCACCAAACGTCTAATTTAGGGCCCAGCTTATGGAAATAGGTCTAATATACTGCTTTCCCCTTTCTCCCCGAGTACCTTAACAGCCACTCTGAGTTGGGAAATGTAATTCAACAGTAAAGGTGTTTCGCTGAAACCAAGACTGAAAAAATGTACGTTGAAAAAACATGTGATGTGAGGAATGGCTCCAAAAACAAATGAGGATGCCTTTGAACATGTTAAAATGGAAGTATGTAAGGATTTTTACAGCAGGTTTGTGCATTTTCAACACTGTTGAGATTTTACCAAAGAGAGCTTATATTTTGGAGAATATTAATTAAACATCGTCAGCTGTGTGCAGCTGGTTTTAGGTTATCTAGTTTATGCTAGCAGCCAATGCACAGGGAGATCCCACCAACAGTCAGTCGGAAAAAGCAGTTAAATAAACAAAGTACAATGAAGCTAAACGTGAAGGCCAGTACAAACACACAGGCACAGTCATGTCTTTTCTGCACAAGCACCATCTGAAAATAAAACAGCCGAAAACTATGAGAGCAGTGTTAGTGTTTGTTAGTGTAACTCCTCCTTTATAACTTCTCCCATGGACCATCTATTACTGGAGTAACAACAGTTAATGGATGCTTGATAACATAATTTTACTCAGTTTTAACCATATATAATGGTAAGATATTTATTGTTTGGTGCTCACAGTACCAGATATCCACTGTCTCTCAGACGGTGGTAGTCTCTTGTAGTAGTAGTAGTAGTCAGTGTCCAGGATTTACTGATCAAAGTTGATTCACATCAACACTGGGCAATGTTATGGTGTACCCTGACACATCGAGCTGCTGGTGTATATTTTCCTTAAGGGTGTGTGTATGTTACACTGTGTATTCAAGTATCCCTCATGGCTCATGTTATAGATGCTTCATAGGAGGGGTTACAAATAAACAAATATATTATTATTATTATTATTTTTTATATTTGATTGCAACTGCACAATACTACATTATAAACCATTTCTAAAGGTTTTTAAACACTGCTTATAAATGCTAAATAGTGAAGGTTACCATACCAACAAGTTCAAGTTTTATAACAACAGCAGGAGCTATAATGCCACAGTGGTTTTGCAATTTGTCTTACAAATCGCATATGTGTCTTATAAACCTGACTGCTGTGTTTTTGAAATTGTGTGTTTTTACTGTTCTAGGCCTCCCTTGGTTTCCATTAATTTCTGCTTGATATAAAAAGCACAAAAACGGCTTTTATTTTTTCAAAGTTACACAGTGAGTAATATAATGCAGACCTTTAAAATAGCTCTTGAATAGCATGTAAAAGAAATCCTAAAACCTAAAGCTGTGTAGCATGCATTTGAAAATAATCAGAAAAGAGGTGAAGTATATATATGATTTGTAGGCGATATGCTAAAGCTGGTAAATGCACTCGTATGGTCCTTTACGTAAAATACATATGATCGGTGGGAGTTCTAAGCTGTGCATTTAAATGTTGCCATTGGTCAACAAATTCCTCATACACTGTCCCTCCTTCTTTACAGAAAGAGGAAACATCTGAATATGAAATGGAAAGAAACTGAACATTATGTGAGTGTGCTGTTTATATGGACAAAACTCTGTACAGTTCATTTTTGCATTAAACTACAATTTGTGGTTTACCCTGGAGTTATAAACACCCTATTTTAATCCATCCTGTTTCCTTTGTACGTATCTATCATGCCCAACACCACAATGCAGTTGTGCAGAGGGCAATCTTTTGTATACACAGGGAACTGATATAGGCAAATGCTTTGCTTTGCATTAAATCACCTTAACAAAACATGTGACTCGGCCAACGGACTCTCTCATCCTCTCTCTGCATTTGAATAAAAAGGCACCTTGATACTGAAAAAACAAGAACAAAAAGAAAAAAAGAGAAGCCCTGAAATGTAAGCTCGTCTGTCCTTGATATCCCCGCCAATTTATTCCGCCTGTCTGTCAGCACTGCCATCCATCTGTAACATGAAGACAATGATGAAGCTGTCTCTCATTTGGCAGCTGTGGCCTCTTGTCAGGAGCCAACCAACTCCTTTGCATGCAATGCGAATGTCCCAGCCTACCTTGGAGCAGGCCAGTCTTCATATTAAGCAGGTAGAGCTGGTTGGAGACAATCAGTAATGGAGGTGCAAAGCTAGTTGTAGCTGTAGGAAGGGGAGGGGTGAGCATGAATTATTCCAACTGTGCTTGCGAACGGTTTTGACATCTGCATACAACAACGCAATCAGACCAGCCTCGAGCAGCTGCGAAGACATGCAAGAATGCGGATCTGAAAAATGCCCTGAAACCACTGCCGGTGCCAAAGACGAGGCAGGACAACAACAATAAAAGGCCATCACGGTGACACATCCTGTGTGTTTAAAACACAATAATAAGGGTTTGGAAAGCCGTCAAAAGAGCAGCAATACATTACACCTAATGATGAATACGCCCAGAGGAAGAAAAAGTGCACACCTACCGTAGAAATGTCTCTGAGAACAATCACCACATCCGTACGTGCTTATATCAATAAGACCGCAATAGTAACCAGCATATTTTTCTCAGGTTACATCTACCAACTGAGAGTGTGAACTATTGTTAACCTGTATTTATTCAGAGACCGTTTTCTGTGTCTGCACCGCCCTGCTTCAACATTCATACAGTTGAATTTCTACATAAGGCTTCTACATAAGCCTGTTGTTATCCATTGTCCTGTGCTGATATTTGATTTATACAGTTTTAGTTCGTTCCTCACATCAATAAAACCACAATTGTGTGCTGCTGACCGCCGAGCAGCTGGGCGCACAGGCTTTGTTCAAGGGCACCTTCATGCTGTTTACAAAGGGAGGAGAGAGATTTACACTTTCCCTTCACCTCCCATGAGTGTCCCGGTCAAGATGGGGAGTCACAACACGGCTTCCAATCACATCCCCACTTCTTAAACCCCTCTAGTCCTCCAATCGGCCTTTTGAAACAGCACAAACATACTAACATAACACCTTCGTCTCATCTGAGGCTTCTACCAGATATATGTGGATGTACACTCTTAAAGGAGGACGCGGTGATGGATGGAGACCAAGCACCTGACAAAACAGAAGCAAACACTTTCTCGTGTTATGTTGGAGAGACTTTCATCAACAGAAGGAGGTGCCTGACTGGATGATGGAAGAAGATACCAGAAGGGATAAACTGGACTCTCCTCCAAGAACTGAAATACTCTCCAGTGTGTAGTCTGGATGACGCAGACACTCACAGACACGCACACAAACAAATATAAGAGCAAATATTTGTTACGCACACTGAAACACTTATACACACATAAATCTTGAGCATTAACATCACAATCTTCTTGACTGAAGGGGGAAACCCTTCAAAAGAACACTTTGATTGACGGTCCAAGGTGTCTACTTCTACTACTGTTCATTACAGGTCCAGTCTGAGATCTGCACTTAAGAACAGAGAGATTTGTGTGAGTGTGAGTAAGATCTATTTCAGTGTACAGGTTTGTGTTTGGTTAACAGGAACAATGTCAGAGTAACCTTGGGTTCAGGGTTAAAAAGAGGCCAACACTGAGCAAGATTAAACATCCACTATGAAAAACTTCAGCCTCATTTTAGTCAAAGTAGTTGACGGTGTTTATGTTAAAGGGATAAAAATTTCTGGCTTTACATGTGTTCAGGAACTGCCAATATCAGAAAAAAATTAAATACGTTTCACACAATATCCTCAAAAAGGCAAGGAAAGAGACCATTTGTATTCATTTTTAGCCACATATTTCAAACTAGCAGCTTTAGGGATGGCGATGTTGATCAGTCGGTCTACAACTTTGGTTTCCGAATTAAATTAAATTTCAGGATTCCTCATTTTTGGAGCCATAGAGCATGTGCATGTGCTGAGCCAGCTGACTTCCTGTTGGCACCCCACACACACAAGTTGCATTGAAATACTTTACTGATATGGTTCTTTCGGAGTTTTCAAATGTTACTGGAACTAATGGCTCAAATTTGGATACGAGATTATTTCAGGGTGTTTGTGATGCTCAGAAAAACATATATCATTAATCAAAATCTAGTGGACAGGCTTCCCAGAAGAGCACATGCTGATATTTTAATACATATGGATTCTGAAGGATATGTTCAGTAATCACAAAAAGGTGTAAAGTTTGGGGGTCCACATACCTTTGACCATATCGTGTAGACAGACAGACCTCTGACAAGGTTACAGATAAAAAGGCAGGGCAGAAATGCAAACAAGACAAAAAGAGATGGAAGAGGCTGATTTATTGACAACAATGTGGAGACGGGATGGATCTGGGCATCGAGGGAGCATTCCTCCCTGAACAGGCGTGATGGGGAGACAGAGTGAGAGAAACAGAGATGTGGCAAAGAGTAGAACAAGAAAGGAAACGGGAGACAGTCAGACAAGAAAATCAGAGCAAATGTTGCAGAGTGAGGAAAAAATTAAAGGAAGACTAGCAAATAGATTGATGATAGACGAGATGAAGGGCGAACAAAAGAGACAAAAAGTTACAAAAAGGAGAAGAAAAAGGGATAAAAGGCTAGGATAAGAGAGAGATGACTGAGAAAAGAGAGAAGGGATTAGAGAATGAAAAAGGGAGAGGGAAGAAAAAGTTGCAAGAGCGAAAGAAAGAAGAGGCAGAGGGAGAAAGAAAGATCACAAGGGAAACAGAAGTGAGACAAAATAGGACTGACACAGATAGACGAGGGAGGGGGAGATAAAGAAAGAGGGAGTGGGGAGGAGGAAAAAGGAGAAAACAGCTTTTCTAAGCCAGCCAGGAGGAGAGTGCCAGCTGTGTTTATCTGACCTTTGACCTCAAGGCCACTCCAATCTCTACAAGACCTCAGTCTGACTAGCAGGCATATACACACACAGACACACACTCAGTGTATGTACCTCACCACAGTACGGCTGCAAACAGTGGATTACTGAGGAACTACTTTACCTGATTAAAACGGAGCAAAGGTTAGGCCCACTGACCAGGCAGGAAACACAGACATTTGTCTCAGAGGAGAAAACACCTGGAGAGAAACTAAACTATTCTCCAATTTAGTAACAGTAGAGGCAGGCAGTTCATTAAACCAGTAATTTGGTCATAATTTTGAGACCTTAGTTTACCCACCTCGCCAAAGTTGTCATTATAATCTGGCAAATAAGGCTTTTGCAAATTAGGAAATTACGGCAAAAAATATCCTAGAATCAGTTTATGATGATGATGATGATTCTTATTTCCAGGTAATTACCCACTAATGAAAACATACCTGTGAAAATTATATTCATTTCTGCCAATAGATCTTCACACACTGGATCTTTAAAAGTCACATATTTCTTGGGGCAGTGGTCACATCATCGTCTCAGGGGCATCCCTGGTCTTTTCATGTAAAGTAGGGGGACTCACAAGACACAGGTTTTAAAAGAAATAATGGTCAAACGGTGCAGAGGCTGAGATATCCTGACTTTCAGTCTCTGGTTCTTGTCAAGCTCCAAGATACTACATTTCCCATGATGCAACCAATAGCATCTTTTTGTGAAACCTGCTAAACCTTCCTGTCTGGTAAATGCCTTTCAAACTACACACCCCAATTTGTAATGAAGTCTTTCAAGACATCTGGATTAGTTTCTCAGACTTGACAGAGACAAAGACATCATACAACAGTTTGTAAAGGCTTAGTAGTATTAATTAGGTTGAGTAAACTAACATATTAAAGGGGCACTCAACTGATTTTTCCACATATATTTTCTTATGGTTTGTTTACATCAGTCAAGTTTGTAAAAGAGAACTACATTTATCAAAATTTCATCTTTCAAATGGCATAATTATATATGAATAAATCTTCAATGTAAATGTTCACATAAATGATGGGGCCTTTAATAAGATAATGGATTAAATTAAGGAGAGTAAAAGTAGACATATTCATTTTCACTTCACATTTTGTTTATTACAAATGTCAATGTCTTTAAGATTCAAAGAAACAAGTGTGAAATGGAAGAAAACCAAAGACGGGGAAGTTTTTCTGCTTTTTGTGCCAGAAGAGGAGAGCTGCTCCCTAATCCTGCAGCCCTGGCCTCTGGCAGTCAGCTCCTCTCACAGGCCAGACACACACAAACACACACTTACACACAATGTGTAGGCCAGATCAAAGCGTGACAGCCTCCACAGACCCCCACTACAGCCTGAAATATGTCTCTGGGCCTCCGTGCCTCGCCTCTTTTTCTCATTTTTTTCGCCATTTCTCCTCATCTTTCGATTTCTGCCATTTCTTGCCCTCTCAACCCTTTATATCCTCCGTCCCCAAAACCTCTATTTTGTTCACTCCCCCTTTTGTCCCTCTTTCAGCTCTGTATCTCACTTTTAATACATGTGAAATATGTCCAGCTGGATTTAGCTTCTTCTTCCTCAGCACTCTGCTCACCAACCCAAGAGAGAGAAAGAGAAGCAGCTGGTTTTACACAACAAGAGGAAGGGAGGGATGGATGGATGGATGTTGGGGGGGAGGGGGGATTGGAGGGGGGCAAGAAGGTAGATGGGAAAAGAGATATGGGGAGTGAGAGAAAGAAATATGGGAGAAGGTGACAGAGGAAGAGTGGGAGAGGGAGAGAGACAATGGACATAAAGGGGAAAAGAGTGAGACACAGCAGGAGATATTTGATGATGTGAAATCATTTGAAGGTAGATTTCAGCCCAGTACCCTACTGTAACAACTACTGGATGAATCCAAACTTCATGATGTGCATCCAACATACATTTAATGCCAATGCAGGAAGTGTTTGGATAGTGAGGCAAAAAGTAAAGGCGTGGAGGTCAGGATAGTGGATGAGCAGGAGGAGTGTGTTTTGTTTCGTCAGTGACCTGCAACTCACATTTGCTGTTTTATTAATAAGAGCCACATTCCTTTATTAAGTAAGGGATAATGCCTGACGTGGTGTCCATTATCAGGAATGAATGGACTGCGTGTCAGACAGTTCTGGCCTCCATGTCATCCATTAATTTGTGATTATGAACACCTCAAAGGGCATTATTTTGCTTATGCCATGGTCACTTGCTAAAGAAAAAAGTAAGTCCATTATTTTATATTTTTGCATTTAAAATTTAAAGGTTTTTTAAAGACATAACTTCATTTCAAATCACCTGCTGAGTATTTTTGAAAATGTCTGAACCTTTTCCAAACAGTTTCCATCGACGACTTCCCAGATGGATCCATGTAACAAATCATCTGCGCAGGTTTTTGTGCAGAAATTACCAGGAGGTGGTTAGGGTGGATGGTGGCTATTGGACTTTAACACCAGTCCGGGTTTGTGTCCTGAGTCCTGCATGAGGTTAAGTTTAGGCAACAAACACACTTTGGTTAAGGTTATAGGGAAAGACTGTCGTTTCAGTAAATGGTAATAGAAAACACACTGTGGACTTTGTTAGGTAAGACCATGATTCTTACCTAACCTTAGAGCTGCGTTTAGAGATGCCTAAACATGACCATAAAGTTTAATGTTTGAGTTGCTATGAGTACTATATTTTGACAGAAAACAAATGAAATGAGTTGTCATGTCACCTTTGACTAATATGTTCACCATCAACATTTTGCAACCTGCCCAATGCTTTTATTAACAATACCTCTTTATTTTAATAGAACAAGTAAAATGTGCAGTAATTTCCGCCAAAATGTATCTGATGTTGCCAACTAGCAGTGTATAAGAGCAATTTCTAGGAGACATGGTTGGCATTAAAGAGCACAAGGGGAAATCTGTGGCCCGATGATATCGGTATCTGTTTACCTACTCTATTTCATGCCATTTCCAGCCACACAGGAAGTAACATGTTTTACAATTTGTATCTGGTTTGAAAAACAGAAAATATTCATTAGAGCTCCTGATGCGCAGAAATGAAACAGAGCAAAAGATGATGATAAGAGGCTGAAATATGCAGATGGGAAAAGGCAATGGGGGGTTACAAGCTCAGCGATCTTCCTCGGGCAGCAGAAGAAGAAGTTTGTTTAGATTAAACAGAAGACAAACTACATTGTTAGCGTTGCCAACAACAACCATCGGCACTGAAAAGGAAAGAGCGCCGCCTCTCATCGATACAAATTCCAAGAAAAGAGACACCACAGCATCGCCCACGCAGTCCTGAATGAAAGAAAAAGCAGAAATCTTTGGGATTACCACATTAAACTCACCCTCACTCACCACAGATGAGAACACTGCCTAAACATTTGGAGTCTACAGGCATCTTTCACATCATTTAATCACACCTATACTTAACATATTAATTTGGCATTTGAGGATTAGTTTCGTAAATTACAGTGGCGACTGTTGATTTCTATGATAGATAGAGTGCTTTGGGTTTTAGCACACCCGTTCTAGGAATGAGTCACAGCATTATACTTCTCAGACTGAGACAAACAGAGATTACTGGGCTTACCTACTGCCACACAGGTAGACGCTCTGTCAAACACACATGCATGGCACACAAAGACACACACACACACACACATAAACACCAGCAGACAGGAGCTAAAGCTTTAAGATACACACAGTTAAACACCAAAGGCATGATAACGGATCCAATACTGTTGCAATCTGCTCTTTTACTGATCAGAATTGAAGGTGTTTGAGTTTAATTCAGCCTGTTAAAAAGACGTTTCACACAAATATTCATCAGTAAAAAATGTAGGTTTGTCTTTTATTGTGATGAAAAGCATTTTGCAACTCTGTGGTTTTCATACGCAGGTGGAGCAAGGTGTATATTTCCAAATGTGCATTTCTAAGCCATTGGATTCTGTTGATTTGTTTCTAGGAAGTTCTTACATACCAAATAGACAGAACAATGTACCATAAGCTAACAGATGTAATAAATATTGTGGGTTTTTTTGCTCCCACATAAACTGCCCAGTGCTCAAAACAACCCTGCGATGTTTGAGCAGAGACAGCTCTACAACAAGAGGACAAACATGTGCTGCTTAAGATTATATGTGTGCCATGAAAGAAAAAAAGAAACACAATAAAAAATGTGTCTCAATGTTGAGTTGTTTTAATTGGCAGAGCAAAGTGTGTTAGACATTGTTTGAGATAGCTACTAACGGCTTAATAAAACAGTCTATAAAACCTGATGACAGATTACGATGCACATTTAAGTTATTGTTTTCATTGTTAATTAATGTCTCCTAAATGAATTATTAATTTGGAGGCAGAACCGCATCCAAGAGTTTCTCCTGTTATTGGACAGGTGGGGTCAGCCTGCCTTACCGACAAGACTTTTATTAGTCTTGGTTTTAAGGGGGAGTTTTAGTGTCCCGAGATGATCTCAGTGTTGTGAGTGTTTGCAGCTCCAATGACAGTAAACACCTGACGGAAACAATAAGTCCTTGGAGAGCAAATGGCATAAAAACAGACAAAAGACACTGATCAGTTTTGTCAGAGTTGTCAAAATAAAACAAAATCAAAAAGAACTTGATTTAAGTAATCAGTTTAATTAAGATTAGGTTTAATACAATTTTATGTTTAACTCAATTTTGTCATTATACAGTACAACTGTAAAAATAGCAGACAAAGTCATAGTGCAAAGGAATATTTTAAGAAATAAATGAGAACCTTACTGTGTACATCTTTTTTCTTCTTGTAGTGTGTGTTATATTGTCATATTTATGTAGTATATTCCATTGTATTTTTCCCAGTTTAATTCCTGTTTTTGTTTAGATTATAGTCTTCATAATGGAAAGAGATGTTTTTTCTGTACTACTTACACAATTTATTGTTACTTTTATGTCAATATGTAAATGTGCATTTATGTACACTTGTGATGCATGTGGTACTATCATTGACAATAGATGAAGAGATGTTATGCAAGCTTATCACAATATTTCATTTAATGGATTTTGATATGTATTGTATCGGCCATAATGAATGTGAATGGTAAAAAACAGGCGAACCAATAAAAGATTTTGGGAAACAATGTAAATAGCAGTTTTTTAACCACATCTCGTGGCCTTCATTGTCATTGAGAGGGATTTGTTTATCACATCCCCAAAGCATGGCACTTCAGTCATGTGATAACATGTGGTCATATTTGGGACTCTCTGTTTAAATAAGGTCTTTGGAATTGAATTTGGATGGCCTCGATCTTTTTTCCAGCTGTGGACAAACACCTGTTATCTGTTACATAACTGAAATTATACACTTACACCCACAAAATGTGGGTAAAAGCTTTGGAGATGGCAAATAAGTTGGACCCTGTGTTGAGATTTTTCTGGAGTTTTTTTTTTTTCTCAAACTGTTTCGCTGTTGAATTCACCTTCAGACCATTATGTAGGCATGACACTGTATACTGTCGGCAACAGTAGGTCAAAGGGAAGACTCCATAATAAATGTGCTTGTTTGAATGACAGTGCTCAAATTACAACACACATAACCCTAACATATATAGACAGACACAAAGAAACACACACACCCTTATACACATACACCTCTCACCCTAAACCCAATTCCACAGCCGTCTACTGCGTACATTGTCTGCTGCTCCCGAAAACGAATTAGTCACACGTTTGCATTTGTACACAAAACCCGCCCAGAAACAAACACAACAGGGGCTCAGGGTCATCCGCGCATGTGCAAAGACACAGGCATGCATGTATGAAGGCACTCACATAACACGCATGTGCACAACTCCACACACACACACACACACACACACACACACACACACACACACACACAGAAACACGTGAGGATGTTTAAACACACACACACATGTGAAGACAAACACGCCAACATGAGCGCACTCCTCTGCAACACTCACACACCCACACTACACTGGTGGTCCTGCTTGGAGAAGAGCTAAAGCTCTGTCTCTTTTGTCTCCCGTGGGAGGCCCAGACAAAAGCAACAACCTGACAGGTAAACAAGCCGTCATGTTTGGGCAGACCTACCTGAGAAAGGCTCTCACCCTTCTCAGCCTCACCCGGCACACCCTCCTCCCACCTCTCTCCCACCGCCACTGGCTCCAGTCTGCGGCTTTTTCCTCCCCAGTGTTCCTACTTTTACCCTCGTCCATCCAGCGTTAAACTCTGCTTCGAAAAACCTGAACACAAACTCTGAGCTCTCACATGAAATCAATGGGGTGCGAACTAGAGGCCTGACAGGTGATATAACAAACTGTGTGGCAGCCATATTGGAGATCCAGCTCCAGAGCAACAATTGATTGTATTTTTTTAACATACAACCTGTAAACATAATTCCACAGATGTGACTAAATATGTGTTAAAACTGGTCATTTGCCCACTGACATCATCCAGCTAAAATAGAAGCTTAAAGTGAGTGTTTCTTGTATATGTGATTAGCACACTAGTTATTCTGCAAATATGTAGCATGTAGTGTTAGTTGGTGGAAAGTAATATGTAACACTGTACTGTTTATGCTGTTTTAGTCTTCAATTACAATACATTTGGAGGGAAATACTGTACTTTTTACTCCTCTACATTTATTTTAAACCTGTACAAGTTTCTTTGCAGATTAACATTTGACATGAAAACACATCAAGTTGTTAGCAGTTCCATTAAAGAGAGATTTTCCCTCAGAACTTCTCAGTCTCATTTACAAAACAATTTGAGGCTCGTAGAGGTCAAACTATCTTATTACTATTACAATAGATTTTATCTAAATTTTCTTGAAAATTATACAATATAAATTTGTGTACACTTTAAGGACATTTTGCTGATACTACTTTTGTATTTTTACTTAAGTAGGATTTAAATGAAGGATTTTTACATTGATGTATTGGTACTTCAGGTACAGTAAGGGAATAGTGAACTCTGAGTATTTCTTCCACCACTATTAGTGGCTGTAACTGCAGTATAAAACACTGTGTTGCATTCAAGACAATCATGTAGGAGTTCTGATAACATTTAAGTTACAGCTTAAATTGTGGAGTTACCATAAGTGGAGCTCCTCATTATCAATTTACTGCTTATTTGCTAATGAAAAGGAATATGAATCCAAACCTATATATGTAAAATTGGGAAATTCAGCTACATCACATCTTGTTCTTAATCTGTTAAACGACAGTTGTTCTTTTGGTGCTCACGTGTCCCCAGCCTTTTTATTTATTTTTTTAAGACCTCCAACAGGCTGCATTATAAAAAAAACATGTTTCGCAAAACTGAAAAAGAACAAAAAATGATGAGGCTTGTGGATAACGTCACATGAACTGACTTGAAATTCATTCGTGGTTGGCCCTTTTAAAATCAGGGTATGTTTGTTATATCTAATACTCTAATGCACCATAATGCACCTCCAGACCACAGAGTATATTTTAATGCTGTTTCAGAGGTTTTTCTACCCAAGAACAACATTTCAACTGCGATGCTGAATATGCAGAATTTCTTTGCCAGTACTTTCAGTCCAAAAACAGCTGCATGACACTTCCATATTGGTCAAATCTTTATTATTTTCATTACAATGGGTTTCACAATTCTTGGGAAACACTGAATGTTTGTCAGTTTTGTCATGGAAACTGAAATGCATCATGATAATTAACAAATATTGGTCAAACCCAAATTGTCAGCGCATTAGGCCAATGACATTTGGCTTGATGTGTGTATAATTCTCTCTCACACGCAGCCATCTTAAGTGCACAGAGATGCACACACACGTACACACAGACTGAAGCAGCAAATCCCTGCCAACTTCAGCCTTTCCAAACAATTCAAAACATTTGGGAATAAAGTCTTGCAGCGTAAGACAAGAGTCTAACAAAAGCCACCCACACCTGCTTTATCACTGGAGTGTATTTCTAGTGTTTCCCTCCAACTAAACATTGGGAACCAGTTTGTTCTTTCTGAAAAGCAGACGTCAGATGGTGGAAGATCACGACCACAGGGACAGAGTAGGAGGCAGGGCAAGAAGAGGAAGAACAAAAAACAGACAGTGATTTTCAGCCTTAACTCAACCAAAACCAAAAGCTGTATATGTTGTGTATTTAAATTATTAAATGTTTCAAACAATGTTCAGACCCAGAAAAATCTGTCATTTCATGTCTGTGGTGTCACTGTGCATGCAGTGTTTTTGCTGTCTGCTCAAAGCATCCAGTTTTAAGCCACAATTCACTATACAATTTTTTACCTATTGGTCATTATTAACTTTATATTTAAACCAGATGAAGGATTTTAGTCTGGATCTTAAGTTATCAGAGAAACAAGCTGAGCTAACATTAGTAGCAGCTCGGTTCCGGGACGTCCTTTGTCAAACAGTAAGGGAGAAACATTGATTTTTAAGGTGGAACTGCTTTATTCAGTGTTATTCCCGGTTTTAATTCCCCCAGTTTGTTTTGGAGTAGAGGAGACCTGTGTGGAAAATTCTAACTGGGAGAAGTTCACTGCAATGGTGGTGAAGACAACAACTCCCATGATCCTATACTACTTCTTGATACCGTCAAACTTTGTCTTTTGTTATTGTTTTGATGTGAGAGACCCCCTAGCGGTAGAAATTACACATTATAGGTTTAATCATAGCCTTGTCAAATCATGAAATAGATCATAAATAATAACATAAAAAAATCATAAATAGATTTTTCCAACTGTAACATGTTCTAGAGAGTTGAATCATAGATATCGAGCAGGTCAGAAATGTACCAAACTTAACCCTTTTTTAGACTATCGGTAGCTTTTTGATGTTGGATTCTGTAGTACACTGGGAGCAATTAAATGATTTCAGTACTTAATATATTCAGTTTTGTGTGTATGCATGCCTTTTTCAAGACTTTTCTCAGATGATCATAGCAGAGTATGTGAAGATGCGGGTGGCAAAGGAGACAACAACATAATTAAATAACGTGTTGGATTGCACGGCAGTGCAAGGTCACTTTTTATTGAAAAATACAAGACTGATAGAGGGAGAGCAGTAAAGACAGAGGAGTTTGAACGTTGATGATACACGAGAAACCATGTGAGGCTGTTTGCGTGAGCTGCTGTGGGAAAACACTCTTTCCTGACTGAGGATAACCAGAGTCCCTCGGTTCATCCTCCTCCTCCATAACTCCTCTTTAACCTGGCCTGCTCGGTCAGACTACTGTGTGTATGTGTTTGCATTAGTGTGTGTGTGTGTGTGTGTGTGTGTGTGTGTGTGTGTGTGTGTGTGTGTGTGTGTGTGTGATACCTGTGTTAATCCATACCTGTGTCTGCGTGTCTGGCTCAGTACACAGCATGGGAAAGAATGAAGAGAAAATAGAGGAGGAGGAGGAGGAAATAAGTTGCTCCCTCTAGCATTAAGGGCTAAAATTTATTGAAGCTTCTCATAAACAACATTTGCGCCAAAGAGGTATTCTTAGCCAAAGCTAAGAAAAAAATTATCTTGGTGACAATTTTTTTTTATATATTTGATGGTGCTTCATGACTGATTTAAAATTTAAAACAGAATCCAGTGTCTGAAAAGTTGATGATCATCCATTTTCGCTGCTGGAGAGTAATTTTATTTTGTAACTTTTTTTAATGTGGTCAAAAATAAGCATCTGTCGGAAACAGTTATAGATCAAACATTTTTGTAGCGTGTTTTGTAAATCATAGCTGTTATCAGGTTAGTCCTAAATCTTTATAGATAGTTTGATCCTTACTCTTACATAAGGATTCCGTGCTCATATTCAAAACACTTTACAAAGAGAGTCGCCTAACTGATATCCCTTTTACAGAGCAGAGGCTCAGTATTTAAGAGATTTTGATTGATGAACTTGAAAGAAAGGGTTTTATTTCTCCACAAGTATGTTGATGCTTTAAAGAGAAGTCCTCAGATGAAGCTCCAGGCCTCTGTGCACTTTTATAGGTCTCGCTAATGACACAGTGTTTGTGCGATTTTTTTATCAGAAGCCAGAACGTGAGAAGGAGCTAAAGTGCTTCTTGCTAAAGAGTCATGTACAGCTTTAGAGCAGCAGATACCGTTTTATCTGACAATCAAGATAAAACTGCCAGGGTGAGTTCACTGCTCCGGCTTTTCCCACTCTCCATTCCCATACCTGGATCATGTGGAATTCCCAGAGAAGGGCAGTAAATTGTCCAGCGGGGCGACGTTGTCCTCTCCCTCCTGAATACCTTTCACTCTGAGAAAAAGAGACAAGAGAGGAGGCATGTTGAGTTTCACCTACGTGTCCTTTCTGAAAAACACATACATCACTTTTTTTTTTAAGGGAGGATGTGAGCTTGAGGTGGAGCAGAGTGTGTGTGTGTGTGTGTGTGTGTGTGTGTGTGTGTGTGTGTGTGTGTGTGTGTGTGTGTGTCGCATGTAAATATGTGAGTTCAGTCTATGACTTTTTCAGTTCCAACAACTTCCCAGATTAAGTGAATAGGGAGCGCGGTGCTTTGTGAGAAATGAAATATGTGGTTGACCTTTTGTTGATGGACAAACACGGCTGAGGTTCCTGAGCAAATATGTAGAGGAGGCTCTTTCAACCTCGGTGGTTTCTCTTGATCAATACATGAAGCTTACTTGACACGGAGAAGTTCAAACCTCGCCAAGAACATGTCACCTCAATAGATGTTGTTTTGATGTATTAACCTTTCAGAAAGAAATGAAATCCACAGGTGGTTTTATAAAGAAATGCTGTGGTCAGTTCAGGGCGTGTTGTCAGCTCTCTGAAAGCTGAGGTGTAAGTCAATGCGCCGTATATGTGCATTATTGGATGTGAAACCCACATTTGAGACCATAAAAGTCCATAAGTTTAACCTGACAAGTGTTTCAGGTTTTTCCATCTTCATAACTCAAGTAAAAATGCAACAAACCTGTAAAAAGTGAGACTTTTAACAAGAGGCACATTGGACTTAAGTACAAACATTTTTTGTCCATTAATCAAAACAGTAACAATCCTACTGCCTCCATCAGTGTCCCCACAGTTAAAGAAATAATTCAGTATGTCAGGGAAATATGCTTATTCTCTATGACGACAAGACTCCAGGAAGTCACTGCACCTGGCCAAGAAATAGTCCAGCAGATAACCTTTCAGAAAAACAAGTTTTTGTAAGGATTAAACAAACAAGATATAACATGTTTAATGAGCTTTAGAGGTGCTGATAGGTGAATTTTATTAGTCCTAGTCTTTTTGCTAAGCTAAGCTAACTATCTCCTGACTGTTGCTTCATATTTAATAGACAGATATGAGGTATCAAAGTGGCATCGATCTTCTAATCTAACTCTCGGCAGAAAGCAAATATTAAATCATGTTGCATTTTAAAAAGTATCGCAGTGATATGTATGTGATGGAACTGAAGGGAGAAATGGTAGCAGAGTCGGAGGAGAGAAGCTTTGACAATAACCAAAACATTTTTTTCCAAAAGACTAAAGAAATGTGGCTGAATCTTGTCTGCTGTGACTAAGGCTTAAGGGTTCAGGTTAAGGCTTACAGTTGAGAGTAAAAGGTTTTCGAGTCAGCATGAATTATATTTCTGTGCAGCAGGTAGGGGGTCATTTGTAGTTCTACAACTTTACCCAATGGCTGTCAAAGTCCCCTGCAACATTATGTGGCAGTGTGGTGCATTCTTTGAAAGACAAAACTGTTTATGTTTTTGTCTCAAAGTGATAATTTTGGGCGGCAAATGGAAAAGAATTTGCTAGATTTGGAAGTGCTAAATTGTTTAGCATTATCAGGAATGGAGCTATACTGGAAAAGGAGTTGGGCTGCTGGCTAATTCAGTTAATTTGAACAAGACTGTTGTGACCAGAGGATTGCTCACAGTAGCGAAGCAAATTTGAGGTTTAGCGTCAAGTTTAGTCAACTTTGACAGACACATTTGCGAATCAAACAATAGCAAACTGTCTGGGAGAAGACCCCTGGGTCGATCTACAACATGCCGGAGTGATTATATATCCCATCTGGCCTGGGAACCCCCCCAGGAGGACCTGGAGGACATGGATGAGAAGAAGAACACCTGGATTACCTTGCCTACCCTTCCATGGACAGATGGACTGTTGACTTCTGAGGGGTCCCATCAACCAGTTTCTCATTTGCAAAATAAAAATCTCAATGCCAAAAACCTGTCATGGTAATGTAATGGTTTGCCATTAATCATGACACTGTTAAATAAGCCTAAATGTGCTTCCTATTTTTCAGGAACATCTGACAGAATTCACTCTAGTTACTTCTGGTGTGACTATTACAGAGCTGCCAACTCTCACGCTTTCACCGTGTGACACACAGTTTTGCCTGTTTTCATATCCAATTTCTCAGGCAAAAAAAAATCCGATCTTGGGCCGAGACTCGTTCGTTCCTTTTTAAACTCTCCGACGGTAGATAGCACTGATGAGCGCCACTGAACCCTATGCGCTGCACCCTGTTCTATATATACAGTCTATGGCACCCCAAAGTTAGCAACAGAAGAAGAGATACCGAGAAAGACAGCGGGAGAAACTACCTTGAGAAGTCTGATGAGAATCTGAGCTGAGACTAGGTATGTAACAATGAAATGTCGTCCAATTGAGAACTCACTCTCTTAAACTTTAAATCTTGAAATAAATTATTTGTTTGTGTTTGTGCGAACATGATTTAGTGTGGTGAAAGCTGTCATAACAAGCAGCAGGAGACCCGTTTTTGGCTGAACATAAATCATGAAGTGCTCTTAAGAATACAATTATTCACAGCATAAGTTAGCTTTCAGTTAAGAATTAGTCTAATACCATTCTAATCATAATATCAATCAACCTACAGGTACCTAGGTCAAATGTTAAACAATGGTCTATGAATAAGGCTTTATTGTGATACAGGCAGTTATTTAGGCACAACAATAGTTTTCTGGATGAATCTTCAGCTCAAGTCTAGAAGGCCCTACAAGTCATGATGCCGAACATGACTCAGAATAAGTCCAGGTATTGCACATCTTTAGCAGACCACCCAAAAATCCACTAGAATGCAGGAAATCACATCTACTTAATCCAAAATTCCCTGGGGGTGGACCTTCAGCTATGTCTGCTTCTCAGAATGTAACCAATATTGTCCATCTCCAGTAGGCTGCCCCTATCAACGGCTTTGGGCCTCCTCACAAACCACCAGAATGCAGGGTACAACATGGGTACAACATCAAATGAATTCCAATTCTCTGATATCTGAGCCACCAACTTGTGTGGCTGCGTGCGCAGCATCATTTTGGTCACCCCCGACAAAATCTCATTCCAAGGTTTTTTGAAAAGTTGGCAGGTATGCCATTAGAGGAAGTAGTGAGTAATATGAAGCAATAGAAACAGACCAATCAAATTTTTTCCTGTGTTTGCAGAGCTCTATAATCTATTTTTTTAAAAGGTGGATTACAATTGCCTCACCATACCTGTAGAACCACCACAAACACCTGTGTAACAGGTACCACAATAATGCAGTTCAAAAGTATAAATCAACACAAAGCATGTAGTCAGCATATAGCCTAGTCAGTGACTGACCTTAAAACTGCAGTGATACA
This sequence comes from Dicentrarchus labrax, assembly GCF_905237075.1. Taxonomy (NCBI): domain Eukaryota; kingdom Metazoa; phylum Chordata; class Actinopteri; family Moronidae; genus Dicentrarchus; species Dicentrarchus labrax. The sequence continues at coordinate 24,700,052 of NW_026136705.1, read as the reverse complement.
GATGTGTGTGTGTGAGTGCATGTGCTTTGAGGACATACAGCTGTACAAGTGTGTGAGTGAGTCCGTGCACATGTACATGGGAGTGTGTTTATAACTGTTTACACTCTCCAGGTTCAAGCCTTTGCTCAGCCTGGTTCCACTGAGCAGGCAGGTACACTGACAGGCAGGGAGGCCGTGGCAGCTTCTTAATCATTTCTCCCTCCTTTTTGTTTCTCTTTTGACAGTCCTTCGCTCTTGTGTGACGGCCCACATTGCCGCCCTGGCCTGCTTACCTTTTCAGGGCTCCTGAAGCGAGACTACTAATGCACTTGCTGCTCTCCTTACTGCCTCACCGCCTCGCCCTGAGCTCCAAACTCCCGTGACAGTGCAGGACGCTCACTTTGTCTCGCGTGTTTGTCCAAAAATTGTTTCAATATGTATTTTTGGGAACGGTAATGTTTGCTTAATAAATCTTTGTGTCAGGGGAACACAAAGAGCGCTATAGGTCGAAACCTGGGCGGGTCGGATTGGACACTCTCTCACTCTCTTTTCCTCGTTTACCCTCCTCTCTACTTTCCATTCTCTCTCTCTGCCAGGTTGTTTTTCCAGCCTGCTGTCAGTAGGTTTATATACACATGTATCAGGCCCAGTGCAGGGCCTTCCTCCGAGTAACCTTTGGCAGTTCTCATGCCCTAAGATTTCCTACCTTCACGTGCCCGGCTTGAGCAAGGTGCAGAGAATCTGTAGAGATTCACAACACGCTCCAGAGAGCATCCACATAAACATTTTGTTGTTGTAAACATTTCTAACATGATCTATGAATCTATGAATTAAATATTAGCAGTGGACATACGCCAAAAAAGAAATTATAAAGCTATGTGCTGGGCAGGTTTCAGGTACTCGTCCCTTATGCCAAAAACAACTTATCTAGAAATCACTCCTCAAGTACAATTTTATTATATTTAAACTGATCTCTTATTATTGGAACGCTTTATACAAAGACCAAAAGGATTTTTAGAGACACTCTGGGCAGCCCCTGTGAAGTTGAGCTGAGAGACAAAGAGAGGAGGGGAAGTAATGCACCTCAAATGATGGAAAATTGGATGTGCTCCCTTCTCTTAGCCAAAAATGAGGAAGTAGAGCAGCAACAATTGACACAGGCCAGAGAATAAGAGAACAAGAACGAGATCCTCACCGGCAGTAATGTTCAAAAAGTCACTATGACCTCGAGCATCAATAAACATAACTCAGTTTTACTGGAATAAGCTCAAACACATGTTAATTTGAGAATTTTGTTTTTGAAAAAAAATCCATATTTGAAACTTCATTTTACCATATTTATTAAGAATCTATGAAAAACTCATCCTCCAACCTAAACCTAACAAAATAGGTAGTTTGTTGGTGTCTTTCAAAACTGTTACAAAAACAGTTGTCTGCCTCCATGGTCAAGGTTTAGTTAGATATGAGCAATTTTAACTTAATTAAGGCAAAGGTGCTTGGTTGCTTTCCAGCAGAGAGTTAGATAAGATTGATACCACTCACATATCCGTTTGTCAAATATAAGTCTATAGCCAGCAGCCAGTTAGCTTAGCTTAGCACAAAGACTACAAACTGGGCCAAACAGCTAGCAAGAAGTAACAAAATCCACCAATTGCACATCTAAAGCTCACTAATTAACACATCATTTCTTGTTTGTTTAATCCCTACCAAAACGCGTTAAGTGTTAAAACCAACAAGTCACCATTTTATGAGGGGTTAAGTGCCGGACTATTTCTTGGCTCTTAGCAACAGTCCGACATATAACCGCCCGTAAAACAGCTAATTGTAACTTTTACATGTCGGATTTTGTACGACTTAAACAAAATATAACGTGTTAATTAGTGAGCTTTACAGATGCTGGTGGGCAGAATTTGTTACATTTGAACAGAGCCAGGCTCGCTGTTTCCCCATTGTTTCCAGTCTTTATGCTAAGCTAAGCTAACCGGCTGCTTGCTGTAGCTTTATGTTTGACAGACGAGCGGTATCAATCTTCTCATCCAACTCTAATAGTTTGACACCTATTTCTTTAAGGTTCAAGAAAAGATCCTTTTCAGGCTCAGAAGAAACCAACATTAACCAAATCATAGCATTGCTATGATGCAATGCATTGCTTGTCACAAACAACAACCTTTATTTGTGTGGCAGCAAGTCTTGACAGAGAATCATAAACATGCATAATTTAAAGGTCTACTGTGTAACAATTATCAGGATCTATTAGCAGAAATTCAATATAATATTTATAGTCGTGTTTTAATATGTTTAATTACTTGAAAATAGGAATTGTTGCGTTTCCGTTACTTTAGAATGAGTTTTTATCTCGAGACACTGCGGGTTGCCTTCAATGCAGTCCACCATGTTTCTACAGTAGCCCAGAAGAGACAAACCAAACACTGGCTGTAGATAGGGCCTTTTACATTTTCGCAGCCTCCATAGTTTCTCCTACAGACTTCACAGCCCGTTCTCATTACTATGTTGTTAAATACAGACGGCAGTGGTGTTCAGTTAGTTGCAATCTGCAACCTATCCGGTAGATGCCATCATATTCTGCACACTGGTCCATTAAAGTGTTCAACCAAATGAACAATGCTGTCTGTGGAAATTAGGGTTTGTCTCATTTTTTGTTCTTGTTTTTGTTGGATATAGACCTCAGGATAGATGTACAAAATGGATTTAATCTGTCAAAAAAGATGATCAATAGTTAAGTGAGCCAAAGAAATCCATCTATTTTACTGTTTGTATTGCATAAATATCCCTTAAATCACCCAAATGTGAAGAACCACACAGCCTCGTTGAGCCCCGAACAAACCAAACAATCACCATTCCCTTGTAATCAGAGCAGCCGCATGACCTTGTGGTTTTTATTGTCCCTCGCTGGTGACAGAAGCAGACTGAGAGGGGAAGAAGTGGGCGGACAGTTTTCCTCGATGAGCCAGAGGCTGAATTGAAAGCGGGGAAAGCAGGGGAGGAGAGTATATAGTGATCTTAGTGGGACAGCGCAGGGCAACGCTATCCCAAACACAGCAGAGTGCTATAAGCCTCCGCCATAAATCTCCAAGCTCGCCGAGCCACAGCCAAGCTTGTTCAGTGCTGTGTGCCGCTCCAGAGGCCAGAATCCAGATGTTGGAGAGAGACAGTAAATAAAACAATCTATCAAAACTGAAGAACCAAAAAAAAAAAAATGGAGAGGTATATCTTTTTAAGGACTTTTTTTTCGTGCAACTGATATTGGAAATCTGTTTTAATCGATTATCAATGAGGTCATGGGGGTTTACAGCACCAACCAGACTCACAACATGTCCAATAGAGACTTCCTACACTGAGTGAAATCAGTACTTTAATCCCATTTGGGACAACACAGATATTATAGCACCATGCGCTCCATGTAGCTCAAGGTGTTTCTGAATACAAAACAGGCCTGTTCCTCTGGATTAGTTTTTATCATTTATAGATGCAGGTGGATTGAAGGGATAAACAGATATGGAAACCTCATTGTGGAATAAATATCCGCAGCTTAAAATCTTACTGTGCAGAGCACAGTGATGGTTTATTGTTTAAGACCTCTGCCTCTGGACATGAACTCCTGCTGGCCTGGGTCTGAATCCTGGAGGACCGATTTGTATCCCGTGTCCCTGCTGCTGTTGTGTCTTTCTCAGCTTTCAGTTGGCTTGATAAACAAAACAAGGCAAAGGAAGCAGACCACTCAGATTCCTACAGAACATTTTGATAATTAAGAGCATGAACTTTGATGCAGTACCAAAGAGGAAGCAACGTTTTGGGGGCTTTACAGCTACTGTAGAGAGGATTTTTATACGAAAACACGTTCATCTTATCCCTTCTCAGTTGAAAATTGAACAAGTAGAACTCCCTCCCAACAGATTGGATTAATCAGCCCAAATGGACTTCTAGTGTCAGGTTCAATCAGTTGAAGGAAATCAAGTCGCAGGAAATGGAAAATTGATTCTTAATAGTGCCCATTGTTACATCTGCACAATGTTAGACTGTTAGTTCTTCAGTGGTCCAAACTGATCTCAGACTCACCGGCTTGATGAACACGAGGTTGCTGTGCGCAGTTTAAAGATGTTTCATTACAGGGTTTTAAAGATTTGGGGATTGAGGTTCACACAGTTTTCAAACAGTTACCTGTTGCTGCCATTTGGAGCCACCACCATGCACAACAGCCTGGTGCAGCTTTGGTTTTCAATTCAATAATTGGTACATAAATTATTATTCTTGGTTGTTAGAAATCTCAGGCAGGTCCAGCTGATCAGATTTTTGTCTTCATTTTTCCTGTACAAGAACAAAGAGCGAAGAAGAAGTAGAGAGTTTGTAGATTTTGTTTGTCGTCATGGATTTTATGCTTATAAGCCAAAGAATTTGTGGCTAAATTACAAAGTACATGTGTTTCTAGTCAAGTCTTAGATATGACTTGAACATTTTGTTTTCCCATGAAATTCCCACATTTATTTATTTATTTGAAGAAAACAAAATGCAGCTGACAGTATCACGAGCAAGTCTGGCGCATCATCTTGCCCCAAATTCATCTTGACATATTTGGCATCTTTTAGGAAGTTTGGTACCTCCACTAGACTAAAACTCAGTGTTTAAACTTAATGGAGCCACCAATATGTCTGCAGCTTTGGAGAAATTACTAGGAATATGAATGAATTTATGAAATAATTATTGACATACAGAAAAGGCCTGCAGGTTGGCTCCAAACCTGGCATACCCGCACATTCAGCTGAGCTACAGGTGAGTGGGGGGGGCACACTCACCTGTTTTTCCCTACTAAACCAAAGGAAGTGGTGGAAAGATGTTTTTAGTCAAGCTCTGTCCAGGTGTCATGTTAGAGCAGCCAGTTTTTTTGGTGGCCAGCCATTATAAAATGTTCTACGAAAAGGAAACATCACTTTAGCCAGCATTAGGTTGATACTCAGATGAAAAACTGGAAGCTGGACGTCCGCTTCTCATCAGCACTAAGCCAAAGAGGCCCGCCGAGTTTGGATAAAGTGGAAAAAAAAGGGGATGATGCCTCCTCTTGAAATGATGATCTATGCACCAGACCTGTTTACGTTGGTAATCTCCGAGCCCTGCGCAATCAAAACATCACTAATTTCACTGCCGATTGGAAACTGTGACATGTGCGTTTTCAACACACTTCAAGGGGGATTGCTTCAAAGAAAGAAAAAAAAGGCAACTGGGAAGCATCCATTCCTCATAATAGCCCCAGTGATGAGAGGGTGACTTCATCCTTGTCCGCTCACATGTTTTGAAGTAGATATATCCATAGTAGTGGAAACTTTATGCAGTAAATATCATGGCTTGCTGGCAGGCTGTCTAACAGGCTGTTGTGTATCTGTCTGAGCGTCTGGGCAGGCTGGTTGGGGTGTTTGGCTTGTTGACATGCAGGCGGACTCTCCGGCTCTGCTCAGAGTTAGAAAAAAGGCTGCGACGTTACAAAAAGGCTTTCCATCCTGTCGAGCTGCCCAGTGTCAAGCTAGCAAAACCCTCCTGATTGATTCTACAGAGTCTGGACGACATACGGTTCAAAAGCACTTCTCTGCTCCTCGCTCAGCGGAAACAGGCCTTACATACTAATGCCACCAGCTCTGCTTTATTATGATTGTCCTGGATGGGAGAGCTCGCTGGGAGTCGCCGGTTGAACAGCAAGTCCCTCTTTTCTGCAGGTTAGACCAGGTTAAAACAGCTGATTCTGAATCTGATTCAGAAAAACACACATGACTCTGCAACAAACACACACACACACACACACACACACACACACACACACACACACACACACACACACACACATATCCAACCTCTTCTCCTGACTGGGTGTGAGCTTGTTTTCCACCTTTCCACAGTATGTATCAGCCCTTCTGTTATTTAGGAATAACTATTTACGCTGCGGGGGTGACCATCAGACAGGCCCTGGCCACAGACACACACACCACCTCCCCCTTCACACACACTCCAAACGGGCTAAATAATCCCTCTACCTATTTACACAGGAGAGATGAGGCCACGGCCTCACCTTCAGGGCACTACTTAACTCCTCGAGTCACTCGTTGAGTAATCACAGCATTCTCCTACCTACCTTCCTACTGCCTAATTATAGAGAGCGAGTGTGTGTGTGTGTGTGTGTGTGTGTGTGTGTGTGTGTGCACTCAGACTCATTATTTAGCAATGCAGGCCTCACAGGTAGACAGGCTGATATTGCCTATCATTACAGTTCTGTGGATACAGTTGCATGCTGAGGAGCTGGGGTCAGTGTTGTCAGTATTAAGGCCTAATGGGAGTCACAAGAACACACTTGCATTGTGGCTCCAATTAAGCAGGATGACCTTGCAGGTTTTAAAGCATGAGGTGCTTACTCTTTGCAGTTGCAGCAATGGACTCATTTTACATAATCTGGTCCAATTAAACTGTTAATTTTAACTTTCAGATACTATAACTGTGTTTTTTTTATTGCAAATTATTATTGTCTTCTGCTATCATTTAGAAATTATTTAGACATTATTTGACATAGAAATAAAGCAATAGCAGCTCTTTTTGTAAATCTAAGCGCTTGACAGACAAATGTAAAGTGGTTTTGTGGATTTTTCTGCACAGATTCGGGCCCTGATTATTACATCACTGCATACCACCTGTGCAGCACCAATATTGACACGTCCATTTTGATACAGGAGTAACCTGGTGAGCTCCTGAAAAAACACACACACACACAAAAAAAGAAAACAGCTGACGTGAGGATAGATGAGAAAACCATCGTTGTCTTCGAGAGGCACCATGGGAAGGAGGTCTGTCCGTGTCCTGGAGGGAGGCCCGCAGTTCCCCATTAATCCCTCCAGGATCCCTCTCTCAGAGCCGGGCTTTGCTTCGTGCGCAGCTCTTGGCCGAGTTAAAAAGGAAAGTGTAAGGGTGGGACAAATTTCACACTTTCTCCCATGTCTCAGGCCAAAAAGAAGAAGCTTGTAAAGCAAGTATGTAGCTGGAAATATTCTTTGCCACACAGACGCTGTTGCGGTGGTTTAAGCGGTGGGGACTGACTGTGCGTGGGCTGCACATCTTGGCTGTGGGGACGTTTGACATCCAGCCTGAGTGTGTGTGTGTGTTTTTGTCTCTATTCAAAGATCATCTGTGCGACAAGATGTTGATATGGACATGCGTTAAAGAAAAAAAAACACGTAATGGCTTTTAGATAGTAAATTCAATTATTTTTATCTTATTTTATTCTAGCCACCATGAAGCACTTTCATTTATTAAAAAAGTCTTAATCAGTGATCCAGTCCGCCCGCCGTTTACAGTCTGAATCTACTTTAATCTAGATCTCGGCTACTTGCATCCTAGCTACTATGTTACTTTTTTAGGGCTTCTGTGTATTAATACCCCCTCTTAAGACCTGATTAATACAATCACTTTATTTACTTTATCTAAAAGGTTTATAAAAGCGTTTTGTCTCCGTCGTTTTTGTTTTGTTTGTTTTTCTCTCTCCGCCGCTGCCGCAACAGAAGCTCAAACACACACACACACACACACACACACACACACACACACACACACACACACACACACACACACACACACACACACACACACACACACACAGGCCTGAATGTTCCCATCTGAGCATTTTGTTTTTCACAGTATTTTAATAATCTACCTAGTCATTTTATTTAAAAAAGTACAAAAAAATACAAAAACTCTAATTCAGTCCCAGCATTTAGGCCACAGAACAAAAATATTGTAAAATATTGGCACAATTAAAATGTTTTGATTCATGTAAAAATCAACAGGAGAACAAAACTTTGCTTAAACCTGTGTGTAAATATTAGCATGTGAACAATTAATTGTTTATATAATCACCCGACGGCTCATTGTTTGCAGAATCAAGGAATTATCGAGAAGACAAACATTATTAGTGCCCGCACCCAAACACAGACGGCCTGCCGTAAATTAGGCAATTTGTAGAAATGAACTGCTGCCATCAGTGAGTCAAATATTGGGATTTTTTTTATGTGTAACAAGCAAAGTGAAATGACAAAGAACAGAAGCCCGTGTGATCAATTAAGTTCAAATTGTTGTTGATCTATAATAGGCCAAAATAAATATCTAAAATCTGACTGTAAGTAAAATATCAGACTTGTGTTTCTTATTCTACATGGGTGAGACCAAACTTATTTTTCAAGCTGCCTAACAGTTTTTAAAGTCCAAAAACAACCTGTGAGTTTATATTTAAAAAAAAGCTGTTTAAAAAGAGGATTGCACAAACGATGGGCACATAAAAACTCTTCTTTTCACACACCGAAACTGTTTTTCTCCACAGCCGCTGTCGGAAATATGAGCAGGTTAGTACAAAACGGAGTTGCTTTTTAAATTATAAACTGAAATAAAAATGCTGTTATTATTAATTATTATTATGAGCGTCATTATAAAATATTATTATACTTTAATCTTAACCTCCCTCGCTTGTTGCTCACATACTGGGATTGAGAAACGGGGATGAAAATACATTTTTGAGATGAAGCTCGGAAAACTGAAAATGAGGGGTGAAGATAATGGGGATGAAGAAGAGGGTGGCGTCAGGTGAGGGTGATAAAGTGGCGGAATTCGATTAAAAAACTGATGAAGAGGAGAGTGAAGGCGCGGGAGGATAAAGAGGATGACAGCTGGGGGGGAGGTGGGAGATGGTGGCGACGGTGGGTGGTGGGAGGAGAGGGGAGGGGGTGGGGGGGAGTGAGGGGTTGCGGTGTGGTGACGTCACCGCGAGGCGTGCTGCAGGTCGCTGGTGAAGAAAACCAAGGCAGCGGCGCAGAGACTCAACCAAAGCGCTGATTACCGCGGACGCAGCGTTTAAGCGCAGCCGACGCATAAAGTGGATTTACTGAACACCTGCATGGGGAAACTCTGAGGGCTTTATTCGTTTTTTTTTCCTCTTCTGTCGTCTGCCTCCGCTGGGAACCAACTGGTGAGTAAAACGCGCACCTCGTCTGTACGGGGAATCGGTCAAAAAAGGCTGGCTGGCATCCCGCTCTTGGCCGTTTTACGCTTCAGATTTTGGCAAATGTGATTCAGACACACATCGAGCCCGTGTTAAGAATGATGGAGAAAATGAAATGGTGACAAGCGCCGACGCCAGTGCGTGTTGCCGGCTAGTTGGGGTCGGTAGTGACCGTTAGAGAAGGCCGAGGACTGAGTGGATGGAGCTTTACGCACAGCAAAGATTTTAGACAGCGGCAGCGTCTGTAGAAAATATCAGTTGGCTGCTAAAATACAGTCAGTACTGAGCATCATTGTCCGCCGGATATAGCCTACAGCCTGCAGTAATATTTCCAGTGTGTTCCAATGAAATTCTGCATTGCTCTCTAACTGACGCCTTAAATGGACCAAATGAATAGAAAGTGCAGGAGGGTGCGCCACTGAAGCGTGCGAACACGGAGGGACAGAGGGGAGCTGAGTGATGATTTACTGAGGACATTAAAGCAGCAAAGGGATTCCTGTAGATAAGAGGAGCTATTAGAGTGTGTGTGTCTGTCTGTGTGTGTGTGTGTGTGTGTGTGTGTTTGGTGTTGATGACTGAGGGCCAAAATCATAAAGATCTGTGTGTTTCATATTAAAATAGAGTGAAGGTACTGGTGAAAAGTTTGGCTAAGTGAAGTTATTTTTATTTATTTTTTTTTTTTTTTGGCTGCACTGCCTTGGAATTATCCTTATATAATAATTATTAAAATGTTTCTTTCTAAAAATAAAAATGTGTGAAAATTCAGATGAATATGAAGTTCTCTGTGGTGGTGCAACGTTGTATTACAGGATGACTAGGTGTTGCTTTTGAGCTAACTTTAATTTATTAAGTCTATCCGCAGAAAATCTGATTGTAATTTTAACACTATTTGGTAAAAAAGAAGAAAGGAAACGTGTTTGACTTTTTTCAGTCTTTAATATACAGGTGGTGGGAAACAAAAACAACTTTCTTCTTCTGTTTTTCAGGCAACTGGAATGGAACTGAATCTGTCGAAGAATGGGATTTCTTGTGGAGACCCAGGTATGTCTTTTGTTCTCTGTTCGGTTAAATAATGATATTGCCTTTGTGACAATGTGAGTTTTACATAGTTTGATACTATAACTAGAAACTAAAGCAAAAGTGATGCTGTAGTGTGAAGCACGGACCTGCGGTGCCTCTCGGTTTGGCGCAAGGTCAGAACTCGTTATTGATGAATGTCGCCGCACACAGGCTGTGCGTGTTCACAGGCATCTGCTTTTACGTTTTTAGACGCAATATGTTTCCTATGTGGTGAATTAATGTGCGTGGCATTTACATGCTGATATGCGGAAATATCAGATAATGAGATGCAAATGGAAGCGTGCGGAAATAAAATCAAAACAGACCGAAAATAAATTTTCAACAATGTAGTTTTATTTCCCCGTAGTAATCTTTTTTATTGTGTGTGTCTGGTTTCCGTTGATAATCATTTCCCGGTGAGTTGTTTTGCATTTGAAAAACAAAAAAGTGGAAAAACATCAAGCCAGATTGACAGCAAGCAACAAAAAGCTCTATTCAGAAGGAAAACTGTTTCCAAGAGTGGAAGTTCACATGCAAAGATTTCTCATAGCACAAATAAAAAAGCACTTTTTCCTTAAACTTGGGTTTAATCACAAACCACGGAAAGAGGGTAAAATGGAGACGTGAAACCTTTTTTTTTTTTTTTTTTTTTAGACATTTGGACATTATGGAGACTGTCCTGTTAAACCTAATTTTCTTTCAGGAAATACACTTTTATAACAATGAAGCAGCTTTAAAATGAAGGTCAGATACTAAACAGCACCACACAAACTGGAAACAATATTATAAAGACAAACTGGCTGTAAGAGGTTCGGACTGCTGAGTAGATGTTTGTACTGGGGGAGAATTCATACCAATGAAATTTTATTAAAGTTAAAAAGTGCAATCTATATTGCTAATAGACACATGTCTTTTTCTGTGTAACAAATATGTATTTTTTGAGGATTAATTCCACCTTAATTTAAGTTATCAACCTGTTCTAATTTACTTTAAAAACACAGTAAACGGCTGCTGGGCTGAGTAAACATAATTGATGATGTATGCATGCACGCTGGACTGGCTTAAATTCAACAAACAGATTTATATATAGAAAATCGGACAAAACCCTGCACATTTTATGGCATTTTTATGGATTTATTTTACAATTTTGTTCGTGTGATGGCCATTAGAGGTTGTTTTATTTACACCTGCATCCCCTCTGTCAGGTTGTTTGTTGGTTGTCAGGCTCCAGGTCAAACAGGCCTTGGACCAAGCAGGGAAACCATCACCAAGGAAATAATCAGCTCTGTCCTTCTCCAGTTACCCACCGTGTCCGGTTACATCTCCATTGCTGTCCTGACTTTGACTCTGCTCGCCAGCTTTAATTTTCTATGCTTTTTCTTTTGGCCCCGTGGTTAGCTTGGCTTTGTTTGGTTGCCTTACAGTAAAAAAAAAAAAAAAAAAAAAAAACACACACACCTCAGAACTGTATTTTTATGTGTTTGGTGTGTGATTAACGGAGTTCGCAGAGTTTATTTTCACTTCTTGGGAGGAAAAATATGAGTGTTTGCATTGCCACTGGCCTTTAACCTGTCCTGCCGGATGGAAAGGCTTTTTAACTCATCCATCACACGCAAGTGCCCTCCAGAGCAGAGGAGGAGGAGCAGGACGCAGGCAGGGATGCAGGCTGAGGAGGCTGGGTATTTAGATTACCCCTATCTATCAGCCTGTAATATCTGCTGGAGGACAGAGGAAGGTAGAGGAACTCCTCCATGGTAAATCTCCATAGCGCTGTAAATCCTTTAATATTCCAATGGGGACTTCAAGGGTCAGTGGGTTTATTGTGATTGTATCTGCTGTAGTGCTGCTGCTGTAATATTCATATATTATCAAAATGACTTAGAACTCAACTGTTACATTGACCCTGACAGAGCAGCACACACAATGTACCCACTAACCCGGCGACGCTTTCGAGGTTCCTGAACTGCATAGTAAATACCACCTGCTGATAAGATGGAGGGGACCAGGTCCTTGAGGTCACTTCCGCAGTTTAATTTGTCCGTTTTCTACGCCAAATATCTCTTCAAAACAATTTATCGTAGGCTACTTGGCTGCAGCTCAGAAAGTGAGTTAGCAGGGGGGTAGTCGTTTTCCTGCCCAAGGGCACTACAGTAGACTATATGTGTGGGTCGAACTGGTTACAGGCCTATGGCTGCACATGTTGGAGGATAGTCTATGATTCTGCTATGTACATCAAAACCATTGGTCACTTCAATTTCTAGATTTGTTTGAATTTCTTAATTTTAATGAATGAATATGTATATTTGTGCACAGGCCCTTCTATGAGCCCTACTCTCTATTGAACAGGGTCTGTGCGGAGAGAGACTGAACAAATATGGAAAAAGGCAAGTGATTGTTGAAAGCTTGCACAATTGTCTTTTGAAAGGGCCTTCGGGGGAGCTTTCCGGTCGGACGGGGATCTCATGTCAGAAGTCACCGTCATACAATGGCCGAAAATCCTCGAGACTGGCGCCGGTGACAGTCCGAGTCTCAGACGGTGAGGCCTAAGCCGGTGCGCAATTCCCTGACACATGTAGGATATAAGCCACAGCAAGTAGGCAGGACAGCTGGTCTCATATTGCAGGAGAGACTTACAGCTAATAGTCTGCAATGAAAGAAATGTTTACGTCATTCATGTTTGGCACTTGCGTAATTGCGCAGAGACACAACAAAACATCTGTCCTTTGGCGCTTTAGTAACTCGGAGGTGATTTTCCTCAAGAAATTGGTTCCGTCGTTGTGTTTGACTCTTTTAGCAGAAAAAAAAGTTAATTCAAGAAAAAAAAAGACCCTTTATATGTGTTAAAGTTTCTGCCTGAATGTTTAGCTTATTTTGAGTGTAAGAAATACAATTTTAAGGCTTTAAGTCTACTTCAGTAAACAATTAAAACTCGTAATGTTGCAGGCTACACATGCGCAAACACATTAAAAAAAGAGCATGCACAGAGAGCAAGTATATGCTGAAATAGGCCCAATACACGTTGATGTGTCCGAATATAAAAACACAAAACTACATTACTTAACTCCTATTGGTCTGAATTAAAAAACAAATTCCGTACCCGACTTGCAAAGATGCACCAGGTCGACTTAAACCTCAGCGTATTACAAAAAGGCCTCACCTGGCGCCATTGTGACCTCAAATGTAGAAGTTTGACCTCCGTTTTTTGTGACCAGCAGGCACCGCTGCGTTTTCTAACAGAAAGAAGTTTGTAATAATTCTTCTCACTGCATTGCTGCACGTTTTGCCCCAATAAAGCACACACTGTATCAGTCTACATCTAGAGGAAGCTCTGTAGTTCTCCACACAATTATATTAATGTTCAGAAGGTTACTGTTCACTTTACCTGCGCTGTGAGTCAATGCAAGCACTGTGCATGCGTATCAGGGAGGATAGACTGTAGCCCGGGGAGGAAACAGCCTGAAATTGTAACATCTGATTTGAAATTTGGATTTTCAAATTAGCTTATAACTTTTTCCCCACTTTATTTAAATTATAACACGGGAACTGAGTGGGGTTTGGATTCAAGATTGCAGAAATACTACCAGTCTCCACAGTCGTAAAACACCTATAAAGCCCGGGCGCCTGCGACTGGCCACCACTGGTTGCCATGTGTGCGTCAGGGCCAGCAAAACTGTCTAAAAAGCAAACGTGGACAGCAGAATTGGGGTTAGCAGGTGTTCTGGGTTGGAAAGAAGCATTGTTAAAACTGAAAATGCCTTGTGTACCATTCTCCTGACCATGTACAACATTTTGCGGTATTTTCTTCAACAACATGTTAGTTAAAAGGCCCCATTAGTAGCCATAGTCAGGTTCTCTATAATCAGATCATATTAGTGGACCATCAATCAAAATGAGATTTGTGCTGGGAGGTTGGGATCCAGTCACACATGTTGTTTAGAAGAAGTTTGTGGAAAGTGTCAACAGATTATTATTGTCTAAGTTGTTTGGTAGAAACAGCCTGGTAGTGGCCCCTGCAGTCCAGGTTTTAAGTAGAGAGCTCTGGTCTGTCTGGGAGTTATTGGTCCTGATTGTTTATTTGCGGTAAAACAACGAGCTGATAGAACGACACTTGTCATTCATACACACAATAATCTTCATATCATCGTGCACTTTTCATACTGAGGAAACAGTAACAGGGCAGGCCCGTGTTAGATGGCAAATGTTTATTCAGCTCAGTACATATCCGAGACATACATTGTGTTTGGGGATTGTGTGTATAAGCGCACCCAGCTGCATTGCGCTGGACACATTTCAAACATGCCAGCACGAATAAAAGGCCCATTTTACTCCTGAAAAGAGCAAAGCGTTGCATTGCGCGCTCCGGACTACTGAAAAAAAAAAAGTAATGAACGCTGCAAAAAATGTCTCTGTTAAGGTTTCAGTCAGGTACTGAGCCTTAAAGTCTATCAGCAAGTTAACAAACTGGTATACATTCCTGGTAGGAATTGCCTGCCTTTCTATGTTTTAATTCCACCTTCACTTGATTGAAGGATTTGCTGCTGTTGCATGAGACAGAACCAAACGGCTAATGAATTGATTGGCACCGTTTTCCATTTGTTTTAACTTGACGTCAGGCTGAATATCTTGTTTGGGTGGATATTTTCTTGCAGCGGGCAGGTTTTGTGGGTGGGACTCATTTTGGGGAGGTTAAACGCAGCAAATGGGTGGGTCTCTTGTGTTGGTTGGAGAGCCGGAGCTCCTTCTCGACACAGCGGACTGAAGCTTTTCCCTGTAGCGGAGAGAAGGAGAGCGCACTGGGCTGTCACTGCTGTGAAGGAGGGGAAAAAGGGGGCTGTGTGAATGTTGTTTGCCTCCAAGTCTCTTTTTTTTCGTGGAAGAACAAAACTCTTGGTGGAGAGTCTCCCTGTATGGTTCATCCTTTCATGTCGTGGCGTGTGTCTGGCAACGGGTGGATTTTTAGCTGTTGATGAAAGCTTTGTGCACCCCAGGATTCACCCCCGTTTCCTCTTTGTACGCATCCTTCTCTTCAAGGTGGGATGAATTTGGACAGAATCGCAGAGGCAGTGAGAGCACCGCCGCCCCGCGACGTGGCCCCCGCGTTTCATTTACCGAGAACTTCAAACAGCAGTCGAGAAACTTTAGAGAACTCAAGCAGCGAGTCTTCAGACACAGAGTTGGCAGGTACACAGTCAGAGTGCTTTTAGCAACTCGCTTCCTTCTTCTGAGTGCAATAACAGTTTATTTTACGTCTCCATAAGCACGTTTATGGGGGACTGTCACAGAGGCATCCCTGCAGTTTAAGGCTACGGATAAATGAGACAGTATTTTAGGTAACTTGTATGTGCCCAGTGTGCTTATTCTCACTGCGATGGCGATTTATTTCCGTATGTTACGGTGCAAAATGCACCTGGATAAAATACATCAAAAGCCATTTGTAGTAAATTCTCTCCAGTTAAATGTGCATTAATACAACAGAACAGGGAAAATAGTCCAGTTTTTGGTGCAGTTACACCCCATTTCTGTTTATTGCGCTGGCTGAACCAAACACTTGGCAGGATCCCGAGGTCTGTCAGGGAAAAATGTGCAGAACAGCCTGGCCTGCAGTCAGTAAATGCATTAAAACAAACTATAAATATTGGGCCTGTTCTCCAATCTAAACTGAAAGCCAGAAGGTCTGTATTAACAATTGTCGGATAAGCTTTTTGTTCTGTAACTTTGCCACTTTAAAAAAAAAAAAAAAAAAAAAAAAAAAGATCTTTCTCGGTTTCGCATGAGTAAGAGATAGTAAATATGGGTGACTCATTTATTTCTCATTGCTTTTGTTAAAATTATTTATGGGGCTTAAATTAAAAATGATGTTGTGGCTTTAAGTCTTAAGTTGCTTTTTATTTTTGGCAAACTTTCAAGAGAGACTGTCCCCTCTTTGTGATTAACCTTTGCACGTGTTGACCCTTCAGTTTAATGAGGCAATCTTGTTAGGACACGAATACAAAGATAGCAGTTGGGAGATAAGAGT
Organism: Dicentrarchus labrax; assembly: GCF_905237075.1. NCBI lineage: Eukaryota > Metazoa > Chordata > Actinopteri > Moronidae > Dicentrarchus > Dicentrarchus labrax. The sequence continues at coordinate 24,683,958 of NW_026136705.1, read as the reverse complement.
GGGCAGACCTCGTCGTAAAGAAAGTAATATTGATTTATCAACGTAAAGCGAAGCACATCTAAAGTGTGTTTAAAAGAATCGATACAAAAACTCCCAGACATGTTTGTAAATATTTGGCTTTAAGCCGTCACTTCTCTTCGGAGGCTTATTTTTTATGGACAGCTTTATATATTTTTTATTTATAGCTTTGGCTTTGTATATTTCATGCTGACAGGCCTCTTCTGTAGTTGACCTAAAGCTTTTTAGTTATTTTTTTGCACTTAATTTCAGTCTGAAACGTTTGACAAATACAGGTGTAAATACTAACATCTTCATTGCAAAAAAACACCCTTATTTGCATGCTATTCAAAACACTTTGAAACTGTACAGAGTTATTTCACCATGATTTATGTTCCACAGAAAAGGAGAGGAGCGCTGAACACAGGAGCGATGACGGGAACGCGGACGATCCCAAGAAGAAGAAGCAGCGGCGGCAGCGGACTCACTTCACCAGCCAGCAGCTGCAAGAGCTGGAAGCCACTTTCCAGAGGAACCGGTACCCGGACATGAGCACCAGGGAGGAAATCGCCGTGTGGACCAACCTGACCGAGGCCAGAGTCCGGGTAAGAGGCCAAAAGGCAGGCCGCCGGCCGTGCGTAAAGTGTGCGTAATACGTGCGTAAAGACGATTTGACAAAATCATAGCATTCTTTAGTGCATTTGTTGGGTTGGAAGATTCTTAATTAATTACCTTTAATACGTGGAATAACTCCAGCAACAAAAACAATGAAACGTTGAGCTAAACATCCTGAAATAAACAACATTTACAAAACGTAATTCTAACATAAAAATTAAAATTTGCTCAATGTCAGAGTCACACTATTTGATCGGTGCGCTCCGTTTTATATGGTAACTAATTGTTCCCACTAACCTTTTGATGCAAAACTGATAATCGATTTGCCTAAACACATCTATTTTAATAAGACTCTCCACTGCGGATGTCAAGAGTCGTTCTCCCAGCATTTATATTTCATACCAGGACAGGCAGCTATCAACATCCATTGTAATATTATGTGGCATTGAGGTCTACAGTGTGGTTTTGCACTGAACTACTTAGAGGTCCTGTAAATTACTGCAGTGACTTTAAAACAACTCAGTTAGAAATTAAATGTGATATAATTCAGAGACACGCCGAAGAAAATCCGTTGACAAAAACGTAAACTAGTAGCGTTTACAGATATTAAGTTGCAGTCATCCCTGACTGGCAGCTGCGGTGTATCCAAAAAGTAAGTCTTCCATTATTAAAAACGTGTGTAATTCTCATCACCCTGTGCATATCACAAGGACAAAATCTGCTACTGTTTTAAAACCCACGTTCATGTTCACATATTTCATGTTGGAAGTTTAGCAGAAATGAAAGCTGTCCATAACTATTTGGATGTGTTGGAAATGACATCTTTTGAAAGGGTGTATCCGCGCTGCTAATGGAGCCAATGGGGGATTTGTCTTTTGATGACATCACCACCAGACTGGACCCTTATTTGTCCCCGTGGAGGGGACTGTTCACGCAGCCAAATCTACCTGGAGCTGTGCAATGAATAGGAACAACATTGTGATTATATTTATTCAGGGAGGATTTTTTTTTTACCATCAGGACGATGCATTAAAAACTTGGAGGGGGGGAATCATGTGAACCAAATCTTTATTTTTTTTTACCAACTTTAATCATAAGAGATTGGAATTCTTGTAACAATAGGGCCCTTTTAAAAGTAGAAAATAATTGACTCAGTAAGTTGTTTTTTTATTCTAGCTGACAAAAATGGACACTTATTACTATATGCTGTTTTTACACAACAGTAAAAACGGCATGCTACTGGCTGGCTGCTACTTTCTCTGAAAAAAAGTGGATGCAAGAAATGTGCGTTTAACACAAAACAATTGCAGTTGGTTTTCATTTACAGCAACTGGCGCCTGGCGTCCCGTCCTTGCAAAATCCACCGTCTCAAATTGCGTAAAAAATGCATACAGCTATTTAAAGTGCAGGGAAAAAAGTCTCTGAACAAGTTTAGAGTGCTGGATTTTCATTTCTGGGGCCACGGAGGGTGATTTTCAAACAGTGCAGCCTTTTTATTTTCAGCGGAATAAAAAGAAAACACTGTAACGAGCATGGCGTGACAGCGCAGCCTGAATATTTCTGATTCATATCTGAGCATTTAATAAAATGTTTTGACAGGTTTAAGTGTTTGGACTTGACCTTTTAAGGTCACCAGTGTTTAATCAAGCTTGACAGATATTGAGATATGTGGGCTCAGCTATTTTGCCATTGTTTAATTCGCTCTAATTAGGTTTTTTTGCTTGTTAACAGGACGTTAAAACAAAAGTATATATTTTTTATGCTCGGTACAGGAAGCTGAATCGCTGCTGTGAAAAGCAGCCTGCGTGTGTTTTCTCCCCAGCTCTCTGTCACATCGCTCATGTCTTTGTAGACAATTTGTCCGCAGCACCCTGTTCCCTGCACGGCTATAAATAGCCTCCGCGGGCCCGTCTGATGATACCACTTGTAAACTGTTTCTACTATGAATTAAAAATGACTCGCAGAGTGCCGACTAACGGATATTTTGTCAGGTTTCGATAAGGTGTGAAGATATCCAGAGGCACTTTTTCTGATTCATTTACAGTCATCCGCTGTGTGTGTGATTCATGATGTAAACTTGTTGGTTTTATTTTGGAGAGTCTGACCTACATACTAAACACACACACGCGCGCAGGCGTTAATTTTAAAACACGCATGCAACTCAGGAATTAGTTTAATATCATTGTTAGACATGAAGTAGGTTAAAGTAAATACTAGTCTATAATAAACTAATTTCAACACATCCTTGGATTTAGCTCAAGTCTAAACATGTATATTAGGGGCCACATTTATAATTTATTTTAATTGTCATTTGTTAAACGAATAAACAAAATTATTAAGATTAATTTAAATGTTGTACCCCTGTGAATTAAAAAAAATAAAGATTTTAAGCAAGGTTTTTTTAAAAAAAATAAAATCAAAACAAGGCAATTTTTCACGCAAAATACTGAATTTAAAAAAACTTTCAAAAGTTTTCATGCCCGAGGATTGTGGACAGAAGTTGGTCATTATGGTCGTTAATTATGGTTCTTGTGCGCAAATAACTCCAAATAAATGTGGCTTTAATAAATAATTATTTAATAAATAGCTGATTCTAAACATGTGCAAATAAAAAGCAGCAGTTTGGATTAAAGACAGGGTCACAGTTTTCACCTTCCATATAGTCACTTTTGATTTTGTTTTCAAACATTAGAGCCAATTAAGGTGGAATTCTACTGGATGAATTTGAAGTTTGTCTGGATTGTAGAGCAGCGCCTCTCATTTAAATTTGGGATCCGTTGCAGGAAACTGGACTGACAGTGAGGATTTTAGTAGGAAAAGACAATTAGCACCAAGTTTGATGTGTCCACTGGGAAAAAGAAAAGAGCCATAACACCTCAAATACAAATGAGTCAAAACTTGGGCATTCAAAAGCTGAGGATACATTTCACTTGGAAAAAAGTGTTATTTTCCATATTTAAAAAAAAAAAAAAAAAAAGGGGGACAAGGTGATTGTGACCATATAAATATATAACTTTATGGAGCCTATAACTGAAAAGTTTGACCAGGAGGTAAACAAGCCTTTGTGTGCGTTTTTCCTCAAATGATCATAATTAAAAATATAGTCAAGGCCCTCGTTGCTGTATTTACAGACTTGTAAACAACACTTTAGACATCTGAGAACATTAAACAGATGTTGTATCAAAGAACCGTCAATGTGGAACTGCAGCTTCAAATTTTGATTTTTTTTAAAGAAAACACAATATGCAAGTTGATTGGAGTAACAAATAAAATAGCAACCAACGTTGTATTTTAGTTCAGTGTGTTCTGTTGCCTAAACTTGAACACACCTGGAAACCAACAGCACTTTTGGGGGTCTGATACTCAGAATTCTTATTCCAGCAGTATTAACTACAATTTATGACATTTATTTTTAATGGAAAGTTGGCTATTATTCCAACACAAGTCTTCCTGATTGTGCCACATGAAATTTTTTGTATTTCATGTTATGAGAGAAAGAAATTCACAATTTTGACTATTTACTCATTCCTCGAGTGACTGCTCCACACTATAGTAGCTGTGTATATCCACAGTATTAACTCTCTGTGTCTGTGTGTGTCCCCTCCCTCCAGGTGTGGTTCAAAAACCGCCGGGCTAAGTGGAGGAAGCGGGAGCGGAACCAGCAGATGGACCTGTGCAAGAACAGCTACCTGCCGCAGTTCAGCGGCCTCATGCAGCCTTATGACGACATGTACCCGGCTTACACCTACAACAACTGGCCCAACAAGGGCCTCACCCCGGCGCCGCTGTCCACCAAGAACTTCACCTTCTTCAACTCCATGAGCCCCCTCACCTCGCAGTCCATGTTCTCGGCGCCCAACTCTATCTCCTCCATGACCATGGCGTCCGGGATGGGCCACTCCGCCGTGCCGGGTATGCCCACCCCGGGCCTCAACAACATCAGCAACCTGAACGGGATCGGCACGTCCGGCATCAACTCGGCCATGTCGTCGTCCGCGTGTCCGTACGGGCCTCCCGGCTCTCCGTACAGCGTTTACCGGGACACTTGCAACTCCAGCCTGGCCACCCTCAGACTCAAATCCAAACAGCATCCGACTTTTGGATACAGCGGCCTGCAGAGCCCCGGGTCCAGCCTGAACGCATGTCAGTACAACAGCTGACGGGCCAAACGCGGAGCCTGAATTTTACAAATATAAATAATTATATATGTGATAAACGGACACGGTGTCTGAGCTTATAGGCTACCTGCGGATTGGAGGAAAAAAAAAAAAAAAAAAAATAAAAATCAAAGACAACTAAACTGGATTAGTTGCAGTCATTTTTCAAACAAAAAAAGAAAAGAAAAAATGGATTATGCGGGTTTTATGTGTTTACCAATGAACTTGCACAGCAATTAAAATGTCCAGGGCTTTTTTTTTTTTTTTTAATGAAGACGTGTGCTGCATTGTACATATACTGTATAAATGTAAATATATACAGGCATAACATATGAAACACGATGGGATGTTTTTTTTTTTTTGTGCTTTGCTTGCTTTTAAAGACTGACTTGAGGGGGGAGGGAGGGAGGGGGGGGTTCTGGACCAAAACAAGGAATTGCAAGAAAAAAAAAAAAACGAATACTGTCGAGCATATCACGAATCCAGAAAAAAAAAAGAAATCTAGCCTATATTGTACATATTTTATACTGCTTCTGTGTGCTTTCTATTAACCGTCTATGCAGGATACCACCGGCCCGTTCGCCCTCCATGACGCCTCCCGTTCAGTGACTTTACTTTTAAATGTTTTTTTTTCCCCCCCTCCTCATTTTGTTTTGCTGAAACTGAAAAACCCCGCATGTTTAACTTGAGTGCAACGTGTTTTGTACGATAATGTAAGACTTTGCAGAAGTAAGTTCATTAGCCTAAACTGTATACAAAAAAAGGTGATTCAAAGTCCTCATGTGTTTATGGTAACATGTTTGTTTGAATAAACTCCAGGAAAAGAGAGGTTTATTTCAAGTATGTTTTAGAGGAGTCTTTGTTTAACGAGGAGTCGCAGTGAGGCTTCCCCCCCAAAAAAGGAGCAAAATAAATAACTTGGCAACATGTCGGCAGCCTATTGATCCACTCAGTTTAAAAAGGATTATCTCGGGAATATGAAGATTTTTAAGGATTAACGGGACTAGCCAATAGTTATCTGGGCTTTAACGACATTTTATTTTTTTATTTTGTTAATTCTGAAGCTTATTCCTGCATTATTGCTTCTTTCCCCCCCTTATTGCACATCAAATTAAACTTTCTTTGTAGAGGGGAATACATCCAGAGTTTATACGCATCTTGTAAACTTTCAGACCTTAATATCAAAAATTTAAAGGAATTAATAGGATCATTGACTAAATCCTTACTTTATTATGGGCTGTTATATGGTAATCACAATTTCACCGTTCAGTGCAGAAAATGGTCCTACATGAGCCTCTGATGCGTGTTATTTTATGATATAGAAACATGTCGACATAGATTTTGTTTTGTTTTTTAATTTTGCTCTCACACTATAATACAAGATTACATTTCAACCAGGCTCCCATTTTGAGAAACATACTGTAGGTGGTGCAGTGTTGCATGTTATATCCAATCTCAATTTCCTTACACTAGTCACAGGATAAAAAAAACAAAACAAAAAAAAAAAAAAAGCATCTCATGCGGGTTGAATTTATTTCTTTTGAGCTGCAGAAACCAAAAAAAATAAAAAGGACGCACAATTCATCAAACTCCTCTAAAACTGTATATTCCTCCTTTTGGCGACAATCCCGCGGCTCGTTTGTCCGAGTGCAAACAAAATAAATTCAATCAATACCATATCTTGTTTCCTGACACCTGCAGAGATCCCCATATCTATATTACTCACCGTCAGGCTGATATTAGCGCGCAGCACAAATGTAGCAGTAATGATTGTGTGCTTTGACTGATAGTGCTCTGTGAAGGGAGGATGTTGGGATTAAGAGGCAACACTTTAATAGACCAGCAAATGTAAAGCTTCTAATGATTAATAAAACAGCTCATGATAACCTGAGGAATTACTGCACGAGTTATTTAGACCAACAAACTCAAATGTGAACCATGTCTATAGGCATAATAGTAAGATTTAACTTTATTATTAAACCCTCCCATCCTAATATTAATAGAAAATACAGTGTACAGTTAATTCCTTACTGTTGCCATTTAAATTTTCTACACTAATATTCATTTATTCTACCTATGAATGCGCAACATAATAGGCTTGTTAAAAGTTTGTTTATTTTAACCATGTTGCCCTTTTGTATTATAGCCCTTTAAAAATATTTGACCATAAACTGAAGGGTGCCTGTGACACTTAGTCCATCTTGACCTTATTGTAACTTTTTGGTAATTACTCTCCCATAGAAGCTCTATAATATTTTATCTTAAGTGTGTTGACCTCAACGTGTCTTTATGTCTCTTAAAGTACCTATAATACTACTTTTACTGTAACCTGAAGCATGTCTTACGCTCAAAAGTATAAGTTTAATTTGACCTGCTGGTTTTTGTGATTATTCTAGTCCCTATAATATGCCTGCTTGGACAAATGTGTCCTACATTTTAATATTAATGTGTTTGACACTAAAAAGTGAGTTTCTCTTGGCCTTCGGGGGCTTTATTTGGGTTAATTTATCTCTTCTAATGGCTACGTAATATCCCTATAATATTTTACCAGTGTGTGTCTGGCACTCAAACTTGAGTTTTTTGACTTAATGATGTTTCTTTTTCATAATTATCCTTCTATAGCACGTTAAAAATATTTCCTCTTGACTTGTGTGTACAGTCAAATGGAGCCTTTGGGGGAAATTAATCTATTAGCTTTGGAATATCCTTTACAATATATATTTCACCATGGTGTTACTGGCCCTTATAAGTTTCTTGACATTTGGTTGCTTTGTTAGTGAATTGATCTCATAGTGGTTCTATATTCTATTATATTTTACTTTAACATGTAGGGAGACTGTAGCACTGAACAGTTCATGCAGACTTTAGGTGGGTTTTGGTGATTTTTAATCCCCATATATTTTCATATGCTGCCTTTTTTTAAATTTATTTCTCCAACCCTGTCACAGGTTGACTGAAGCTCTTTTGTCGTTGAGGTTCACCATTCATAACAAGTCACAACAGTAACAGCAGCGCGCGCGGCTTCAAATTCTTTCCTAGGGCGCGCCCGCGTGCACGGGAGGGGGGGGACGTTTACTCAGAGCGGGCATGCGCACTGGCTGTAATTGCAGCTATCCGCTTTGATTTGGAAATGTTTGACGTGAGGACAAAGCGCACTCGAGGCTCACGGTGATTGGTAACAACAACAAAGCGCGCACGGTGTCGTAAAATGTTACCAGTTATAAATAAAAAACCGCACGGGCAGCGGGAACGCGCCTGAACCTGGAGGGCAAAGTTCAACACGCCGCTTTATAGCCGGTAAATATTTGAACTAGTCTTTCTCTCGTAAGGAAATCCCCACTTCCCCTGAATTATTGAAGAAACAGCGAAAGAATAGAATAGAACAGCCTGACATGTAGCCATATGTTTGAACCCAGGATAATTTCTCTCATAAAAGTGACTTAATTGAACACGCAGTGATAACTGATGATTAAATGTGTGTGCGTGAGAAAGAGCTTAAACTTCGCAGGACACAAATACGTGATTACACTGATACAAAACATCAGGAGAAAAGATGAGAACAAGTTAGACAAGAACATTTTTATTAGTTGCAGCCCCACAACCGTAGGTCACTGCAGCAAGAGGGAGGGCTGCATCATTGAAATCACTCTAAATTAACTGCAACATAAAAACAAAAAAAGTATGAAGAAATTCAGATTAGATTATTTAAACAATATTGGCTTTCCACAAGGCTCCTTTAGTATTTGACTGTGCTCCTACTGGCCACACCAGTGCACAGTGAGGCAAGTCTGAATTACCAGCCAGGCAAAGCAAGCAACTTCCCCCAGCGGCCAAAAGTGCACTGCCTGCAAGTTTGGCACAAATTTGTTTGAGAATTTGCACACCGAATATCAACAAAGGCAGGTCCTGCATTATTGTTATGTTAAGATAAGATAGAACTGTATTCATGTTGTGCAGAAGTTGCAGTACAAAAGGAGTAAAGAGTGCAAATATAATAATATATTTACAACTATAAAGACATCAATCACAAGTATTCAAAATCCAAGTCAGAAATATAAACAAAGTAAGGTTCAGTAAGTGCATATTCCTTAATACAAGTAATTTAATGAAATAACAGCAAACTGACTCCAATAAAGCTGGTGTTTCACATTAACCCTCTAGCTGGTCTCTGGTCAAATAATGAAGCTGCCATGAGGGCATTAAGTGTTGGGGCCAATATGGGGCCCCCTAAGACGTTAGAACAGCCATGCCTGAGGTTCTATAGTCGACTATGAAGGAAATCCAGTAAAGAAACCGAGAAGCCAGAGTCAAATATTTGCAGATATGTTTAATAGTTGCATATAGGAGGCAGCACCCGACCTCCTTTTCAACAATTAAAGCTGTCTTCATTATGGTGGCACAGCCATTAGCCACAGTTACATAGATCATCTGTTTGACATGCAGAATTACCCACTAAATACCACCATGACGTAATAAAAGACAAACTTCTGTGACTGACATCCGAATAGTCTCTATACAACCACGCCCATCTGGTGTACCGTAATTAAGAAAACAAGCACTGCTAAACTGAGGCCTTCCCTCAGCTATTAATACAATGCTGCTCAGCTTCTGTTAGTTCTCTGCTGCTGCCACCAGTTCCCTGCAGCAGCTCATCTGATCCCCTGAAACCTGCACTGCAGCTGCTGCATATAAACACACCAAGTCCCTGTTTAGATGCAAACCTGTAGTTTATATACCTAGTCTCTAATATAACACTGACCCTGTAATCATACAATAGCAGCAGGGGTCAATTAGGACATGGTAGCACCATCCGTCATCTCTTAAGAGTGACTTTATCTCTCTGGGTGTATAAGGCTGCACCCCACAAAAATCAGTACAGTAAATACTAAACTACACTATGGCTGACCATTTTCTACAGCAAACCATAGGTATGAAATTTAAATTGCAAGGACCTGAAACATGCACATGATTCATCCACCCACGAGCATCTTGTTGTTTTTATTAGTTATTTTGTTGTAATGCAGTGCAGATCCTCCAATCAATGGATAAAAGCAGACACTCACTGTGATAGATGACTCATTTACAGAACCACTTCTAAACGCGTGTTTCAAGTCTCTGCAGGTTGATTTTGATACCATATTTCAGTCAAACAAAGTAATGGCTGAAGTGGAGGAAAAAATGATTTCAGTCTTAAGAACTTTCCAGAAAAATGTCTGAGAGACAGTCAAACATACACGATTAGTAATTGTTAAACATGCTGTATGGTCTTTTATAGCTGCACAACATACGCCTGGAGGACCAACCATTTCTTTTATTACAAAGGTTTCTCAAATCTAGCAGAGAACAAAACTCCTTCCCTCCACTCTGAACCAACAGGCTGAATCCTGAACTGCTGCTCACATTTGATTGCTTTAGGATTAATGTTGCCATGAAACACACTACATCACAAACAGTAACTCAAGATGTTGCATGTTTTGCTTTTGTTTGTTTCAAACGCACTTTGGGTTATCTTATCTCCTTTTTTTCAGTTTTCACTGAACAGAGGCGTCTCCAAAGTACACACCATTAAATCACCGTTTGGCTTTCTGTCTCATTGCGATGCGAGCTAACTGCGGTTCAGCCAGGCTGTCACGGGTTATACACTTATGGCAACGGCCAGAGGTGAGTGACACAAGGCTGACCGATTGTGACTGAAATGTTCAAATGTAAGCCCCATGTACCAGAAGTCACATTCCTCTGGATAGATTGTTTCCTGTGTATACATCTGAGAAGGAGGTGCATATAAAGACAACATTTTGTATTCAATTATAGGGGGAAGGTACAATAAGACCACTGAAGCAGAACATTTACAGCTTCTAGGAATCTGCCTTGATCTCTATATGACCAGAGGTATGTGGACACTTCTGTTTTTGCTAGTTTGGGCTAGGTAAGTTAATTCCAACTGGCCCCCTCTTAAATCCCACCTGTTTTTGATCTGCGCTCCAATAGCAGTTACAACAATAACTTGTTTCTTGCAGGTATTTGCTAGGCATGCCTATTTTTTTAAAGACATCCACATTTTGAAGATGGTTAAAAGATAAGTGACAGATATATGGTCTTATCAAAACACTAGCTAACAAACTAGCAAATTTACACCAATCAATAGTTCACTAACAAAAATATGGTTGTCTTTTCAACATAGACAAGCCTAGCACATGGCATATCAAAGTACAGGAAAAGATCAAGTTGACTGAGGTTATGACCTAGGCTTACTCAGCTGTTATTGGAGTACACAGCAAAAAGGGGCGGGACTTAGGAAGGGTCATTTGTGGAAATCTTTAAGCTACAGCACACAGTAGTTTGCAGAATACCTTTTTTGCTTTCAACACGACCATGCCCCCCTGCACAAAGCCAGGTATTTACAGAAATGATTTCCCAATTTGGTGTGGAAGAACATCCTGCCAGGTTCCAAAATCTTGTGGAAAGACTTCCCAGAGGAGGGGAAACAGTACATTTATGACAGCGGTTTTGGAATGAGACGTTCACCAATCACATGACTGCGTGTGCGTTGCAATTTAAGGGACCCCATTTTCTTTACCACACTCTTCTGTGTGGAGTGAAATTAACATTGAAATCATTGTACACTCAGTTGCCAGTTTATTAGGTACACCTAGCTAAAATGAATGCAGTCTAAAACAGACCTGCAATAAATCCTACAGTCATGAAATTTTTCATGTTTTGTATTCTACAGAGAGGTGTTGCCATGAATTTAGCCTGCCCTAATTGATATAAAATGGGTTATACAAAATTATATAAACACCTGTCAGTAAGGTGCTAATATATTTAGGGTAGTTTTCTAGTATAAGTGATATCACATAAAAATATCAATTGTATTCTATTTTTATAGTGTCTTTACCCAGAAAAGAGATTATTCATTTTACAGATTAAATATCTTATTCTGCTAAGAGGTGAGGTATTGATTTGATAACTAGGAGAATGACCATATACACCAAACTGATTGTAGCCCTAAAACAGTGTTCTATCTTTTGCAGATATCACAGCAAGCTCCATTTAAAACTTTAGGAATTTATGGTGGCCAACCTTACTTATATTAACGCCCAGATGTACAGTTTAAACTTTCAAATAAAAATACTTTTGCTATTCTTAATTCAGTGGAATCTCTACTTTTAGAAGTAGTATGTCATGGTGCTCTCAAACTAGAGAGATAAATTGAGTATGGCCTACATGACATGAGGGCAAAACAGTCTCACCCTCACAACCCTTGAACTGGACATAAAACCCTCATAGTCTGGTTTAAAGATCATGTTCCATAACCTCATTTACAGTATACTTCATCACCATCACTTGATATCACATGGTAAGCACAGCCTGGGCAGGTATCAACCTTGCAGAGATGAGCATTTGGCTACTATAGCACATGACAAACATTTTTGTTAATGGATTTGGCCATTGCCATTTTCTTAGTTGTGAGATGACAAAACCTGTGTTTTATTGTAGAAAAGGGGCAAGGATGGTCTCTTTAAGGTTTCATGAGTCTGCAGTTCTTGGCAGCCATGGAAGTTAGTATGAAACAAGCCATCGAGTGGACCAGTAGCTACCACAACCAGGCGTGTTTGACTGTCTGTTTAATAGTAAGCTGTACTGCTAACACACCATCTTACCTTCTTTCTGGTCCTCAGGCAAAAGGATCTGTCCAGAAACTAACATCCATTTATACTTCCTGGTTCTACCATGTTTGCAGAAAGGAGGGGGGTACGTATGTCTGTTTTTGATTAAAGGTGCTTTTCTGAAGCTCATGGTTACATTTATGTTTGGTGCTGTAATTTCCTGAAGATTTGTGAACAAAACTGTAAAATTAAATATCTATGTGGCCAAGTTATTATCTTTAGATAAGTGTTTCTTCCCTACTAGTGGTGTAGTCCACTCCAATTAGTTTCAGGGTATATAAGGGGTGGTTCAGGAGGGTGGCACCATACTCCAGTTCAGAAGATGGCGACAGGGTGTGCCTGTAAATTGAGATTGCAATCGACCAATAAAACCTGAAGAAGATGATGTTGGAGCAATTGGTGTTGGCATCTACAACCATTATTGCTCTTTATGAAATCTCTGGTGGCAAAATAGTTCAATAAAGACAGTTTTCAAGCCTTATATATCTTATTTGTGTGTTCCCACATTACTGTAAGAATTTGCACTGCATGTGGTTTATTTAGTGTAACTTCCACATTTACTGTCCCACTGCTGAAAATACACACTAAAACTCCAAGTGTGTGTTAATCCACAGCTTGAAATGGTCACCAACAAATGCACTTTTACTTATAGTTTGAGTAACTTTGGCTAAAATATACAAATAAATGACCATGCTTTTTTAAAAGTATATATTTGTGACCCATTTTTAAAGATTTACACATTCAGTAGGAGCCACTGGGCTTGGGGCTGAGAGTCACAGAGAGAGTATGGAAGGTGGAAAGTTGTTGAGAGATGGACTAACACATTGTTGTTTTTTTGTGGAATTTGTTGACTGTAAGTAAAATATTAAAGTATATAACTGGTGTGATGCTTTTTGGCTTGTATTATGTACTGGACCTGTGGTGAGTATTCCTTAAGTGAAGCACGGTCAAAGAAGGCATATTGTTACATAATTATAAGTTACTATGTGGACCTGACCAAAAAGTATTCAAAAGGCAAACAGCAGGTTGGATGAGGAAGCTCTCAGTATCTCTTGCTGTGTCCAACAAAAAGTCCTTGAACAAGACACCAACACTCAAATCCTTCTGGATACGAGCATTGGCCAAACATCTTTCATCCTGTTCCTCTATTTCATTGCATTTTCACTTAAATGATATGACCTAAAGCTGATGAGCATGTATCCAAAGTTAAATATACTACCTTATCAATATATTTTAATTTAATCAGCCTAAAATCAACCAAATTAATCTAATATTACCTGCTATAACAAGTCAACGTTTATGCTGTGCTGCAAAGAGACACACTTTGATTTATGGAGCTAAAGATTTATAACAAAATATTGGATCACACAGTCAAAATTGCATTTGGCCAATACCTGCATGCTGTTGCAAGCCAAAGTACAACAGCATGAATTACTATGATTATATGTGTCCTGAGAAAATTATGTAATTACTGCCAAGACTCTGTCTCAGTACCGCAGTAATTCTGACAAAGCTGACACATGACAGTCATTTTGGGATTAGTGACCGTGCTGAGTCGAACTGTAGTGATTTCACAGCCAAGTTTTTTGTGTGTGTCTGTGCTTAAAACAGACTAAAGGGAGCTGTAGGTGGCTGAGTGAAGAATGAAGCCTACTGTATGAAGGATCTCATTCAACATACTGTATTTATTTTAATAGGAAGCCAATTATCTGAGTTCTTAGCTCATCAAAACGCCTCAAAAACAGCTGTGTGCACGGTTACTTACTGTACTTTCATTGGCAGGCATAAAAAACAGGGCTAACTGTTGTTCTCTTTGAAACACCCACCTGCTGGGGGTTGCCATGAATTCTGGGAGATGTAGGAAATCACTGGGAACGACAGAAAGTGGCCTGTGGCTAATACACCTTATGGAATACACTGTACATCAAATGCTACAGTGCCTATGGTCAAAAGTACATTGTGATTGATTGTGGAACATTTCATTCAAAACCATAGGTATTAAAGGACCAGTGTGTAGGATTTAGTAGGCATCTAGCTGTGAAGTTTCAGATTGCAACCAACTGAACACCACTTATATTTGATGACTTTGGAATGAGGACGGGCTGTGGAGATTGTAGGAGAAACTACAGTGGCTGCAAACACTACAGTCAGTGTTTGGTTTGTTCTGTTCGTTCTGGGCTACTGTAGAAACATGGCAGTTCTACATGGAGGACTCCATGGAAATGACCTACGGTGTCTGTAGACCTATATTCAGGTGATTAGACACTAATGAAAACATACCGATGACTATTATATTTCATTTTTGCCAATAGATCCTCCTAAATGTTACACACTGGACCTTTAATATGCTCCTATAACAGCTTTCACTCAACTGGGAAGGCTGCCCACCAGATGTTGGAACCTGGCTGGAACGACTGGCTCTCATTCAGCCTCAAGAGCATGAGTGAAGTCGGCCACCAATGTCGGGCAGAAAGTCCTGGCTGGGCTCAGGGCACTGTTGTCTAAAATATCATTGTGTCCTGTAGCATTTAGAGAATCAGCCCCAGACCAAAGGTAGAATGAATTATCTCATTACTTGTAGATGGATCTTGTACATAAATGTTCTACAGAGGACAACCCATGACTATTCCTCTAGCGCCACCATGACATTTTTGTTTTTTAGTAATGTCTCGATAACTGTTGGATGGATTCCTATGACATTAAGATATTAATGTTCCCCTCAGGATGGATTGTATTAACTTGACCTGATGATGGCAGTAGGTGAAAAGTTAGGGGATCAAAATTTACATTTTGTCTAATACTTTGACATTCCCATCAGCCTCACACTTTGTGTTTAGTGCAAATTAGCAAATGTTAGCATGTTAATGCTAAGATTGTGAACATGGTAAACAGTATACCTGTGTAAGATTGCAAGAATGTCAGCAATCTCATTTTAGTATTTACCTCAAAGCACCGCTGCGCATAAGTATAGCAGACTGTTAGTATTGTCAACAATTTATATACACAAAAAACAAATGAACTTAATTTTGACACCCATAAAACAAAATGAGTTCACTTTGGTTAAAGATCCCCTCCAGATATGAATTACGACATATGGCAGTTGTCTGCTTGGAACATAAATGTGTGTCTTAATACATTGTTCTTTTTTTGTTTGTTTTTAAAAACCACTTTAAAATCTTTAAAAACGCATCCTCTACTATACTATACTGGCATTACCACACTATCTATCTATTTATGAGTCTATGTAACCAACACCAAAATATTGTCATTGTGTTACTTATGGATGGAATTATAGGAAAAATAAATGATTCACCTTATTGCTGGAGACACCACTCCCACTGTGTAAACCACTGATCTACTCCTTCCTCATTTAAAATGACAGAATCTATGAATATACAAGCTGTGTTCAAGATGTCTCCTACTGCACTGTAAAGTCCATTCTGCATTGGAGGCTTCAAGTTTCTATATCACACTTATATAAATTGCATACTGGACCAGGAGTGACTTCCCTAACCAACCCACTCTCGTAGGCCCCGCCCCTTAAAAATCAGAATTTCTCTGAGCACAGAGAAACTTTCTACTTTCAACAGATGAATGTGAAAACATATTTCTAGTGTCAAGCTCTGCACATACATCATTCGGCTCAGTGAAGCTCAAACATCCAACTGTAGGAACAAGAAGAAAAACATATTTTTAGGTCGAGGGGGATTTTTAAAGTTCTGAGAGATTATACACTGTTCCTGTGAAAACCATAAGCAAACGCAAAGCAAAATTCTCCTTCTTCTTATGTTACATAAGACATTTACAATCCTGTTGGACTATTTCAAAAATGCACAAAGCTAAAAACGTTTTCTTCTTCTTAGCTCATGAAAAGTTGTCGATTGTAATGGATGTCTTTATTAGGCAGCTTCTGTGTTGCTGACACTTTACTTCACTCTTACTCAGTATGACAACCATTACTGTGATCCCTCGTATCCCGGAGAAAATGTGTTTTCCTTTTTTTTTTTTACAAAAAAAGTCCTCCTGACAACTTGTCTTTTAAATGGAAGAAGACAGCGTGAAACTGCCATTTATCAGCAAAACAGACAACAATATGTTTCTGTTCACACAGATGAGAACAGTCAGCCATCGTTCAGTAGTTACTGTTGCACCACATGGAGAATGTACAAACGGGGTGCATTTGATCAAATAACAAATGCCATACTAATGTCTCTGCAAATGTTAAGCTCCTGGTTGCTTTTTGGCATCAAGCGCACACTGTGATTACTATCAGCACCGTGTCTGCAGTGAATCCCACAACAGACGAGCCCACATGCTAAACGCTGGCCCGTGCACTCCCCCTGGAGACTCCAAAGGCAGACTTAAGTCAAGATTGACTTTCTGTGACCTTGTTATCTTTATTTGGCAGTATCAGATTGCAACTACTGGTCCGCCAGCCCCATCCACCACATGTCGAGGGAGTGAAACAGCGATTCACACACTAGAGGAGAAATATGGTCCGCTATCACGCACAGCAGCTACTTGGAAAAAGCCCAGAAAGCCTCTCTCCTGCTCGAGGTTTCTTCTCTCACTCACCCCCACTCCATCTCTCTCTTCCCCCTTCTGTCGTTCTCAGTCAGTCACTAGACATTTATGCTTGGGGAGAATTATTATTTTTCCGTCTCATGGTCTACACACAAAAAAAAGGGAAAAAGGCATCCCCACCTGGTCCGTCCCACTCATCTATTCTTGGCTCTATTCCTGCCCCTTCTTCTCTCTCCGTTTGTCTTTAAACCCCCCCCCAACTGCCCTCCCCACTTTCTCTGCCTCTTCTTTCTTCCTCATTCCTTCCCGTCTTTCTGTCTCCCTCTGGTTCTCATGGCTCTGTGTAGTTTGTGTGTGTGTAGGCTGCAGTGCTGGCGGTGCAGAATTAGTAGGTGAAGCTGAAAACGGATTAAGGAGCCAGAATCCAAGAGGTTCACTAATGGGAGGGCTGGCCTGGCTGCCTGCTGCTTCTGTCCATCAGCTGAGGCCAGTTATCTGAAGGGGCCACATCTGGCCTGGTCTGGCCTGGCTTGGCCTTGTAGAAAGGGCTGTCTGGTCACTTAAAACTCCTCCTTCTCCTCAACAGACTACAGATGATGGTGGCCTAGCAGTTACAGAGGGGTGTGGGGCTGAAATAATAAGTCAGTTAATCTATTAGTTGATTAATTAACAACCATTTTGATAACCTTTATGAATCAAGGAACATTTCCAAGCATTCATTGGTTCCAGCTTCTCAGATGTGAGGATTGGAAATTGGATATTTAGATGTTTTAGATGGTTAGTTGGATAAGACGAGGAATTTGCTCTAACCAATTGTGATGGGGATTTTTTTTACTATTTTCTGACATTTTTTTAGACTAAACAAGAATCAAAAACAACAGATTAGTTGGCGAATGAAAATAATTGTCCCTTGCAACCCTAGACGTGAAAGCTTGAAATGAAAAAGTCAGCAGTTCAAATATGCTGCCTCAGCTGATTGAGTAAGACCAAAAATCTCACTCGTTTATTAAAGCTACATTTAATGAGATCTTTATAAATACATACATATATTAAATATTTACTGAACATAGAGAGAATAGTGTGTCATCTTCTCATACAGATCCAGTATTTTCAATTATTTTGCCTCAATAAAAGTTTTGCTTTTTGGACCTTTAGATGAGATGACCACTCTCATATCTGTCTGTTAAAGGCTACATCCAGCAGCCAGGTTTGAGATGAGTTGTTAGCAGTTCCTCCAAAGAGAGACTTCCCCTCTAAACCACTCAGAAGGTTTCACTTTGTTTTTTCTTCTTTTCAGTCCCATTAATCATCTTACAACCCCTCAGATGTATCTTGTGATCCTCTGGAGGTGGTTCGACCCCTGGGTTGGGAACCCATGGACTAAACTACATAGCAGTACAGTATATATGAAGTAGTTACAAAAATAAATTTTCAGTCAGACTGTTTTTCTGCAGAACAAGTTTTACTTTTGATACTTTAACTAAGTGAATGCAGGACTTTTACATGTAATGGAGTATTTATAGATTGTTGTTTTGGCACTTTTACTCTAGTAAAGGATTTGAGGACCTCCTCCATTACTGCTGACATGGTTCCTATACACGAGACACAAGCATCAAGGAGAAACTGCTGCAGATGAAGGTGTAGTCATGCTGGCTTAACCCCTTGAGACAATTCAAATGAGAAACACAGTACCATACATACAGAGGGAAGGTGGTTAAAAAGGTTTGAAATGTTTCGTATTGTTTCCAGCCTTGCATTTGTCTTCCTGCACAAAAAGCCACGTAGGTCAGTGTTTTGTGCAATTTAATACTCAACAGATGAAACATTTCTGTAATTTTGGTCAGAACTTCACTATACAGATGAATGAACAAGGGGCTAAGTGCTCCCAAATCATATTTGCAATATGATATATGTCTAACTTTGAGCATGTGCTTTAGGCTCACCAACATGTGTGTGGGCCTGGATGGCCTTCACTGTTAAAAAGGCGAAACAATGTGAAAATTTGACAAATTATTTAATCTAATGTAAATGCAGCCAGTCTATAGCCCATGTGATTCAAGTTACCATGTTAGTCGAAGCCTAAAAGAAAAGGAAAAACTGAACTTTGGGAGCAACATCGAAAGTGTAGATAATGTACAGCGTTCTATGGGTTTGCTTTTCAACCTGGTCTGTCCAAATGAGAAGTAATTTGAAAAGCATGAATACCTATAGAAACCAGAAAGGCCATTTCATTTAGCAGGAACGCAATATGCATTCATTGTAATGACCTTGGCTGCTCAGTATAATTGCTGTTTCCTGTAAGTGTGCTCCTAATTGCAGTGGAGGCACCCCCACACCCCCACCCCCAAAGTGGACTGTTAGATTACCATCCCACCACAGGTAACACTGTGCTTTAACTAGAAAAAGTCACTGCTGTGCATCCTCAGCTACAGAAAAATTTAGGTTGGCAGCATGAGAACACTACTACTGATCTGGCTGTTATTGCACTCTTTTCTCTTTGCTGATCTTCTCCTGATGGCGATCCAGTCGGAAAACACAGCAGACCTAGCTGACTCATCCCTTACCAAACCGTAAATCAAATAAATCCCCTTCCTACTGACTTTGACCCTTTCCTCATTTTGCTCCACTCTCCAGGGCCAACGGGAGAACATGTGGTCTGGTGGAGGACTGACAGGGAAAAGTATCTTCTGGATCGTTGGCAAGTACCGGACAGAGCTCTGCAGAGCAATTACACTCCATTCTAATTCCATGTGTGAAAATAAACACTGCTGAAAACTAGAAAACCACACAGTGACACACACAATGAAATTAAATCTACCAGAATCAGTTAGTGAGGGAATCCTGAATCTAAACCACAAAGCGAAGATTTTGACAAAGCCTTACAAATTAAATTTTATTCAAGCGTTGGTGCAGGGCTCCATTATTATAAATCAATTATAGACACAAGAACGTTTCACAAAATCAAAGATTTATTCTTTCAGAAAGTATATACAAAATGTGCTGCAAACAAAATACAAACATCAAAATAGAATATCTTTCACAGATTTTATTTTATAAGACAGATGAATCAACAGGAGACAGTAAATTATTTTATTTGGGAAAAAGCAAGACTTTCAGATTAAAAACAAAGTGCAATTTTGTCGATAAACTTGGCCATTTTGATATCCCGTTTTGACAGTCCTCCACAGTCATGTGTAGTCAATGTAATCTGGACCTGTGAGGACACACAATAACAAGTAAAGCAAAAAAAAAAAAAAAAAAGATTAATAGGATAATTAGTGCTGTAATCATTATTTAACTAGAAAAGAAATCTGTCTAGGATATCTATTAAAATAGTCTCATTAATTCTCTCATTGAGTGGTTTTAGAAGGTGAACCACATGTTTATTAATATAGTAATGGATTATGTTGAAGTGGTGGTTTCTATGTACTTTTTAAAGGACCATTGTGTAGGGTTTAGTGGCATCGAACGGTGGAGTAGCAGATCGCGACTCTATTGCTTCCCCCTCCCCTTCCAAGCACAAAGCAGAAACTTCGTTGGCAACAAAATCCGCAAAAAACGCGGACAAGCCAGTGTTTGGTTTGTCCGTTCTTCTAATGTAACAAGAACACAACAATTCCTATATTCAGGTAATTATACATTAAAGGGAACATTCTTATGAACATTATATTCAATTTTTGCCAATCAATCGTCCTAAATGTTACACACTGGACCTTTAAACCTTGATCCACAGCGAGTGACAGATATTCTCATGGTATTTGTTAACTGTGATAAATACAGTGTCTAACTCCGAGCCCAGCATGCTGCATTCAGAGTACTTGAAATTTTTATGGGGGACCTTATCGGCTCCACCCACTGGGGTAATTCCCTGGAGAGCAGCTCTGGCCCGGCAAAAATTTTTGTAAACTCACATCTTTATATCGAGGGCCAAGAAAACAGAGCAGAGCATGAATGAATATTAATAGAACATTAGCAGTAGCTCAGTATACATCATCTATTTTGTCGAGGCTGAACCTCAGTCAGAGTGGGATTTATGTGTAAGTGTCTGGTGGAAAGTGCTGTGGGGGCCCAGAGACCTGTAGCACCATTCTACAGCCACTTTAATAAAGAGTGGATTAGGAGCAGCATTCCTGTCAGAGCGGCCCGGTCCACCACACAGTAACTCAGTGGCTACAGCCTAATGCTGAGAGATTTTCAGGGACTGGGTTTGTCATATCAACCACTACTTTATTTCTGAGGGAGAGAAAGTGAGAGTGTGTGTGAGTGTTGGGGTTGTGGGGGCTCGGTGGAAGAGAGGTGGAGATATTTGCAGAGCTTTTCACAAGAAAAACGATGGGATTACAGTGTGAAGCTACTGCGTTTTTTTGTTTTTTTTTGTCGTTCTGACTAACGGAGTGTGTTTCAGGCTTTGAGTGGAGAGCTCTGAACCAGCGAGGATTGTTTGACATGAAAAAATCTGACTTTATCCAGGGTTGATTGATCTCGATGTGTCTGTAATTTGTTACAAACCAACCGTAGCATTGTTAATATGGCAGTAACTCAAACACATAGCCATGATAACGTTCTTTGATTCTACACGCAGTGATTTCTGTAATGGATACTAAACAAATGCAGCGCTGTAAGTGACTCCTCAGTCACTATTACAAATTATGATTTGGGCCATAATGTAGAGAAAGTTATTACCTTATTATAAACATTGAACCATTCTGGGTGATGGTTCATCTTCTCTGCCTGCAGAGCCACCCGTGACATGAAGCCAAACGCCTGGATAGAAAGAAACAACAATCAACTGTCAATCA
Source organism: Dicentrarchus labrax (assembly GCF_905237075.1). NCBI lineage: Eukaryota > Metazoa > Chordata > Actinopteri > Moronidae > Dicentrarchus > Dicentrarchus labrax. Next base: position 24,662,199 of record NW_026136705.1, on the reverse strand, counting down.
AAAACTATTCAGGAAATAGATTTCTCCTCTCTGCTATTACCATCAAAAAAGCTTCTTTATGTAATTCTTTGTGTGACTTAATATTGGAAACAACTCTAATATACAACAACAATAATGTAATAATGTAAAACAGTTAAACAGTACCAACTACAGCCTCAAAATCATTGTAAAGTTGAATGAATAAAAGTTTAAATGTATACTATATATATATATATATATATATGCAGGATTTTCCTAAAATTCCATGTATAGACTCAAACATATATACATTATCACCAGAAGTGTGTGGCGGTGTGTGTATCTTTAGAGACCCTGCCCTCTGCCTATATTGACTTATTTTGTTGTGTGCGGGACATTTGGGTTGGAGGTTGGGACCCAGGTTACAACGCTGTCTTCGTCTATCCCTCTCCTTTCATCCCTGTCTGTGTCATGAATGCATTATAATTATGAGCTGCAGGTCTGTGTGTCAGTATCTGTTTGACCGAGGGCAGTGTGGTAATTAATGTACAGTATCTGTCAGCCATTATACCTTCTCAGATTTAGACATATTTTATATTATTACAGCTTTAACGTTTTCCTATATTGCCAATCATTGTTTTATACACCAGCCTCCACTTGAAGGCGAATTACAGTTGTTGACAAGTGCATTAATAAACGCTCATATCTGCCTACAACTGTATTACATGTGTTCATTTATTAAATTATTATATACTGTATATAAATGCTAAATAGAATAGACTTTAAGTAAAGCGACACCACAGAAAGGTTGACCTGGAGCACAGATAGTTTCAAAAGAGGTGGACAACAGATTATATTTTCAGTTTAAAGTGACTGCTTTGAATCTCAGCTGCAAGAAGAAAGCTGACATTCTCCAGGAATATAATATAAAGCACTATTGTTCTACTAAACACATTAAATGCTAAATACAACAGGACAGAGGGAAAGATGAGTAGCTCAGCTCCAGAACGTATATAGCTGAAATTTATTATCGCAAAAACGTTTAACATTGGAGAACAACCTGGCCAGTGGCCCCCAGGTAACTGATGGTAAAAATGAAATTCGTAAAAAGTAGACATACAATATAAATGTAAATATTTAGTATTTAAATACATAAAAAACTGTGAACTTGTTCTAATGAGGACAAAATCTATTAATCGATAATTATTTGATCTGTACAATGGTAGAAAATTATTAAAAACAACAATCACAATGTCCCAAATTCCAGGTGTCTTCAAATGTCTTATTTTGTCCAAAAAAGAGACCAAAAGCCAAAGATATTAAGTTTACAATCAGAACACGAAAGAAACCAGAAGATATTAATATTAAAGAAGATGGAACCAAAAGATGATTAATTGATTATCAAAATAGTTGGCTATTAATTTTCTGGCGAGTGACTGAGAAATCGACTACTTGTTGCAGCTGCAAAGAGAAAGCTAGACATGTAGCGGCAGACACATAAAGCACAAGGAGCAATGCTGCCATCTGAGGCAAAGAGAAGCACAAGACGGCGTCTCTGTGCATGTAGAAAACCCTCATGAAGGCATGTATGTGCATATCTTCCACACCCATGTAAGGAGCAGACAGCATGCAGGCACACACTCAGAAAAATACACACTCTTCATATTTCGAGTTTGGCATGTGGCTCCCTCCAATCACAGGCCATCCAGGGAGTGATTATGGTTATTCTAATTATCTACAAAGAGGAGAGTGAAATCCCTCGTCATGCCCACTGTGAAGAGGGGAAAAAAAAAATCAGGTAGACCTATTTCAGAGCAATTTCCCACTGCAATCTCAATTAAGCCCCTAAATACTTCCTCCCTGCCTAATTAAATCAACTGAAACGCCATTGTTTACAGGCCATGGCTGCGGCCCCGTCCACCACCTGACATGACGAAACAGAATTACTCTCGCAGAAGAAATTGCGTTTAGCCTTTTTAGTGTGTTGTAACCAATTTCTTAGACGCCCTGTTCGGTGCTCGTGCTGCACGACACGTGTAACACGATCGGCAGCTTGATCAAATTGGTTATCAAGGAAACCGTCTCCTGATCAATTTAAGTAATTGGCATATTCCTGCAACTTGACCCCACTGGCACCAATTTGGAGACTGAGGCGGTCTGCTTTTTCTCAGTTCTCATTGGCTCTAATGGAGATGGTTAAGCAGCCTGTCATGTCAGGTGTTGTCCAAACATGTCCTCTCTCTCAGGGCCGAGCTCCGGCTAATCTGCAGCTGAGGAACATTGAGTGACAGGTAAAAGGATTCTGTGTGAACACTTAAGGGTTCCTGCACATTGTCCCGTTTCAAAACACCATGTTCTTTCTAAAACTCACTTTCCAGCCTGGTCTCTGTTATGGAACAAAAACTCATCCCTTGGCATTTCAAGACACTCCCCATCGGCCAAACTTGGGCTAAGAATATGTGAAGTGAAGACAGTATTTTACACTAACATTTAAAATCAGTCATTTTCATCTTTTTATTTTTGCAACCATAATTGGTACCAGACGCTCGTTCATCGCTGTGGTGCATCTGCACTCTCTGGACCTTTCAGCTGCAGATGCTAATGATGCTTGTTCATATAAAAAAGTATTATGATTACACTCCTCTGTGTCCATTTGAAATGTGACTTATGTCAATAACAAGCTAACATAATTGGAATGACAGAGATAAGTCTATAGCTGTTTCCACTGTCACGTGCAGAGGGTGCTCTGTGTCACAGATTATTTAATGTTAGAGCCAGACCAATATGAACCTATTTTGACTATTTACAGACATACAGTGTCTATATTTGCATATATGTTGGCTGATATATAACAATTGTTAACTGTGTTACAGAAAGATATATTTAATTTAATCTAGAAACAGTCTCATCAAGTTTATTTTTCAACTGTAGAACATCCCGTTCAGTACATGTCGCAATTTAATACCCAAATTTAAGGATTCCTTATCAAAACTGTTTGGCTATGTTGTTACGTGTTTATGTTAAGAAATGAAGATCAGATGATACATCGTGATCAGAGTTATTTTTATCGGAAAAATATCAGTATCATCCTCAAAAATCCAGAATCAGTTGAGCTTTACTTAATGCCAGTTAATTTCTTGGCGGAATTTGAGGCTTGTGGTCAGCAGTCCAAATGCCGTATGCTGATTATGGCCGGGCTACATAACTGTAAGAAAATAGGGTTGCATTTTACTGGAACAGTTTCATATTTATTCCCATTGGAGTGTTTTCAGGCTCCTGGCCTGGATCAGCATGTGTGAATAATGGGTGTACTTCCCCCTTTAATACAGGGAGGATCCCTTTTAACACTACACGTCTGCCAACTGGGTCACACCACTTTAAAGCAACATTATCACAATAAAACAATTGTAGATTCAGTGACATTACAACGGGTTTCCAACTGCAAACATCTGCAGTCACATCTGTATGATACGTTTCCACAGATTTCCAAACTTGGCAGAAGGAGGGACTTCTAGTCTGGACCAATAATTGGTCACTTCAATTCAGTTTTAATTCAAGAAGTATATTTTTCTTCCAAAGTCAGCTCATGGCATGATGAAGTTCGCCAAGGATTAAGAACAAATGCTGTATTAGTAGTGTGTTTTTTATTTGCATTTTGAATCAATTGAGTTACAGTGAACCAACCCCAACCAGAGCTTATGCTCATTATCCAAACTTCAAAGTGCTGTACAATATGCGGCCGCGCTGGGCTTTTATCAAGAGAAGTATCACACTTCCTGAAAAATTACGTGTCTCTATATAGACGTCATTGATGTGCAAACGAACCACAGCGCAAAATGCAACTTAAAGGAAAGCGGAATGTGAAACAGAAGATGACAAGTTCAGCCTGTGTGCAACATGAACCCTCGGGAAAGACTCTTCCTGTCCCGGGAAAAATAAGAAGAGAAAAAAGCAAGAATAGTAGTAATCTCCCACTACAAATGAATTGGAGTGGAATATCCAAAAAAACCTGAAATCCTGAAAAGGCCCGAAAAACCGTGCCCTACATCGGCCTTCTCTCACAGGTGGTGGTCCCTCGGGGGCAGTAAGGAGAGTAGCGGGACACAATACTGGCGAAGTGGCGGTGCTACGCCTGTCTGTCACCTGCAGGTCAACTCAACGCCCTCCACTTGGGCCAAACAAGAAAATAAAACCAACCCTCAACTCGCAGCTGAGGTCTTATGTCAACAGAGGTCAAGGACTCTCCCTCTCAAAGTGCTTTGTTTACCCCATTTGTATTGTACGGGCCACACTTCTCGAGCCAACAGGTCAGCCAGCCAGTCGACTATCCATCCATTCAGCCAGCCAGCCGTTCTCTCCAACTGGCCCAACAAGCTGTAGCTGTCAGAGTCAGATAATTTGACATGATATTATGCAGGCCCCCATCTCAAATAATCAGAAACACCCGACAGCAGACCCCCGCTATGCCCCTTTCCCCATGTACCCGCTTTTGAGGAGCCGACTGGGTGCTATTACGGCATGATTGTCATACAACACTGGATGAGACAATTTGACGTCGGAGCAGAGTGGTGTTCTCTCTCTCATTGCGGCCGTGGGCTGAAATACAGGACTCAGTTTCAAACACATGTGTCTGTTATTTACAGATCGGTTTTCCACCGCTGCGCGGTCCAGGGGCTTAGAAACGCCTGCTCTGTCTTGCCAGGACTAAGTGCATGCAGATTGTGCCTACTCTTCACTAGCCTCTGACAGACACACACATGCACACTGATGCATGTACGAATGCACACATGCAAACGTCCTCAGCATACACACAAGTATGTGCCGACACACACATGAAGACAAGCCGCTCTCCTCCATTACACACCACCACGACTACCCGATGATTACCCTGCGAGCCCCATCATCACCCGCGTCAGCGTCAGCCCCCTGGAAAACCTTCACTACTCCGCAGTGAAAGGCAAGAACGCTGTGAATTGCACGGTGGTGGTGGTGGTGATGATGATGATGATGATGACCACACCTCTTATGTCTCATTTCTCTTCTTTCCCAAACAGCTCTTCACGGGCTTCCAGCTGGCCGGACTAGGCTACCCGCTAAGTTGACATGTAAAATATTGAATAATTACGATGCAAAGCTGCCAAGCGCTGAAGTTCTTTCATGTAGTAGAGAGTGCTCTACTGGGCATGTGTAACATCATAATCTTCTCAAGTTAAAGTTGAGAAACACAGTAAGGAGCTTGATACTCTTACAAAGGTGATGCACGTTGTGAGCACTCATTAAGTGACTAATATCCTGTGTAACAAATGTTCACACAAGTCAGCTCCTATTTATGTAAAGAGTGTCATGTAATGCTCAAGCATGGTGTTAAGGCCAACTTATGCAAACCCCCTCATTAACTGCAGGGTTACCAGCAAGAGCTTAAAAAGACATTGGGCTCGTCAAAAGACAGCAGACGTCAGGGCCATCTTAGCTTACCCAAGGACTGATAGCCAGATTATCTAACCACCTCCGCTTGGGCGCCACACCTCGCCGGTTCCCTCCAGCCATTTTTTGCAAAACGAGATGAATGCAGGACGCCTCCAGTTCCCAGGGAAAGTTCCATTTTGGAGACGGAGGTGGGAACTGAACACCGCTGAGCCGATTAACCGGCCTCTGACTCTGAGTAAGAGATATGGTGTGAGCGCTTGTGTAGGGTGTATATGTGTGTGTAAATACTAGGGCTTAGATAGGGGGTTTTTAAGGCTGATGGACTGATTATTAAACATATATATATATATTTTTATTTTTGTGCCAGAAAACGACCGCTTTTCTGTGTTTCCGCCAGAATTTTACTTTTGTCAGTGAAACAGCCGCTGAAACAGATTATCCACAGCAACAAAACTTAATTTTAAAACAAAAATTAATTGAATTGGGGCTGATTATTTCCTATACTGACAGATCTGTCCATTTGTTTTTCAAGTAATAATTTAATTTGTATTCAGCATATTTTTTTATAATAATGTGACACAAAGAATAACATGCTAATCATAGTATTTTTTTAGTTTTAACCAACAAATGTTTATTCATTTTACTAATAAATAATTGACCAAAAGGGTAACAGTTGATCAAAATTCTAAGTATGTGTCAATCGACAAACACTCAAAATACTAAAAAATTTATACTTGTAATTAGTTGTGTATAGAAACCATTTGAATTGTTAACTTTGTAACTGTTTGTATGTCACAAGAGAAGTGAATTTACAGATACGGAGCACCAACAAGCCTATATCAAGGACAAGCGGCCATTGTCAGCAAAATAATTCATCAGTCTAACCCTTGTGCATGTACTCTCTGAGAGTATGTGTCTGTGTCTGTGTCTGTGTGTGTGTGTGTGTGTGTGTGTGTGTGTGTGTGAGAAGCAGGAGGGGGATGGCTCTGAGAGTTTGGTTTACCCAGGGGCTCAGTTTTAGTTGTAGGACAACTTATTCAACACAAGCAGAGCAAGGCCCGTAACGAGAGGCAGAGGCTTGAAGGAGATTTGGTGGAGAGGGAGCCCCTGACTGAATATAAAAAGGGGGATCAGCCTGTGAGAGCGGAGCGGCGGGAGCAGAGGGAGCTGTCGGCACACAGCGGTGCTCTCCTCAGTCTACAAAATTGGAACTTAAGTCCAGAAGCTGCATAGATGCTGCAGCTTTTTCCAGTATTTGTAATGCAGTTATTGTCTGTGGTGAACCGCAACTTTGGCATGTTGTTTGTCTCAAGTTTGTGTCCTATTCTTTTTTTGTTTTTGTTGTATTATTTTTTTGCACGGACGTGCTGTAAATTTACATGCATATATTGCCATTTCATTATTTCAGCAAACATTTTGACGTGGAACAGCTTTCTAATATGACCTCAAGACAGTTTATAAAACAGCTTTGTGGCGTTTTACTGCATCACAGCAACTGTCTGTCCCATTTATGTGCTCATTTTAAGGTTGAACCACACGCTTCCCTGTCCATTACATATCTGGAGACCTGATTGCTGACCCTTTCATACTCTTTTTCAATATACTGAAAGTTGGCTATTTAATTAATAGTTCAAAAGTAATCGATTGATCGACTATTTGTTCTGTTCTCATTAGAGACGGGGTTCCCTTACTGTTTAATTTGCGCTACCTCTCCTAAATTAACTAGGTGAACATTGTACTAAGTAGTTTCCCAAACAGGGCTAAAACTAACATTTCATTATCTAATAATTGGTTAATCGCTTGATCATTTAGTTTTTAAAAGTCATTGTTTTGTCTGAAACCCAAATACCCAATATTCAGAACATGATTTTCAATTTAAACAGCAAATCCTCGTATTTGGCATTTTTTCAAAACACTTTATTGTCGTCAACCCATTTTTTGGTCAATCGACTACCTGATTAACACGCTAAAAATTTCACCTGTAATTGTCTCTAAAATTAAATGAACTCCGAAGGACATCCTCATTAGCCTGTTCAACGTTTAATGAACTCTGGACACACACATTTACCTGGTTAAAGTTTTCTCCCTCTATATTAGGGAGGGGCTTGTTCACTTTGCAGGAGAGACTCAAGATAATAACCAGCCATTTTTCCATCCTAAATGTAGCTTATTAGTGATTTTTTCCCATCACTACATGACTGAATATTTGTGGGGAAGGATGGAATGCCATTGTTGTCAACTTCAGCTAACATAACACAACAGTTGAGCATGCACAGCCCACTTCTCCTATACAAACTGCATCTTAAGGCTACCCATTTCACTTGTGTCGCATGAATGTTTCCACTTCATCCACTGAAATTTAAAGCAGATGGTCATCTGTAAACATACATAACATAATGCCCGACGCGTAAACAATATCAGTGACTGCAACTTAAAAACAAGCACCAGTTCCAACTAAAATTTACAGTATTAAAGACACACACACACACACACACACACACACACACACACACACACACACACACACACACACACAAAGTTTCCACATATGATTGCAGGGATTCTCACTGACCAAAGGGACTCCAGAGAGAGGATTTCACCTCTCAAACCTGATTAAATATTACCAGAGTTGATGAGGAAAATAATTCACAGTTACTTCTCAGACCACTGCCACTAACAACGCAGCGTAGCCACATTGCCGCAGATAAATTACCCAGCTGGTCACAGCAACATCATAACACTTTCCACTTGCTGTAATCAAAGAAAAAATAAAGTCAAAAAAGCAAATCCAGCTGTCATCTTCTTTTTTAGTTCATTTGCAGCCATGAGTGGATCTGTGCCTCATGTATTCACCTCCACTTCAGCAGATTTACACAGTCATAGACACACCTCTACCGCCCCCTACAGACCACAAGAGGAAGTGTCAACTCACAGAGCAGGGATTTGTTATTCTCATTATAAACTCTTGGGGATCTGATTTCCTCAAGCCCATCACTCGCAGATAAGTGGCGAATGGAAATCAGCCAGCATGTCGCTCCTCATCTCCATTCCCCTCTGGTAAAAGCCCTTTAAGAACAGCCATGAAAAACGAGCTAGAGACTTTGTGAAAATGCATCAGAGAATTGGGGAGGTGGTGTGGCGGGAGAGAAAATAAAAGAGGGTGAAAAAGAAGGACAGAGGGAGACAGACGGAGCGAGTTGCCAGCATGTAAAATTGGAACAACATGAGCTCATTCCCCAATAACATGGGGCACAGAATGGGAATGAGAGACAGACAAAGACGGAGAGAGACGGAGATGGGGAAAGGAGGGTGGCAACAAGGAAGAAAAAAACAGAAAGTAATGCACATCTACCAGAAGGAATGATGGGGTTGTTAGTGGTTTGTGAACCAGATGAAACATTTTAACCAATTTGATTGTTTGTGAAAGAAATCATTCTGATCGAAACTCCAATTGCTGCCAACTGGGCGCCTGGCGTGTCTCAGGGTAATGCAGCCTGACGTGTCGGGGTAAGAGGAGAGGCTTTAGAGCCAGGAGGAGCAGATGGGGGAGGTCAGTGCTCACCCCACCGACTTCAAACACGGGGAAGTGTAAAAACAGACTATTTTAGGGGCTAAAACAACTAACGACAGGATTAGAGGAAGTCCGCTAAGTGGCCTTGAGATGTTGCAGCTTACTTTGCCCAGTACAAGGCTGAGGCAAAGTAGCTGGCTGCCTTACCAATGCAAAAGATTTATATATAACTTTTAGTGTTTCTTTTAACCCCCAAGAAGAACTGGTATGAACTGCAATGTAGGTCACAATAAGTGTGATAGTTCTGAGACTTTATCTGACTATTATCTGACTAAACCGCACCTGTCTGGTACAACAAGCCGGTTAAATTAAACACTCTGAGTTGTTTGCAGTACTTCTTGAAGCAGGTCCATTACACAGAAGAGGTAGATCCTGAAGAATGTACATATCTGAAGGAACACCTATGATAAAGTACACCAACCTCAAGGTTCACTTGCTTTTTTTTTGGTCTGGAGCTTTAACAATTGGCAATACATGAAGGGAAGATCGTAGCACCTGTTTCTGTCACGTGACCTAATTGTGTACTAGGGTCACAATAACACCTAGAGTAAGTTCCATTTTCTAAAGTAGGGTTGTTGTATGCAGTCAAAAGCTCCAAATCTAGAGCTCGAGTTTAGAACATTTTACAGAAACACTATAAATATTGTATAATCTTAACCTCACAGGATTTAGTGGCATCTAGCAGTGAAGTTGCAGATCACAACTAACTGAACACCGCTCGCAGTGTTAATGTTAAACACTGATGCATGAGAGGTTTTGGCACAAAATGAGAAACAGGAATGATCATTGTGTTGTGGTCTGAGAAAAAAGTGATCGCAGCTGGATTACAAAGGACTGGGATTACTTTTTGTTGAAATATTGACAGTTAAAACAATCAGATTACTTTCCATTTCAATGCATGAACACAAAGAATAAATGTGTTATAGAGTTAGCTTTCATATACGTAGTATGTCACTAATTAGATTTTTAAATGATGTTTTCTGTTCTGATATTTAGTTTAGGAACATGCACAGTATGTGTGTGAAAATAAATATCAATTACAGGATTTTATATTATGCTGTATTATTTTTGTACATCGTGTAATCTCGTGTGGGATGGGTCTTTTTGATGGTATGACACAGAGATTAAACATGAATCAATTCTCGTTCAAAAATATGTTATATTATATTAAATATTCCCAAAAATAAGAGATAGAAAAAGCACTAGTATTGAAAGGAACAGCCCTAAATGTGATAAACTTGCCCATTCTGTTTATCAAGTGCTTTAAATTAGCACTTCTTTAAGTTAATAAAACACTTGACAATTATTTCTCGTCGCAATACAAAGATTCACATACAGTAACACAGCTACAGGTAGGAACAAAGAAAAATCCATGAGCCTCATGAAACCAGTGAAAGCAAGGAGGAACCTGCCCCCTGCTACACCTGCAACCAATCAGCATATATACACAGATGAATTTGTGTGTTTCCGATGGTTAGCGAGATGGCTGTGCGTCTGGCGGTCTGCGTCCTGATCCCCATCAAACAAAACCTCCAGCCAGCTTACAACAGCAGAACACAGAGGCTGACAGATTTCTACAAAACTAGAAGAAAAAAAATGAGTTCCATCGCAGACTCTTCCAACCGTCTGGAATAAAAAACTACAAAGACTGAAGCAGATGTCGGCTGCCTGTGTGTATGTGTGTGTTCTGTCTTTGGTGGTAAACTGAACAAAAACCCAAATAAGCACTTGCATATTTGGTACAATATTGTGATCCCAGTGATTATTTATGACTGTTAATATTAATAATTTGAGTGTACAAAATATTTTTAGCTACGACTATCCAAATTTTGACTTAAGTTTTTTAACGACAGCAGATGTTTTAGTGCTGCCAATATGGAAAAAAATCTTATATTAAATATGGAAACTAAAATCAGCCCTACCGTGTGTTCATCTCTGTGCGTGTTGGAAATCATCACAATATAAATCACATGCAACACAGCTTCTATTTTAAATGATAACCTGCTATACACTATGTTACCTGACCTGATTTAATTGTCCCATTACCTAAATGTAATTTTAGCCAAGTCTGGACCCTGAATTAAACTAAAGCAAGTGACAAAATAACCTCATGTTACAAAAATGTTCTGAACTCAAAAGGTCTAACATTGGCGCTAACATATCAGAAGTACATCGAAAATACACACACACACACACACCTGATTAAAGGTTTTAAAGTGAAGCTCTTTGAAAATGGCATTGCGGTTCTCCATCTCCACCCAGCCTGTGGCCCTGAGCTCCATCAACAGCTGATCCCGGTCTGCAGGGGAGAGCCAGTGGGCATCTGACGACTGGAGACACACACAAAAGGCAGAATGTGTACAACATAACTGTGTGGTTCTTGTTGTAGTTGGAATAGAGCACTTTTTCTCTCAATGAATCTGCTGTGCTGGGCTCTATAAGTGGTATTAAATGTGTATTAATTAATGTATTAAACATGTCATTTGTGGTTTTTGTTACAGTTGTAAAACAGGGAAGTACATCCTTCAACATCACATCTCTAAAAGTTACTTTTATCTGATAAATAACAATATTAAAAGTAGTTATTAGTATTTATTTTTATGATGATTTCTTCTAACCTTAGGTCACTTTAATCCAAACGTACTGATTCAGTCTTTATTGTCACTGTGGAACCACTAATTTTGAGTTTATTTATTCACATTCATTCATTGTAGCAGTTACCTGAGTGCTATTAGTGCTGCGTCCACAAGGTGGCAGCGTAGCACCAGTAATGAGTACTAACGCTGACCTAATGAAGAACCAAACAAGTCAAGCAGTAGCCACTCATAAATTAAATATTACTGTGATGTTCATATATGACTGTATTATCACTGTGAGTGAATTCTCGGTATGTAGCTACCTTTTAAAAACCCGCACCAAACTTCTTTATTAATTCTGAATGTATTAGATATTGGCTTACTTAGCTGCAAATTCACACTCACAATAATATTAAAGTTACCCTAGTCTGACTTGTTACAGCCCACTCTTCAATTCGGCACCTTAATAATTCACACATCAGAACTTAATGCCCAAGTATTAAACTTTATGACATCGCAAATGCTCACAGAATGACGAAATATACAGTAACGTTACCCAGTTGGGAGGAAAGAGCACAGCTGTGCTCATGAAGTTGAAATTTTAGGTTTATATTATCTGGTGAGTTAGATCAATCAAAGTATGTGCGCCGAATTGAAGAAAAGCTCAGTAGCAACTAACAAATACCACAAATTCAGCTTAATAGATATCTCTGTTTACCTATTGTCATGTAGAAATTTAATTCAAAGTGTTTCGACTAGAGTTTGGCGTACGGTTTTTTTATACGACGAAGAGGGCGCCTCTTCCACGGGGCTATCGCCACTTGCTGTTTCAGACCCTACAAGTTTGTGTCATTGGATTACACACACACAACACACGTACATAACTCCAGCCTCGTAGATAAGATGCTTATGAATGCTAATGCTAAAACACGGAGTGTCACTGCAGCACTCACCATTTTAGACGAGTTGTTCCTGGCGGGCGGAGGCAGCAGCAGCAGCCGGATCAGACGGCTGCAGGGCCATGAGCTGCTCGGCCTCAGGCTAAACATTAACCCAGACATAAGAGGGGCTTTGTCAGCTGTCCACCTTCCCTACCACCAACCTCTTCTGCTCTCTGTGTCCTCTCCTATCCTCTCACACGTTACCATAGCTGTTCAGTTTACTGCCTGACTAAAATTCTGTATTATGATAGGAGTCTGGTTGTGATAAGGTTATGTTTCATAGGTCTTATAAAACAGATCCTCCAGTCAGTCATAATGACAGAATAAAAACAAAATAAATTATATTTCCAGTAGAATATATAATAATTACTTAAGACACCCATTAAATATGCATTTATATAATATGATTCATTTGAAGAATACCATTTATGTCAACTTAAAAAGGTGAATGAAACTGGTGGACGACCCTCCACTGCAGCTTCCGCTTTATGGGACCCTGTTCTTGTCTCACAGCTTTCTTTGTACTTTGTACTTCAGGATTATGTTTTTTTTTATAAAGAACAGAAGAGAAGCTACAGAGAAAACAAGAACTCAAGCCCGTAGCTTTGACTTTGCTTAGCCACAAGCACCGAAGTGTTAACAGCTACAAGTCATTATAATCTTTATTATAAATCGCAATGGCTCACATAAATTAATTGTTATCCATCAAAACACTTGAAGCATAACAAATTAGTTAATTTAAAAAAAAAAAAAAACTAAATCAAATAATTGTTTACATCCTGTGTGTGTTTTCAGTCCTGATGCTCATGCTCCTGTCCCGGTATGAGCCAGCGGATGCTGTCTGTCCGCAGGATGGCGTAGATAGTGAAGCCTGTGATGAAGAGGATAGAGAAGACCAGCAGCCAGTCGATGCTCTTCACCGGGACGCTGGGGAGGGGGCCGACACGGTCTTCGTCCATCACCGTTCTGTCTGATCCGGCGTCAAACCCTGGAACACGTAAACAGCTTATCAGGAAATACGAGGGCGAGATGAGCAGCGTTGGAATACATACAGATCTAATAGTTCAAAGTGTTAGAGCAATGGTCCTGAACTGTTTGACGGCAGCTAATGACCTCTTGTAGAAGTGTATTCATAGAGGAAAAGAATGCTCTTAAGTGTCACAAACTAAAAATTATTATTATTATTTATAAAAAAAAAACAGACATTATTTATATTATACAAAAGGAATTGATTTTTTTCCTGTCCCACAAGACACCTTGGGCCCCCTGTCCAGAGCCCCAGACCAAGACCTTAACCTCTGTCCCTGAGAACAAGAGGTTTTCACTGAAACTGTTTGTACTCAGTTTGTACCTGTCTGGTTAGCGATGAAGGAGGTGAGCGTCTCCAGTGTTCTGTCAGTGTGGTTGAAGCGAGCCATGGGTTTGGCCCCCTGGAACAACAGGATGTTGGGCACTGCCACGGTCCCAAACCTCGTGGAGAGGCTGGTAGAAGATGAGACGGGCGAGACACAGAAAATTACAAATGTTGACTCAGATTTAGATATTTACCTGAGCTGGTCTAATACACATAATCATTTATCTAAACACAGAAACATTATGATATTTAATTTTGGATAAGACTCTTTTAAAAAGGGTGTTGATTAAACTCTGTGGTGTTTTTTGAGGCTGCATTATATTTAAGGGTGTTGCGATGTTTTTCAAATACGTTTATCTAAGCTACATGTTTATTTTTTCTTTCTTTTTCTGGAGCTGCACAATTTGGTAAAAACATTGTATTGTGATTATTTTGACAGATATTGCTATTTCGATTCACAGTTGTGTAGGAATTATTATTTTTCATCAAAACTTGAATTTTCACTGTGAAATAAAATATTAAAATCATGAATATGTGAAATATTTTGTTTTCTTAAACCTGGAGAACAAGATTTGTAGACCAGGGCACCTCTGCAGCACTACAGTACTTCATTATAACGCTGCTTTGTCACAGATTTAACTTTCTTCAAAACATTACAGCTCTTGTGATTTGCATATTTTGCTTCTGCAATTCACATATTACACTTGAGACACAATGAGAGAAATCCAAAATGTAAAACTATTTCTGTTGAACTGCTCACAACCCACAATGACACTGAGGCCATCTATGATAGATAAAAGATAGGGAACCACTAGTCTAAGGATACAGACGGTTTTTGGTAAGATTATTAACAGCCAAAAGTACCCAAAAAATTATTATTATTATTATTATTTTGCAGGTTATATTTTGGTCACATGCACACACATACTTTTCATTTCATAACACTTTCCTAATCTAATTAGCTAGTTTACTCGTGGCTAATAAAACTGTAAATTATATTTCTACCAGATAAAGGCTGATGATACCTGAGCCACAGACCACAAAAGGTAGTAAAATCAGAAATCCCTTAATGCCCCTTTGAACTTTCACAGAGGGAGGGATGATACACATTAAGCCAAAAAAGATCATTCACCTGCTGTGCTGCGAGGCATCCAGTGCCAGGAAGTGCATGCTGGGAAAGACTCGGGGCAGGGCGTTGAAGTGAGGTGCCAGACTGGCTGAGAACTGGCACCAGGCTGTGAAGAACAGCACCACGGAGCACTCTGTGCTGTTAGCATTCAGGAACTCCATCAGGTCCTGAGAGGAAGGAGGACGCAGACTGATTGAATCCTCTTCTCTGACATTTTATTTTAGGAATAAAAACATACTGACTCTGTTTTATGTGAATTAGCAGCAACAAAGTATGTGGTTAGATTAAAAGTTATATTGCACTGCTACAGTAGCTTTTAAGAAAGGATTGCTTAAACTTAAAGGAAAAACTGTGTATTGTGTTCTAAGACCATGTGTCAATTTCCTCTCTGTGGATTTCTGTAATTCTTGTTCATAAAACTCCAGTTTGTTAGTATTTGATATATTGCTTGACAAAGAATACAATTACCTCTGTTATTGCCCATTAAGTGTCTTGTCAAAAGCATAACAACAGACATCAAACACTTACTTGTGTCAGCCAGTAGGTAAAAAGTTACTGCAGTACAGAAATGCCAAAAATGTATCGAGGTCATTTAGAAACAGTGTCTCAGTTACACAGTTTGTTAAGCACAAATGACTCAACTGTAAAATGCTGAGGTAGCTCATAACTGCTCACAAACTGCGGCCGATTGTAGTTATGATTATTCGTGACACATTAGTTTACAGCGGGTGAACATTTCTGTATGTGTGTGCAGAATTTACTGGCTGTGTGTTTTATTAAAGATACTGTATTCCTGAACTGTGGCGTTTTGGTAACACATCTGTTGATCTGGTAGAAGCACTGTGGGTTCAAAAGAGCTAAAAAAAATTCTTAATAGTAGTAAATAGCTACCGTAGCCATGTGTATAGTATCATACACTCAACCACAAATGCACAAAGACTTTACTTGCTTTTAATGTAAAGAGAAAATCAGAAAATAGCATTCAGATGTTGAGTATGTATAGGCAGTATGTACCTGTGAAGCGTTCAGGACCTGCACAGTAAAGTTGTCCATTCCTGTGACGTTCCTCTTATCACAGTTCACCTTGTACGTCTTGGCGGTCTCTGTGGCGTTCTGCTCCTCAGTTGGCATGTCCGCATGCACTATTTCAAGAGTGACCTGCAGGTAGACATCCGAGGAGAAGTCAACTTCTGCCCTACGGCTACAACTACTGCGCTCATCACTGCGTTTACTTTAACTGATCTTAGCTGACGCATGCTTCTGTAAAACCAGACTGCAGAATGAAACCTAAACTAAGGCTGCAACTAACTTATTTCACTAACATTTCTTAATGCCCATGTTGATATCTTCAATTAACCAACCCAGAATCAAAGATAATAAATTAAATTTACTATCATATAAGACAAAGAAAAGTAGCAAAACCTCACATAGGAGAGGCTGTAATGATTTGTGTTTTTGCTTACAAAAGGTATTTAAATTAATTGTTTCAGCTCTAATCGAAGCACAGACAGGCAGCTGTTCTGCAGGATTTCAGCTTCTGAATGTATGTTTTCTTTTTTGGGGTAAGATTTAATTATCAGAGGACGTCCAGAGACTTAAAAGTAACCTGCTGTGATGATTCGGAGCTGCTATCCTCCAGTGACAGCCCTACAGCAGACAGAGCAGGGGAACCACACTGGGCGCTGTTCTCATCACAAGGCGGGGAGAAGCCCGACTGGAAGTCTTTCACATTTTTGGGGAAGAGCGACTCGATGTCAGACGGATCGATGGGGGCTTCGGTTCCCATCACAGCATCTGCAATCTCAGCTGTCTTGAACTGCCTCTTGGGCAGAGAGTCCAGGTCCTCTGACTCCACAAACTTGGGGCTGTTCTCCAAGTCGGACACCGCTTCGTCTGACAGCATGAGCTCCAGCGACTCGTCATTCTCTGGAAAATGTCAATTACAGATCAAGATCAGCACATTTTAAGATATTTCTTTCACGGCTGTCCTTCCTGTTCCTTTTGATGGTGTGAGTCACAGTGCTACAGGTAAGCTATTAGGCACTTTACTCTCTTTATTAATCGATTATTTCTAATCTATGTTTTCTTTGCCATAAGTGGACAGTTATCTCCCACGAAGATTGATGAGTGAGTCAAATCCTTGCGGTTAAGGGAAGTTTGGCATTGCTTTGTTGCAGACTTTCTCCAATTTGTTCAGTGATACGTAATCAATAATGATATCTTTATCAGACTAGAGCAGGTCAATGAGTCTACAGTGTCTTCAGTCTCCCAAACTAACTTATTGGTCTTTCTTACAAGCATTTTGTATTTTATTTTTACGTTATTTACCGTGAGTGCATCACTAGCTTTTGAAACTATAACTCGTTTCTGGACGTCTGGCTATGTAACTAACAATCTACCCGACATCATCAGCCGTGTAAATGCAGTGAACAGTAGCAGGTAGCGTTGATAGGAGCTGTTAAATAATCGTTCACTGTTAGTTCGCAGTGTTGTGTTAGCACTGTTCAGCTAAACTGCTGTCAGTCTCTTACCTTGTGCAGCCACAGACGAAAACTTTAAGACATTATTATTATTATTATTATACAATATGAATGATAAGGCATAAGAGATCAGAAGTTTGTTCAAAATCCCCGTCATCTTTTGTCAGATTTAGCCGGATAATAATATGACCGGTTATCACGACATGCTGAGATGTGAGGCTCATAGGAACGAAATGTTTTGAGCTGCGGCGGAAGAAAATAAATGCTGCACCTCTGGATTCTACTACCGGGCTTTAAACCGGCTTCCGGTCCAGTGAAAAGTTAAAAAATAAAATAAAATAAAAAAACTAGAGAGACGTAAATTACTCTTTTTGTGAATTAACGTTACATCATAAAAACTTACTCGTATTTATTTTGGTATTGTAATTTTACATAAAAGCTTTTTTAAATCCATTTAATTTTCTTAGATTTTGTTTTAACTATAGAATATTGTATTTTCTTTTTTCAATAAGCCTAATTTATTACTTATTATTATTATTATTCACAAAATGACATACTATTAATAATAATCTTTATTTATAGAGCACTCTCTGTGGACTTGCCTCAGCAATTTGTTTGACGTAATGCAGTGTGTGTCCTTTGTAGAACACTTCGATCCACAAATTATCTGCTACAAAACACTAAGACAAACTCCTACAATAAAGCTGTGAAGCCCTTTGAGATGCATTTTCTGTATAAAAGGTGCTATACAGGCAAACTTCATTAGTAGCGGAAGCAGCAGCAGCAGTAGTAATAATAATAATAATAATCTTTATTTATAGAGCACTTTTAAAACCAACATTACAAAGTGCTCTGAGTCTAGTAAAAGTGCAGTCACAGTAACAATAGTAGATATACTGGAACACTCAAACCAATCCTCTTCTTGGAATGAAGCACTGCAACTTTATAACCCCACCAGGATTTATTTACTGGCTGTGCAAGGCCTTACCTGCTCAAGGTGTTGTTGTTGTTGTTCCCTCCCTTTTCACAGATCTTCCAGTGTAAAGATGGGCATAATCACTGTGTATTGTAATCTAAGAGGTGAAACGCCCATATACTGTAGACTAGTCAGTCAATAAGGAAACGAGCACAGCTTTTTTCTGGTAACAGAAAGAAACTTACTGACATTCACTGTCGTCTAGAGGAGAAATGGCGCAGCAAGGGATTCAGCTGGATCGAGAAAAACTCAGCTGTTCAATCTGTCTGGATCTTCTAAAGGATCCGGTGACTATTCCCTGTGGGCACAGCTACTGCATGAGCTGTATTAAAGACTGCTGGAATGAGGAGAATGAGAAGGAGAAAACACACAGCTGCCCTCAATGCAGGCAGACCTTCACACCAAGGCCTGTCCTGGTGAAAAATACCATGTTAGCAGAGTTAGTGGAGGACCTGAAGAAAGTAGGAATTCAAGCTGCTTCACCTGATCGTTCCTATTCAGGACCTGGAGACGTGGCCTGTGATTACTGCACTGGGATTAAGCAGAAAGCCTTCAAGTCCTGTCTGGTGTGTATGGCCTCTTTCTGTGAGCAACACCTCCAGCCTCACTACAACGTACCTCTACTAAAGAAACACAAGCTGGTTGAAGCCACTTCAAAGTTTGAGGAGAATATCTGCTCTCGCCATGACGAGGTGATGAAGATATTCTGCCGCACTGATCAGAAGTCCATCTGTTATCTCTGCTCCATGGATGATCATAAAGGCCATGACACAGTCTCCGCTGCAGCAGAAAGGGCTGAGAGGCAGACGGAGCTCGGGGTGATTCAGCAAAAGATTCAACAGAGAATCCAGGACAGAGAGGAAAACGTCAAGCTGATTCAGCAGAGGGTGGAGGCTATCAATCTTTCTGCGGATGAGACTGTGAAGGACAGTGAGAAGATCTTTACTGAGTTGATCCGTCTCATTGAGAAAATAAGCTGTGAAGTGAAGCAGCAGATCAGATCACAGCAGAAAACTGAAGTGAGTCGAGCTGAAGAGCTGGAGGAGAAGCTGCAGCAGGAGATAACTGAGCTTCGGAGGAAAGACACTGAGCTGGCGAAGCTCTCACACACTGAGGATCACCTCCATTTCCTGAAAAACTACCCATCGCTGTCACGTCTGAGTGAATCTAAAGATTTACCCAGCATTGATGTCCATCCTCTGTGCTGTTATAAAGAAGTGACAGCGGCTGTGTCAATTGCCAGAGATAAACTGCAGGCTGTTCTGAGTGAGGAGTCGACAAAGATCTCACTGGCAGTGACTGATGTGGATGTTTTACTGCCTCAAGCAGAGCCCAGAACCAGAGCTGAGTTTTTAAAATATTTCTGTCAGAACACACTGGATCCAAACACAGCAAACACACGTTTGTCATTGTGTGACAGGAACAGAAAAGCAACATTAATGGCAGTAGACCAGTTATATTTGGATCACCCAGACAGATTTGGTGAATGGTGGCAGGTCCTGTGTAGAGAGGGTCTGACTGGACGTTGTTACTGGGAGGTGAAGTGGAGTGGGATGGTTTATGTATCAGTTGCATACAAGAATATTGTCAGAAAAGGGACCAGAGAGGAATGTGGATTTGGAAATAATGACAAATCTTGGTCATTAGAATGTTTTAGTGGTCATTATAAATTCAGACATAACGATATTGCTACTTCCATCTCAGGCCCTCAGTCCTCCACAATAGGAGTTTACCTGGATCATAGGGCAGGTACTCTGTCTTACTACAGCGTCACTGAAACCATGACTCTCCTCCACAGAGTCCAGACCACATTCACTCAGCCTCTATATCCAGGATTTTGGCTTCCACTAAGTATTGGAAGCACTGCTGAGTTGTGTGATCTCAAGTAGACAGGAGTTTAAAGAGTGATTCATGTTGTTTTGTTTATGTTATGTTAATGAAATGATTAAATGAAAGAGAACTAATTTCTCTTTTTATTTGCTTGGGATTTATCTGAAATTTGATTCTCATATTACATTTAAACATTTTCATTGTATACTGTGCATGGAAAATATGACATATGAAAAATCAGTTTTTGTCCTACTTAAAAATCAGTTTGGTTATTATATAAACAGGCTAAATTATTTTTATTTTTGAGCATTTGCCAAATTAATACAAGTTTTAATTTTGTTAGTTTGTATTTGTATTTTAGTTGTACCATTTCTTCATAAACATAATTTCTAAAATTTAATGTTTACTTTTTAGTACTCTACATACTGCTGTCTGTACTGCATACTGTGCTGCTGTTGTAATCATATTGCTAAATCATGTTACTTTTTTAAAATGTACCCAAAAAGTACTTAAAAACAATAAAATTGGCTACTCTGCTGTGGCGGTTAGCTAATCATCTTTTTAAGAGGTTAAGTCAAGTGTCTTTACATGCTAATAATCTTCAGGAAACATTTATGAAAAGTCTGTGTTCAATGTGTGTACAAATAAATAAATAAATATATATATTAATAAGAGCTGACTTGTCATCATTTTAACAGCAATCCTCCATTATTTAAATATCACACTAACAAAACGCTCTATATTCTTCTCAGTATCACAAAAATCAATTATTTTCTGACTATATTTCTTTCCAATCAGTCAGTTTTTCAACACATTTTGCTGACAGACAAACACACTGGGAAATTAATGAAGGAAACAACGTCCTCTTTATGGGGTGACTGGTAATTTCATCAGAAATGGCACAGTCGTAAAGTGATTTTAAGTTTGTGAAATTTCAGGTCTTTACCAAAAGAAAAACATCTCAAGTCAATATTTCAGCAGAATGAGTTACTTTCAGATTTATTACACAACTTTTGAACATTCCACAACAATCATGCAGGAATAAAATGGGAATAATACAAAGCTTTGCAGGCTTCGCCAATCACACTTCAGGAATAACTGGGCTTCACGTCTTCTCAAAAACACTCAAAAGTGTGAGGTAATATATTTTTTAAATCATCTACAGACAACAGACCACTTGTTGATTCAATGCTGAAGATGGAGTAAAGAAATCACTTGAAAAAAAAAAAAAAAAAAAATATTACATGAATCAATCCCTGTGCCTTGTGTCAGCACTTATTTAACTTGAAATATTACAGGAATATCAATAAATGAATCGCGTTATTGGGTCTATTTTAGGTAATCCACCTTCCATAAATCATCATTTCATCCCTTATCCCTTCCGTGATGTCCTCCTTGGAGGGTCAAGATCAAGATTGTTTTTGTAACATACAAGGCCTTACACCTTGTCCGTACATTTAACTAAATATTTTAGATAAAAACTCAAAGCTACATAGTGAAACAGATATACACGGACCTTCAGGGTGCTCTGATATTACATCGTCACACTGCTAAAGAGCTTTGATTTTTAACCATTTAGAACAAGTTTGTTAACAGTGTAGAACACCAAATATCTCAGATAATATATATATTATTTAAAAACAAAACTTTCTTTTTATTTATGAGGGAAATTAAAAAATATGTGACAATTTATTCCTCACAGAACAAAAAGGCTATCAACACAATGAATGTATGCAATATTTTCAATTTATTAAGTTACTGAGTGAGCTGATTGTCAGACTCTCATGTCGTTATTTGTCTTTAAGGGTTTTCTTTTACGTTTTATGAATATATTGTTATATAACTAATTACCTGTAGCTTCCTGGAGTTGTTAGTGTTGTAGCTTTGCTGTAATCTGTGGAACACAGCAAATGCCTTGTACATTTAGTTTTAACCCCATCTCATTTCTCTCTGTGGACTTGCCTCAGCAATTTGTTTGACGTAATGCAGTGTGTGTCCTTCGTAGAACTTCGATCCTCAAATTATCTGCTACAAAACACTAAGACAAACTCCTACAATAAAGCTGTGAAGCCCTTTGAGATGCATTTACTGTATAAAAGGTGTTATAGGCAAACTTTATTAGTAGCAGCAGCAGCAGCACCGGTAGTAATAACAATAATAATAATAATCTTTTTATATAGAGCACTTTTAAAACCAACATTACAAAGTGCTCTGATTCTAGTAGAAGTAGTTGCAGTCATAGTAACAGTAGTAGATATACTGGAACTCTCAAACCAACCCTCTTCCTAGAATGAATTATAACTTTATAACCCCACCCAGGTTTATTTACTGGCTGTGCAAGGCCTTCCCTGCTCAAGGTCCATTCAGCAGTGACGTTTGTTGTTGTTCCCTCCCCTTTCACAGATCTTCCAGTGTAAAGATGGGCATAAGCACTGTGTATTGAAAAGAGGTGAAATGTCCATACACTGTAGATCAGTCAGTCAACAAGGAAATGAGCACAGCTTTTTTCTGGTAACAGAAAGTGAAACTTACTGACATTCACCGTCGTCTAGAGGAGAAATGGCGCAGCAAGGGATTCAACTGGATCGAGAAAAATTCAGCTGTTCAATCTGTCTGGATCTTCTAAAGGATCCGGTGGCTATTCCCTGTGGGCACAGCTACTGCATGAGCTGTATTAAAGACTGCTGGAATGAGGAGAATGAGAAGGAGAAAACACACAGCTGTCCTCAGTGCAGGCAGACCTTCACACCAAGGCCTGTACTGGTGAAAAATACCATGTTAGCAGAGTTAGTGGAGGACCTGAAGAAAGTAGGAATTCAAGCTGCTTCACCTGATCGTTCCTATTCAGGACCTGGAGACGTGGCCTGTGATTACTGCACTGGGATTAAGCAGAAAGCCTTCAAGTCCTGTCTGGTGTGTATGGCCTCTTTCTGTGAGCAACACCTCCAGCCTCACTACAACTTGCCTCTACTAAAGAAACACAAGCTGGTTGAAGCCACTTCAAAGTTTGAGGAGAATATCTGCTCCCACCATGACGAGGTGATGAAGATATTCTGCCGCACTGATCAGAAGTCCATCTGTTATCTCTGCTCCATGGATGATCATAAAGGCCATGACACAGTCTCCGCTGCAGCAGAAAGGGCTGAGAGGCAGACGGAGCTCGGGGTGATTCAGCAAAAGATTCAACAGAAAATCCAGGACAGAGAGAAAAACGTCAAGCTGATTCAGCAGAGGGTGGAGGCTATCAATCTTTCTGCGGATGAAGCTGTGAAGGACAGTGAGAAGATCTTTACTGAGTTGATCCGTCTCATCGAGAAAAGAAGCTCTGAAGTGAAGCAGCAGATCAGATCACAGCAGAAAACTGAAGTGAGTCGAGCTGAAGAGCTGGAGAAGAAGCTGCAGCAGGAGATAACTGAGCTTCGGAGGAAAGACACTGAGCTGGCGAAGCTCTCACACACTGAGGATCACCTCCATTTCCTAAGCAACTACCCATCGCTGTCACGTCTCAGTGAATATAAAGATATACCCAGCATTGATGTCCATCCTCTGCGCTGTTTTGAAGAAGTGACAGCGGCTGTGTCAATTGCCAGAGATAAACTGCAGGCTGTTCTGAGTGAGGAGTCGACAAAGATCTCACTGGCAGTGACTGATGTGGATGTTTTACCGCCTCAAGCAGAGCCCAAAACCAGAGCTGAGTTTTTAAAATATTTCTGTCAGATCACACTGGATCCAAACACAGCAAACACACGTTTGTCATTGTGTGACAGAAACAGAAAAGCAACATTAATGGCAGTAGACCAGTTATATTTGGATCACCCAGACAGATTTGGTGAAAGGTGGCAGGTCCTGTGTAGAGAGGGTCTGACTGGACGTTGTTACTGGGAGGTGAAGTGGAGCGGGATTGTTTATGTAGCAGTTGCATACAAGAATATTGTCAGAAAAGGGACCAGAGAGGAATGTGGATTTGGAAATAATGACAAATCTTGGTCATTAGAATGTTTTAGTGGTTATACATTCAGACATAACAATATTGTTACTTCCATCTCAGGCCCTCAGTCCTCCACAATAGGAGTTTACCTGGATCATAGGGCAGGTACTCTGTCTTACTACAGTGTCACTGAAACCATGACTCTCCTCCACAGAGTCCAGACCACATTCACTCAGCCTCTATATCCAGGATTTTGGCTTCCACAAAGTGCTGGAGACACTGCTGAGTTGTGTGATCTCAAGTAGACAGGAGTTTAAAGAGTGATTCATGTTGTTTTGTTTATGTTAATTCAATGAAATGATGAAATGTTGCATAACTAATTTCTCTTTTTATTTGCTTGGGATTTATCTGAAATTTGATTCTTATATTACATTTAAACATTTTCATTGTATACTGTGCATGGAAAATATTGCATATGAAAAATCTGTTTTTGTCCTACTTAAAAATCAGTTTGGTTATCATATAAACAGGCTAAATTATTTTTATTTTTGAGCATTTGCCAAATTAATTAAAATTAATTAAAAGTTTTAATTGTATTAGTTAGTTTGTATTTTTGTTTTAGTTGTACCATATCTTCATAAACATGATTTGAATAATTTAAAGTTTACTTTTTAGTACTCTTCATACTGCTGTCTGTTCTGCATACTGTGCTGCTGTTGTAATCATATTGCTAAATCATGTTACTTTTTTAAAATGTACAAGTGTCTTTACATACTAATAATCGTCAGGAAACATTCAGTCAGTGTGCAGTGTGTGTACAAATAAATAAATATATAGATTAATAGCTGACTTGTCGTCATTTTAACAGCAATCCTCCATTATTTAAATATCACACTAACAAAACACTCTTAGTATCACAAAAATTATTATATTTCTTTCCAATCAGTCAGTTTTTCAACACATTTTGCTGACAGACAAACACACTGGGAGATTAATGAAGGCAACAACGTCCTCTTTATGGGGTGACTGGTAATTTCACCAGAAACAGCACAGTCGTAAAGTGATTTTAAGTTTGGGAAATTTCAGATCTTTACTAAAGAAAAACATCTCAAGTCAATGTTTCAGCAGAATGAGTTACTTTCAGATTTATTACACAACTTTTGAACATTCCACAACAATCATGCAGGAATAAAATGGGAATAATACAAAGCTTTGCAGGCTTCGCCAATCACACTTCAGGAATGACTGGGCTTCACGTCTTCTCAAAAACACTCAAAAGTGTGAGGTAATATTTTTTTTAAATCGTCTATGGACAACAGACCATTTGTTGATTCAGTGCTGATGATGGTGGGAGAAAACAAATCACTTGAAAAACAAACAAAAAAGAAAAAAAATATTACATGAATCAATCCCTGTGCCTTGTGTCAGCACTTATTTAACTTATAATATTACAGGAATGTCAAAAAATTAATTGCGTTATTGAGTCTATTTTAGGTAATCCACCTTCCATAAATCATCATTTCATCCCTTATCCCTTCCGTGATGTCCTCCTTGGAGGGTCAAGATCAAGATTGTTTCTGTGACATACAAGGCCTTACACCTTGTCCGTACATTTAACTAAATATTTTAGATAAAAACTCAAAGCTACATAGTGAAACAGATGTACAAGAACCTTCAGGGTGCTCTGATATTACACCGTCACACTGCTAAAGAGCTTTGATTTTTACCATTTAGAACAAGTTTGTTAACAGTGCAGAACACCAAATATCTCAGATAATATGACATTAATTGTTTCGATGTCCAGCCATCCTTATGGGGAAGGATTCTTAAATTCTTACCTGAATCTGAACCATGTCAAACATATGTCAATTAACCCAAGCCATAATGACCTAGCTTGCCTCTGTTCAGTTAATATAAACTCGATTGGTTTTCTTTCATCAGTCTTTCTAAAAAGCTGAAACCTTTTCCTGGAGTTTTCTGTCCATATTCGAAGCTAAATGGATGCTATAGTAGTATAGTAAACTTTGCACAGCTCTTTATATTAACTGAGACAATAAGACAATATCCTACATTTTGTTAGCTTCAACAACATCACAAAGTCCCACTAAGCTAAACTAACTTTTTTGTTCTAGAGGAAAGAAAAACTCAAAATCACATTTGTTGTAACACAAACGATGGAAAATCTAAACTCACTGCCTTTGCCAAACACCATTTCCCAAAAGCCTGAGACCTTTGGAGGAATACCCATTAATCTTAGAATATGAACCAGGGATGGAAGAAACCTTCAATCAGAGGGAAATACAGAGGTTGGTGGTAGAGAGGCTAGCCGCTCTTCCACTACGACGCTGTTAAAGCATCATGGGAGCTGTAGTTGTTGAACATTGACAAAATATTCATTCTTTTATGTTCGTTAAAAGACAATGTGCTTTTCAGTAGAAGAGTAGATACCTAGTTAGCCTAGAATATGGACAAAAACCCCCAAAATATTTCAGCTTTTCACAGCAAACATTTTGTCTCGTCGCTGAAGGAGAAGCACAGGTGTTACTAGTAACATAAACGGCCCATTCAGATGTCCCAGTAAGCCGTGACAGTGATCCATCATTCATTATATTATTTACACCTGTGCTTTTCCTACAGTGACACGTCGAAATGTCTGTCCAGCAAACAATGCGTCCCGTCAGGCTCCATCTCATCGTGTGCATCTAAAACCTAAAAGAAAACAACAACCCACAAACATCAGAATGTGAGACCGCCAGGCATCATGTCAGCCATAACCTCAACAAAACAATATCAGTTAAATATCAAACATGGCTACATAACAATTATATATAAAAAGAGAACTACTTTCAAAGTAGAATAACAGATGGATATAAATACGATCAAATGTAAAGAACTTAGTTTACATTGTCAATGTAGCAATTTAGAATGCATTCAAGAAACTGGCATTTAAAGTTATTTTACTAATCCAAACAATCATACTACCTTTTATGGGATAGTGGTCTCCAAGTGCTTTTTTCATTTACATTTTACACAGTAACTTTCATGCTAAGGTTATTTTGTGAGATGTTGGAATATTTCTAAAAATCAAATAGCATAAATGCCTCGTACAGTTAGATAACGTCATATTCTTTGGTAAAGGAGGGTGAAAATTTGTATGTGACATTTCAGTAACCTCTGTTAACACCACACACATCAACGAAACATGTGACAGAAGGCCTTGTACACAAGTATAAAAATACAACAATAATAAAAAGTGATAGTATCAAAGTTTTCACAGTACAATACATACAACAGATTATTGCACCAAATTTAACTATTTTAAATTTTGTCACAAGAGAGCAACTCAGTGAAGCTTATACTGTTTCGCCACTCTCAGGATTTCAAATGCCTGTACATGAATGATACCAAAAAATTGGATGTTCACCAGGGCAAGTGACAAGTAGTCAAATATCCATTATTTTGAATAATTTCACGATATATGATCTACTGTATTTACGGTGCATTAAGCGTGAAATGACAAATATTAAACCAATAAAACAACTGCATCTCCCATGTCTTTCTGTTTGCACTAAATTATTTTACATTAGCATTTCACAAAAACACCTCCCTCCCACCACTGTTAGATTCAAGTGTTCTACAGGGCTATGGTAATGTACCTAAAATAACATAATAAATAACAACATAATTAAAAAAACTAAACAGACATGATTTGACCTTGCCATTGTAAAAATCAAAGCTTGAAAGATTGATAAGCTGTACCATTACTTTAAGATGGAGAAGTTAAAACATCAATACATAATTCTTAAATTATTTTACCTTAATGTGATAAACGTAAACAAATGAGACCATGATTGAGATCATTTGTGGTCTACGTCACACCTCAGATAGTGGCTGCAAGATCTCCACAAATGTGGCTGTTAGTTCTTCTCTTCAGATTTGTTTCAGGGGATGAATGTAATGGAAGAGATTTTTTCCCATTGCCCATTCACTGCTTCCCTCTGCCTCTGATAAAGCTCCTACAGCTTTTGCTGTTTGCTATGGAGGAACAGCGCCACCTGTCTGCAGATTTCCCACCAAATATAACCTGCTGGCTCACAGTGTAAAACCACAGAATAGAGGGCAGCGGTGGCTCACAGTCCTGTCCGTAATAGTCTCATTTGTTTATGATTCCGCATTAAAATACAAATCAAAACATGTATCTTAAGTTATTTTTTTTAAATCTGTGAGTAAGAATAAAAAAAGGATATTTGAGGCTTTAGGTGGGTAAATGTATGTCACACAAGTATCACATTAAATAGATGTTATTGTTAAAAGATAGATTGTGTAAATTAGTTCTATAACTACAATGTTAACTGCCATATCAATCATAGTCAGTGCATTCAGCAACACATTCATGTTACAGATAATATGATATTTTGAATACCAATCTGCTTATTATCTGGGGACAAATAAAGCAAAATATATCTGTATTTGTATGTGAGTTTTGCTTTGTATCTAACTTTGTATCCTTGTTCACACTAAATAATGTAATCAGTGGTTTTGATAAATAAAACAAAAGATACACAGTAATTCTTTGTGATAGACTTTCCCTACAATGTGACAATGTGAACAGGTGTCTATTATAAAGTAAACCAATGTTCTCTCTCTATATATATATATATATACAGTATGGATTAAAACAGTCCCAAAGCTGACCTATTTAGGCAAGAGTCTGTTGTTGGGGCAATAAAATCACAAATTTTGGTCGTATTTTGATAAGATTAGGGCTGGGTGTTGAATTTCAACACTACTAAGAATCGAAAAAAAAATGTCTGTAGCAACGAGAATCCAAAACTGATATCCTAATTTAAAACTGGTTTGGTTTACTTGTTTTTTGATCATATATATTTTTTATATAAATACATTTTTAGCTAATTTAAAAAATCTTTTATTTAAGAAATGCTCTTGTTCAGCTGCTTGGTGTTGACACACAATTAAACATGAAATATTTTGAGGAATGTTGGGCGTTTCGTAAAACAGAAAAAAATTGTTTGTGTGTGTGTGTGGGGGGTTATAACATGTACAGTTTTGGTATCTATAGCAGAAATCATGTAATTGATAACCCGCCCTAGACAACCTGTACCAGGAGTAACTAATATCCCGCTGCTACAGTGGCACCACCAGCAACTGTGTGGAAGCCAAGACGAGCTACCTCAAATTTTACCTGGAATGAAGAGCAATCCAGTACCAAGCAGAACACACAAACACCGTTCATCCAAACATTTAACCACAGACAACTTTTCTGTGGCGATTCAGGAGCAAACGAGGCAACCACGGCCCACATTAACCAATTTTTTGAAGAAAAGCTGAAGATGAACTAAATTGCTGGCAATGTTTATGCAATAGATTAGTTCAGACTTGGATAACAGGTGGAATTTCTCACAGCAATCTGTAAGTTGACTCTGTTGCTTTGATGACATTTCCATGCAAATAATAAAATGCAGGGATTTTGCAGCGTGACATTTGAAGCGCAAACGGTAGTGTGAGCAGGAGACATGTTTTTTTAGTGTTGATTCTGGTGCCGAGTGAAAAAAGTTGGATTAACTGGATGTTAGCCTGAAGGAAGATCTGTGCATCTATCTTTGAAGTGCCACTGAGCAAGGCACTTGACCCCCAACTGCTCACCTGAAATCTCAAAAGCAGACACTCAAAATAAAGAGTCTGAATCCAGAGTAAGATGCCTCCCATTTCACAAATATGACACATAAAAAGGTGCTACATATAGGATTTAGTTTTCCCAACCAATCTAAAGACAGCATTGCTACTTGTCCCTCTCTTTCCTCCTTTCTTGCTTGTTTGTCGTTTGTTTAAAGATCAAGAACAAGAGCAAATATCCAATTACATTAGCTAATATGAAATTCAAACTGTAGTGTGATGAACATAAAATTAAAATCTGTCCTTGATTTGCTTTGTGGCTATCAGTCTTCTCATGATGGTCTCCTTTGTTTACAGTAATGAAACATTTTGAAATGAATGTTTCAAACATTCAACGGTGTTAAAATGCTACATAAAGCACACTAAAAAATTAAACTTGTCATGAACTACCACTACAGTTGTAAGTAAGATAAAAGCCCCAATGCTCAATAAACATCTGGTGGTTTTTCTTATTTTTTTCCCCCAAGAAAACAGACACAGCAATGTGAAGTGAAAGCTTCCACACACTATAGATCTCCAGCAGTAGCACTGAAAAACTAACAGTATTATATCAGGTGGCAGGCACACAGATGACACCAACACGAATAATAGAAAATCTCCTCCTCTTAGCCTCACAGCAGACTGGGAAAGATTACAATCACTCCCCAGTATCTGTCAGGAAACCTGTACACATGCGTCTCTCATTTAACTGATGGAGGGTGAGTAGAAACGCAGAGAGCCTTTTACTCATTAGCTGTCTTCTCTTTGCAGGAAGGTTCACAGAGGATTTCCTTGTGTGGCAGTGGATAGGGGAAAGCCGCTCCGCTGCAGGTGCTACCGTAAGCCAGTTTGTTGAGGCGAGAGAGGCCCTTGATGCTACCAGGAGGCCGTCCGGGGCTGACCTTGTACCCCGCCGCTCTGGTTGTACCCAGCGGCCTTCCCGGGCTCGTCTTGAACCCGGCTGCTCTGGTGGTGCCGAGGGGTCGCCCTGTGCTGGTTCTGTATCCGGCTAGCTTGGTGGTTCCCAAAGGCCTCCCACGTCTGCCCGTCTTCCCGGCAGCCTTGTTCTTCTTCTTGCTGTCATCCGGCGCTTGATCAGTGCTTTTAATGCCGGGTATTTTTCCAGACGAGCGTGAGTCACCACCAAGAACTTCCTGTCTCTGGCACACCATGGACTTGTGGCTCTGGGCGGGTAAGGCCATGGGAGCCAGCGTCATCTGGAGGGACGGAGGGGGAGGAGGGTAGAACTTGTTGGACTGGGAGGTGCACAGTTCAAAGTGGGAGGCGGCGTGGTGGCCGTCCTCTGCCAGGCATGACGGCCTGCTATTCATGCAGAAGTCACTGCTTGTCACCTGACGCATCATCTTCTGCTGGGGGTCAGAAATAAGTTGCAGCTGTGTTATTATCGCACACAGATAGAAGTGCTGATATTTATGTGTAGAATCGATGCTGTTGTCTAGGTAGGACAATGCCAGGAAAAAAATAAAATGAACTGAAGACAGCATCCATACAAACTCCAAAACAATTACACAGCATAAAGTGAAGGTGTTTTATAATATTTTGACCCGCATCATTTAAAGAAACCTGGACACATTTAAGGCTTTAGACTGAAGGGCTTACCTAAAACCTAACGTGTGAGACAGTCCCAGATGTTTCCCACGGAAAAGCTTAAGGAAGCAGCTGTGCTCTTTATTGGAGGTGGGGAAGTTAACTTGACATGCATTTGCCAAACCATTTACTCTTCATCCCTGAAGTCTTTTCTCTTGTAAAACCTACAAATACTTGTTTGAAAACACTTTTGATAAAGTATAAATCTCACATTTTTATTACTTGTCTAAATAAGGTTCCAGTGTTGCAGCTTCTATTGCCTCATTTAGGCTTTTTCCACCAACAGCAAACGGGTTCCGATATGGTTCAAGCTAAATGAATTGGTTTGGAACCTGAAAAGCTGCAGCTGGAACCAAAACAATAGCAGGTTTTCCTTGGGAACCAAAGCGGGTATGTCATTTCAATATCCTCTGTTGATGATGCATCCAATTACAATGGTTCCACTCAATGCAATGTAATGCGCTTAATACCGGCCTACCTCCAAAGTAAGAGGGCTAAAGAGTCCCAACAGCTCTGGCAACACAGAGAGTCTCCTGAATGACTGGAGAAGGTTGAAGGATGAAGACTAACATTTTGGTTTGGCAAATGAACATCAAATTAACTTCCCCACCTCCAATAAAGAGCAGTGCACAGCTGCTTCCTTAAGCTTGTCCATGGGAACCATCTGAACGGGGCTAGCCTTGAGCCGGTTTAATTCTGGGCTTAAACTTCAAAATAAAAGTCCAGATTTAAAGTCTGACACTCACAGCCTTTGTTAACATAATAAGACTACAAATTTCCGACTGGTTTAGAGAAGAGATAACCCTCACTCAAGTTTAGTGTACAAATAGTGTGTAGTGGGAAAAGCCCACCAGTTAGATTTTTAAAGCTCCCCAATAGAATTTTCCATTTTAACTGTCAGACTTTCACAATTTAACACAAAAGGTGTGATTGCATAAAGTTTGTTTTCTTTGATACAAAGTTTTTTTTCTTCTAGTTTTCGTTTGATTCATGTTTATCTCTTTACAAATGAGCCAGCGCTTCTCAATAAACCGTTGTTTTCTGAATGGGGTGTCGTAACTTCTGCCTTGCTGTAGATTTTGCTGTCAGGAATGAGGAATTCTGAATCCTATTCTTGCAACTTTCTTTTTCTTCTCGCAAAATGCATGACTTTCCTTGCCATTGTTTCGCTCTGTCGTGTGTTAAAGATGCTTTGAATCTAAGTTCAAACTCAGCTTGTTGTGTTATGCTGGGTTCTCTGAGCTCGGGTATTTAAACCCTTTTTTTTTATTCTGGCTCCTCACTCGCTAAAAATAAAAAGAGGTCAGAAGTCAAAAGGTTCAAATGGCCTTGTTTTAACTTGGCCTAGAAAAAAACAGGTTTTAGATTCTGACTAAACCGCCCCCACTTGTGAATAAATAAATGTTTTATCAGTGTGATGTAGGTTGGGGGTAATGGTTCTGGAGACAAAAAAAGACCTGGGTTGAGACCTTCAGAACAAGCATAAACCTTACTGAAGTGGTGCTGAAGTTCTTTTGAGCAATATGCTGAATCCCTATCAGCCAGTGGTCTGCTGCTGACCTGACCTCTGACCTCCTGGTGTAGGGGGGCAACAGCAAAAGGACTATTTTCTCTCTCATTACTGGTGTAAAATACACAATAACCTAGTAATTACAATAAGTAACAATCTGACTGTTTACACACAGAACTGTTCTTTAATTCCAACAATAAAAACAACTAATATGAACTAATAAATAGGCTATAAATACTTGAAGAAGGCAAAAAGAAAGGACAAAGTGCTGCTGATGAGATCTTCTGCAGAGGACACAGGATGCAAGGAGGTGTGGACTTTACTATACACTGTCTGTAGTAATATTCATTCACAAAAACATATATATAAATATATATACACACGGATTCTGCATCCTTTGCGTCCAGGCGACAGAAAAAACCTCCTACTCTCCATGTCACTTTGCCCCTGTGCAACGTGAACAACACATACTGCTCGTTTTTTTTTTTTTTTTTTTTGGCCCGAATAACGGGTTTTATAGATAAAATGGGTTAAAATATTGACAAAAGCGCGGATAAGTGCAGATATCCGATCTCCCGGCTCACATTTAGGCCATATACCGAACCTATATGCACCCTCCTGCCACCAGCATTACGCACTAAAGGTTACTGTACCTCGATTGTTCGCAGAATCTCGGCGCAGAAAGGGTTAAGGCGAAAAATGATCTTTCATCCCTCAAAGCGAGAGTCGATCCATTTTCCCAAATATGTTCGCACCACGGGACATCGGCTGACTCGAGTTTAAATCACAAACATCGGCTTGTTCCGGTGGGGACGTGGACGAGACGCGAGATGTGCTCAGATGGACGGGGTTTTTTTTTTATTTTTATCTCCCTGCTCCAGAGGTTTGGAAAAGAAACGCAGCCATTTTCCATTAAAAATTAATAAGACGGGAGCGCAGTCTGAGCATGCGCAGAGCTCGAAATAGGGGACGTGAAGGTTTTTTTTTTTTCCCTCCTCCTTCCCCTCTTGAACCACTTTGACATCCAAAACGTGTTTTTCTCTTTAAATATGGGGGAAATTGTTTATTTGCATCCAACAAGGGGTAATAAAGCTACAAAATACCTGCTTTATTTCTTAATGTTATAATACCGAAATTGAGGCATTATCCAGTTTAAGTTCTTACCACACAGCACTACCCACTACTGATGAATAATATACAAACGAAAGCCTATTGAATAATTAAAACAGTCGGTAAGGGTACACAGTATTTACCAGATTTGATAACACAAACAGCTGGACAAATCAAGTTCATTTCTTTAGCAACACATTGTTTTTATTGTGAGGAAAAGTAAAAACATCTTTCATCTGAGGATCTCTTCATAAAGACAATGGTTGGTATGTTGCTTGTACATACAACAGGGAGAAATCTGACCAATTAATGACATTAAAGAAAACATGTCTTATACTTAAGGACATATTACAGATAGCTTACTGTAGAACGGTGACAGATAAATGACACTGTAGATCAAAACGCCAGCAGACATTTATGGTCTGTACTTCACTGGAAACTCAAGTGAAGCACAGAGGAAAATAATGAAGGAAACATTACCCACAAACAAACCCATAAACTAAACTGATAATGTAACTGAAGGAAACATTATTAAAAATATAGACGAAAATATTCTTCAACCACTCTGATGAAACTGTAGAGATGAAAGGAGACTGTTGAGAGATGGGAACTCCCCCAGCGAGCCTTGCTTCCTCCTCTACAACACTTTGTACCGGCCTTTGCTCGTCGGCTGGTAGGAATTTTGCTGGAAAGAAAAAGAAAAATATACAATTAGTAACGTTTTTCATGGATATTTGCTGAACAACAACCCCCCCCATGTTATATGTTCCCTGCTCTGAAGATCTAGTGCCAGACAAAATATGAAACAGGCTCCTATTTAGCCCGATAATCAGCAGGATATCCAGTACTGGTTATTGATTTTAAAGAGACAGAAGATACTTACTAATCTGATGAGCTCTTCCTTGATTAGTCGTGTAATCTCCGTTTTGGCTTTCTGCACAGCCAGTTCATTTGCACCTGGAAAACAAACACAACATTAAGATACAATATGTAAATCAAGTGCAAAAAAAACAAACAAAAAAACAAGAGACTCCATAAGAAATAAATTCAGAGCTCAGAAGTAAAAGAAAGGATTCTTGAAGACTTTAACGCTGACAAATACACATACTTTCAATAGCCAGGTAGATCTTGCGTTCTCCCTCCTTGGGCTCTTTGCCTGGAGGGAAATAGGTTCCTCTGATGGTGATGGCAGCTTCGGAGTATTCACCGATCCTCTGCAGAGCTTCTTTAGATGTCACCTTCCACCTGGCCGTCTGAGAAAGAATAGGGAACGTTTTATAAGAGAGATTATTTCTAAATTTGCACTAGTTTCCAAGAGGAAAACAGTAGGGTGATACCAATTTCTCCAAAATCCCAAAACAAATGATTCTTGATATTTGCTACATTTTTCAACATGAAATTAAGATTTTGCAAATCATTTTTTCAATGTTTTCTCTGTGCCATTTGGCCTGCTCTCTTCGGAGGAGCCCACTTGGAAAAAGGTGAAGACAAACTTCTGAGCACCAGTCATGGTTTAGCAACATTGTGAGGTTGTTTGTTTGTGTTGCCACCACTGTCAAATGAAATCATGAGTGAATGCTAAACCTAAGGAATGTTTCAATGTTAAGTTTCTTATTGAGTAATGGACATTTAATGTTCTACAGAAATACTTGACTGATTGTTGGAAACCAAGTTCAGTTAAAAAAATTTAATTGAATTGGAAAACAAATAAAGAAATTAGGGACAATTAAAGAGAAATATTTGATGAGGTCTTTGCGCTTAGACTCAAATTAAATTTTTTGCCATCAGTCTAAATTTCTATAGCATATCTGTTCCAGGACACTAAATGGTAAAGTTGAATGTGACTGAACAGAACTACAACTAGTGGTGTTAACTAAACCTCACCTGGCTCAGGAAATATCCCAAAAAACCCAGATGCAAAATAAACCAGGAATCTGTTAAATACACTCGTACAGCCCTGTGCTGTGTGCAGCTGACCTGAGGGAAGTCATTAATCTCCAGCTCCTCTTCGTATCTCTTGATGGTCTCTGCCTGTTCAGCTGCCTGCCGCTCCTCCTCCAGCTTCTCCACAGGGGTGTAGTTCAGCTTGGCATTGATCTTCTCCGCCAGCTGTTCCGCGATGGTCTTGGCTGAAACCGAGGGTGTCATGATGGTGCCGCCCCGCAGGATAGCGTTGGTGGCCTGCTGCATCACGTCCTGTACATGAAGAGAAAACCAGTTTGACTTTACACATGAAACACAAACTGACCAGAGAACACAAAAACATTTAAAAAGTAACTATAGTGAATGTCGCTTTCCCTGGAGGTCATCATGTTTAATCGCCATGTTTCTATGGTAGCCCAGAACAGACAAACTAAACACGGGTACTAGATAGGGCTGTTTGCATTTTTTGCACAGTTTCTGGCAACCGGGGAGGGTGAAGCGAGATAGTTCTGTAACTATAACGCTAAATGGCACAAAAATCCTACACACTGGTCCTTTAAGGTCTCTTTTAATTAAGTTTCTGGCTGACTGGACCAACAACCTGAAGGCAGTGCTCAGACTTATCAGTTGAACTATATACCATGATGGAAAATACAGTAATTGCACAATAGTTCAAAATATAGTTAAAATGTTCTTATTAAAACTTGGGTTTTAAAACCAGAATCCACGATTCAATTAATTAAATGCTTTTATTTTGGCTCATGTCTAGAAGTGAACACAGCACATCAGATTTTTTTTTTTTTAAAAACCCCACCCTGGCTTATAAATTTGGATGTCAGAGTCTAAATGCTGTTGTTAAACTGACAACAGGTCAACTTGCTCACTAACATATATCTGAATCTTAAGTCATAATCAGTAAGTACATTTTGTGATGCTTTATAGATGTAATAATTAGAGATGAAAAATTCTTCTCTGTCTTTTCTTCCGACATCCCACATATTGCAGTGAAAAGAGACAAACCTGACATATTTCATCTCTATTTGACGTACCTGAGCCTCTGCGCCCAGGTTCTTCTGAGCGTTGATCTTGAGCGCCAGCCTCTTGGCCATCTCCAGTTTCTGGATGTTTCCAGCCGATGTGGGTCCAAGGCCTGGCAGCCCTCCCGGGACAGTGGCTGTGGCGGCAGCTGCTCCTGCAGGACCGGTGGCCCCCCCGGGAGCAGACAGATCCTTTACCCTCTTCTTGGAGTTGAACATGCTCTCGATTTGCTCCTCAATCTGCGGAGGGAAGATGATTGAGATGGGTTAGTATGTTGAGATGATTATTTGGTATGATTTTGTAATTGGACAGCATACTTAAGATACTAAAAAGGAAAGAAATCTTTAATCTGATGCTAAGAGTTTAACCGAATTAACTAAAAACATTGAAATAAAAACATTACTTACATCCAGGGCTCCGTCCTCATCGTCAGAGTCCTGCAGTCCAAGAGCAGCTTTCTGCAGCTTCTTCCTCTCATTGGCCAAGGCATGTTCTGTCTCATCAAACTTGAAGCCTTTTCCTGAGAAGCCACTGCTGCTCTTAATAGTCTTACCCTCCTGCATGGATGAAGGAGGGAGGACAAAAAAGAAAAGAGGAAAATGGGGGGGGGAGAATTGTAAATTAATTCTCACATAGACCATTTTTAAAGCAGTAAAATAATTTATATTCAGTTTCTATATTACCTAATTGGATCTACTTGCTAATTGAGACACCGCAGATTGAATATATTCATCCCAAATCATTTTAGATATTGATTCTTAGTAATTCCCAAAGGAAGAGATGGATGGCTGATGGGTGAAATACAGTCAGCCTGTTAGTACTGTGCAAGTTTAAAGAAATACTGTGCCCTGACTTAAATCAGGGGATGGCTTAGATTTCTGGTAATGCCATTTGTTAAAATTTCTGAAATTCAAACAATTATCTCCTGCTGCCACTCCATGTGGCTCAGTGCAGCTTTAAGCTTAAACGCACCTTTGATTCACACACACTCTTAACAGTTTTCACTCTTTTCTCTCATCTTACCGCTTTCTGTTGGTCTTTGAAGGAGGCCCAAAGCTGCTCCAGTTCAGGCGGGACAGGAGAGCCGGACAGCTCCAAAGCTTTGATGATGTCACCAGCATATCGAACCTGATCATCAGTGATGAAGGTGTAGGCGTAGCCCTGGAAAAAGGAAAGGAAAAAATATAAACTTTCAATGGACATTAAAGCCATTTACAGAATCAAAAATAAGCACCAAAAATGCACACTCAACATAAATTCAGTTTTAAGTAACTGACCTTGTTGCCTGCTCGGCCTGTGCGTCCGGCCCTGTGGACGTAGTCCTCGTAGTGGTTGGGACAGTTGTAGTTGACGACCAGGATCAGTTGCTTGACGTCCAGGCCTCTGGCTGCCACAGAGGTGGCCACCATCAGACGACATGCTCCATTCTTAAAGTCGTTGATGACACTGTCTCTGTCGTACTGGTCAATTCCTAAGAGTACGACAGGAAAGGAATACATTAAAGGCCAAATACTACACATGTCCATGGCAGAAAGCTGTTATTCTTCATTTTACATTGAGATTAATACTCAAGTAATATTTGTTAACACATTTACGTTGACATCTCTGGAGTTTACTGTCAGAAAAACAGTAAAAATATCCAAGAAGCACCAAGATGTAATTAGTGCATCCCAAAATGTGACCCTCTCACCTCCGTGCAGTGACATGCATGGGTACGAGGCTTTCATCAGGTCTTTTAACAGTCCGTCTGCGTGCTCCTGCTTGTCCACAAAGATGATGACCGAGCCTTTCTCCTGGTAATGACCCAGAATCTCCAGCAGCTTCAGGAACTTCTTGTCCTCCTCAATCACCAGCTACACAAACAAATGCAAGAGATGAGGATCTGATTTGGACTGGTTTACCAATATGAATTTGGAGAAAAAAAAGATAATCTAACTAAAACTAAAGTAGAATACTGGCAACATAGCACTGGAGTCTGCCTAGGTATTGGACAAAGACACCAAATGTGCTTTATAAATAAATCATTATCGTCATCAGACAGAGATGAAAGGTAGATGATTTACCACATGTTGTTCCACATCAGAGCAGACAACACTTCGACCTCCCACCTGGACCTCAATGGGCTTGGCTAGGATCCTACGAGCCAGCGCCTCCATAGCTCTGGGGAAGGTGGCTGAAAACATGACCGTCTGACGGTCTGGACGCACATTGTCCACAATACGCATCACCTGGTAGAGAACGCAGATGGCAGCTGGAGGTTAGTGACATTTGTCCACTCATTCTCTGCTTTACTGGGCAGCATAAAATCAAAGGTAACAGAATAAACTGAATAAATAACAAAGTGACACTATGACTACTGACTGTGACATAGCTGTCTACATCAAGATTGTATATAAGAAATATATATGTATATGTATATGTATAAGAAACCGTGTATGCTAATGTGTAAAACTGGGTGACCCCCCCACCTGAGGTTCGAACCCCATGTCAAACATCCTGTCTGCTTCATCCAACACCACATATGTAACTCTTCGCAGGTTGGTGACTCGACCTACACACCAAGGGAGACGAGCATGAGGAAAACAGTTAAGTTTGAGAAAAGTCAGTTCTGTCTTCTTCAAAGAAATACTAAACTACCAAACACAGAGAACCTTTTTCAGAGTAAGACTACTTGACATTACAAAACAAGACATCCTAACTTCAGCATATTCTTCAGAGTTTCAAGTGGCCAGGGTTTTATTTTATTTATATCAAAATATATTTTTTTGTTTGTTTGGTTGACTCTGGTCTTGCGTACCATCTCAGGGGCATGAGGGACCTGTAAAAGTCAGAAAACAGCCTCAAGATACAATACAAGAGATGGAGCCCCATCAAGCATTATCTGACCAAGCGCCTTTTCACCTACAAGGGAAACATATTACAGATTACCTCGCATGTGTGGAAACAACAATCATCCCCTTCTATCAGAGTATAATGACTGCTCATAAACCATTTACATAATGCACAATAAAAAAGTGTTAGCAGATATAACAATATTTCTAAAAACACATTTCCAGCATTGCTTCACATTTGTATGCAAATGCTCAGTGCTGTACAGGGCTCTACAATGATATTTATTCCAGAAGCTCCAAATTAAAAATAATTAGGTTGACAGATGAGATATTACAGATGTGACATCTGTGAAAATAACTGGAAATCTGTGCTTTGAATAGCAAGATGCAAATTTACCTTTTATCTCTTCTAGGCCGTTTGAATTTATTTATGAGTTAATGTACTAAATAAAACAGTGTAGAACCCTGGTTGAGCATTCAAGCTACTCTAATTTTAATATGACACATTACAGATCCTGATATACCCATGTTATCATACACTCAAACATTTTGGCCGTCTCTGGCTTGAAGTCTGGGGAACCCCGGAGGCAGCATCAGATCCACCTACCTGTACTTGACCTGATCTTCAGGAAACACATCACTGTCTTGTAGATATGACTGATCCCAAAGGTGGTCAAATAATGTCGACAGTTTAGTAAGTGGTACTGACTTGGTTCATTATGTACTTTATCATACTGTAACATTTATTCCATGCAAGGTAATTATCAACAGGCTCACAAGGCATCATAAATGCTTGACATCCTATCAGAATAAAGAAGTGAGAGGGTCAAGGCCTGTGAACTCACCGCTGTTGGCCCCCAACATGTCAATCATTCTTCCCGGTGTGCACACGATGATCTCAGCTCCTCTCTTCAACTCAGCAATCTGGAAGCCAACAACAGCAACTGACAGTATTAATGCAATGTTCAAAGTTCAAATATAAGAGTTGACCAAAAACGGCAGTGCTTACTTATTTTACAGATCATCTTATAGTCCTCCATATAATAAAATGTAATGTAACCAAGCTAATAACAAGTAGTCCATCAAGAACGCCACATTGCAAAGTGGTTGCTAGGACATTCATATCTGTGTTTAGCTACACAACTGACGAAGTGGCAGAACTGGTGTTTACACATTTGTCATCACAGGAGAGTAGGCAAAGCAATGCACTTGTTTATAAAACGTTTTGTGTATACTGTATGCTTTGGCTCTTGGTCAGGACTTCCAACGGAGACTTTAGGAGGACATTAGTCCCAGCCAACAAATAGTCCAGCACATCTGCCCTCTTGAAATGGTGAGATATGTCATTTTTACACTCAAATTCTTATGGGTTAAACAAAAAAAGATATAATGTGTTAATTAGTGAGCTCTAGTGCCGTGCTGGAAGGCAGACTTTGGTAGAATTGGAAACGTCCAGGCTAGCTGTTTTCCTGTTTTCAGCCTTTACCGATACTTTGCTGCGGTGGGCTTGGAAAATGAAATCACTGTAAGCCAATTAAAGGCGAAATGAGTGTGTGAGTGTGTGTGTGTGTGTGTTGTGTGTGTGTGTGTGTGTGGTTACCTGTTCGCTGATACCAGTGCCTCCATAAACACACACCACCCTGAGTCCCAGCAGTTTTGAGAACTTCTTACACTCCTTGGTGATCTGCAGAGCCAGTTCTCTGGTAGGGGTCATGATTACAGCTGTGGGAGAGAGAGAGAGGAAAACAGGATGAGAATAGAGAATAAGTATAAAATATGTCTCACACACTTTTTCCAAGAACATTAAGATAAAATAGACTTTAATGACTCTTAGGATGGCTGATGAAGAAGATTACAACAGCCAGCAGGTTATTATTAACTAAGTCCTATTTTAATCTTCCTTTGACCTACATTTGGGCTCTCAACCAAGTCTTTGTGAAGCACAAGTGTATTACATCACAATTCCTTTTCCCGCAATGCAAGTTCTCACTTTCTGTCTTAAACCACTCTAGTTGTTCGTGTTTCCCATTTGAATATGCAAATAGGAAACATTTCTGTAAATGTTAAGAGCCATCCTTACAGATTGGTCCCTCAGACTCCTCCAGGGGCCTCTGGTCCATGATGTGTCGGAACATGGGCAGCAGGAAGGCTATAGTTTTCCCGCTGCCAGTCTTAGCAATGCCAATGAGGTCTCTGCCTGTCATGATGGCAGGGATTGCCTGGGATTGGATGGGGGTGGGCTTTTCGTAGCCGTGCCTGGGTACATTTGGGAGGAAGAAATGAACACAAATATGATGGTTTAAGGTCAGAAAGAATGAAATGTCATGTACAATCTGAATATGGCCAAAGGAAGGGAAATGCTATTAAGTTTTATATACATATCAAAAGGGTAAGACTAAATGGGATATGAGTGGTTATACTTTTTAAAAGGTCATTTCCTTAATAGTGTTTTAACAGAGACATGCCTGCATTACCTGCATCTTCATATCCAGCTGAATTAGAACAAATGTATTTAATACTTTAAAAATGGGAGCTGCTCTGAATCTAAATCAGTGATCGAGCCATTTACACACAAGTTGACTGCCTAACTGTCTTTTCATAAAACTGATCATCTTCGTTTTAATACTCCATTGGCAAGATCATTATTAAATTACTATATTGCCCTCAAAAGGCTTCCTGGTCCATCACACTGATAGTCAAGATCAGTCAGACTCACTTCTTCAGAGCACCGAGGATCTTCATAGACACCCCACACTGCACCCAGGTCTTGATGGGTTTGGGGCAGCCTTTCCCTTTAACGATAATCCCTTCCAGTTCCAGCCTGTACGCATTCACATCTGTTAAAACCAGCCAAACAGAGAGATGTTAGATGGCTAAAAGGTAGTAATATAAGTTTTTAAGAAATAGATGTGGTGATAAACATACAGGGAAAAACATAAAAGCTAATCATAAATGAAAATTCAAATCTCATGTGTTCAGATTACTGACCTTCCTGCGTCATCCTCGCAAGTTCAGGGACCTCCACATAGAAGTTTTTGCGATACGGCTCGTACTGGATCTTCCCGTGGTCAACAGGTTCTAGGATCTTCCTCTGTTTGGTCTGGAAGCCCGTCAGAGCCGTCTGTAGATCCACCTCCTCCTCCTCTGAAGAGTACTGTCAAACACACGTCACATTTTGGATAGTTAGTTGTGTGTTTCATAGGGAGAAACTTTTTTTTTTTGGCCCGATTTGAGTCCAAATTAGGATCCTTAAGGGGGGGCATGAAACTTTTAGTTGATCAAAGACAATCTGATTTTGTTCATATAGCAGATGTTATTGTAGACTTTACATATAAGACCATACTCTTTATAATGTTAGACCCAACCTGCCATCCATATTAAAATGCAGATAAACAGGTGACCTCACAAGAAGAAGAAGAAAAAAAACATTGATGATAGTTAAAAAAAAAAAAAAGAAAAAAACTCACTTCCATAGCATCCTGGTCGTTCTCCATGAGCTCACCCTTCTTCTTATGAGTGTGAATTCCTTTCTTGGTTTTAACAACTGTCACCACTTTGGTTACTGTCATTGCTCCTTTCTGTTGAAGATGAAAAAAAAAAAAAAAACATGCATATCATCTAATCCAACACTGGTAGACCAACTGATTAAAAGCTGACACCGGACAAAACATTTATTTTTGCAGTTTAGTGTAGATAACACAAAAACTTATACAGCACAAAACTACCATAGTATATTTACATTGGTTTCATTTAAATAATGAATTAATTGTTCCTTAAACGACGTTGTATGATGCATATTTTGCTATATTCTCTATAGCGGTAAAAAAATACTTGGTACTAGGTGCTTGTCAATGTTGCTGCAGTTCCTACTGGTTTCTGATAGAGGTCCACTATCTTCATACATAATTTAAAGTGCCCTTTAACAATTAATAGCCGCTTGTGGCTGCAGGTGAAAATGTTTCATAACCCTGACAACATTAAACATCAGAGTACTTGGCTCCAGGCTAATGTGATTAAGTATTTTCCCCTTCTCACCTTATCATTTCCTTTCATGGCTCCCATGTTGAACTTCTTCACCTCCTGTTTCACTTCCTCCATGTAGGCATCCAGAGGATCGACGTCGTCCTCCTCGGCCTGCAGCTCCATGGGAGTCTCCTTCTCCGTGTCGCCCTCCTCTTTTGCCTCTTCCTTTATCTCCTTCTCTTTGCTCTCCCCCTTTAGTTCCCCATCTTCGTCATCGTCGACCTCCAATGGAGCTGAAATATCCTCGTCATCATCTGAAACAGAGTCAGTTATAAAGCTACGTTCTGAACTGGTCATGTGATCAGTTAGCTGATAAAAGTATATTTATCAATTATTTGAATTGATTCAACAAGTTCACACAGTTCAAACAATTCTTTTACTACATCAACATGTGATGGTAAATAATATTTGGAGAGGCAGGAATTTTGACTTTTGAGACTTTGCCTGCTCATTAAGACGCCATGATTTCGCTACAATGAAACAAAACAACCTGTCAATCATCACTATAGTTTAGTTACTGTGGCTCAGTCCTGGTAGGCTGTTTATAGTGACAATGGGCAGAGTTTAAATTAAAGTGCTGCTGGGAATTACTAGCAGTGCTTCCTCACCTTCGTCATCCTCCAGGCTCCACTTCTTGCCCTGCTTCATCTCCTCCAGTTCCTTCTTGATCTCTCCAATGTTTTCGATGGCCTTCTTCCTCTGCTCTTCCCTCCACTTCTCCACACGCTCCTTCCTCTTCCTCATCTCCTCCTCCAGCTTGTTCTGGTCAAAGTCTTGCTGTATGGACACAGAGTAAAGATCAGA
Source organism: Dicentrarchus labrax (assembly GCF_905237075.1). Lineage (NCBI taxonomy): Eukaryota > Metazoa > Chordata > Actinopteri > Moronidae > Dicentrarchus > Dicentrarchus labrax. Next base: position 24,617,509 of record NW_026136705.1, on the reverse strand, counting down.
AATATTTTCCCCCATCTACTATGTGGTGACCTTTTAGACCGGTTTTTGGAGGTCAGCAAGAAGGTAATATATGGAACTTACATCCTCAACCTTCTCATCCTCTTTCTCCTCTTTAATCTTTTTCTTGTCAGTTAAAGGATCAACGCTGTCTTTCTCCTTGCTCCTTGACCTGTGGAGGAGATGATAATAAAGAGAATAAGAAAAACAGTGGTATGTTGGAATTATTCTTATAGGTTTTTGAAAGAAACCGAGGAACGTTGAAGGCGACAGTGCACTTCAAAATGCAGTGTTTGAAGGAATCATTACCATCTGCCAGTATATTATCTTCTAGAAGATCTGATTTTTTGTTTAGGAAAAGGGGCAAAACACCTCTATCTGTTGCCTTTTATTTTTACTGTACATACAGCATCTGGTCCTATGCAGAGCTGTTCTGACATTTGCTGCCCTGTGTGTCAATATATGCTGTTAATATATGAAAGCTGCACCTAAAAGCTGCATTAGATTACACATTTTACTTGATGATTCCAGGGGTTTTAATTACCAGAGCTGTCAATTATGTTTTGAGAGGTTTGATTTTTTTTTATTTTAAAGCCTCACTTTTCATCTGGTCTCCTGCTCTTGCTGGGGCTAGCAGATCGGGACCTCCGGGCTCGGGTCCTGCTGCCCGACCTCCTCCTCTCTCTGCTTCTGGACCTCCTCCTCTCTCTGCTTCTGGAGCGCCTGGACAGCAAAGGCAAATACATGACACAGAGACAACATCGGTCTCTTGCACTTCTTAGGACATTAAAACACTTGTAATTTGTTCATTATCTCAAGCGACCCCTTAAACAATTACTAAACCATGGATTTTAGAGCACATACAAACAAATTCAGACTCTCCTAAAATCAACTGTATTAGTTTTATTGTTATTTGTTTTGAGGTTAAACGTACTTGTCCATCGTGAACACAGACCGATTCCACTTTGGGGTTTTTGTGGTTCTGCCTTTACAATTTTTACTGTAAAGAACACAAGCATCTAAAACCAAAACCTTGTGATAGCTGCTATCGGGGATCAACAAGCACCATAATCTTGTTTTGAAAGTACCGCTACAAAATGATCTTCCTCACGTCTCTTCTTCAGTTCTAACAGAGACTGCACAAGAGGGTAAAAACATCACATTGGGATCATTTTCCCAGAAAGCGCAATCGTGATATTATTCACGATTAGTGGGAATGATCATTTTTGCATTACAATTTTATTTTCACTTAAACATTAAAGAAAAAAAAACACTTTTATTATCTCTTCAGTGCTTCATTATAATGCTTTTTAAGTCAAACATTTTGCCTTCAAACATGTTTAAATCCTACAATTTAGATAATATTTTGCAGCCCTAGATCTCAACAGTGCTACAGCCTACAATAAAGAGCAGTGAGTCCCCCGCCCTCAAATACAATAAGCACACAGGCTGTAAATACAACCCACCTGCAGCTGCTTCAAAAACAAAAACAACCTCGTTTTTAGCTCTTTAAAGTGCAAACAACTAAAATGTTTATCTTTATTGTCAACATACAATAACGCAGAGCACTCACCTGGCTCGTTTTCTGTCTCTGGACCGGGACCTGCGGCGGTCTCGGCTCCGTGACCGCTCTCTCCTGCTTCGGTCCCGGTCCCGGTCGTCCTTCTTGGAGCGTTTGTCCGGGGAGCGACTCTTTGATCGGCTTCCCGACCGTCCCCGAGACGCGGATCGTTTCCTGTAGTGTCTGAGGAGCAAAACAGCACAACAACCATGATAGCTGCGAGTCAGCCAGCTCACTGCTGATGAAGCAACGACATTAACAAACACTTTTAATTCATATTTCCACCATTAAATGCGATTAACAGTCGGCCGACACGCTGCTGTAACGTGATGTCGCAGCTAGCGTGCTAATCCAAATTAGCCACCGACATTTAAACATCTGAAGTTTAAAGCACAGAAAATAAAAAACAATCGATTTAAACCGGAGATAAAAAACCAACAAACTGACCGGATGTTTCCGGCATACCTCGACTCACGCCCCATTGCTCTTTCGCGAAGTTATTGTCCCGTAAAAAGAAACTCAAACGAGTTCACGGATAACGACGACTGCGGAGCGATGGACGGTTGTTGTGTTTTAACCCTGCGACAGTTCAACTCGCCAAGTCGGAGGGTGAGCAGCGGAGTGCGCCACCCAGCGGTCGGAGGTCAGAACGGCCACTACAAAAAGTCTGAGTGACACAGGTGGTGCCAAATGTTTTTAGAGAAAAGAAGAGAAATAGAAAACACATTAGAACCCACCCAGTGTTTTACTAGTTACTTAAATATGTAATTTATTACTCCTTACACTTTACTTATTACTCCCTGCCAACCAGTGGCGTGCACAGTGCACTTCAAAGGAAAAGGGCAAATTTGCTTTATTTTACTGTAATACCATCTGGTCCTATGCAGAGCTGTTCGACATTGCAAATATTACAAAAATGCAGTGATTACACATTTGACTTAGGATTCCAGGTTAATTACCAGACTGTCAATTATGACAAAAAACATCCATTTTTACTAGTTACTTAAATATATAATTTTTCCTTCTTCATTTTTTTTTTTTCCCCCCCCACCAATGGGGGGGTAGGGGCCCTTCAAAATGCAGTGTTTGAAGGAATCATTACCATCTGACAGTATATTATCTTCTAGAAGATTTGATTTTTTGTTTAGGAAAAGGGGCAAAACACCTCTATCTGTTGCCTTTTATTTTTACTGTACATACAGCATCTGGTCCTATGCAGAGCTGTTCTGACATTTGCTGCCCTGTGTGTCAATATATGCTGTTAATATATGAAAGCTGCATTAGATTACACATTTTACTTGATGATTCCAGGGGTTTTAATTACCAGAGCTGTCAATTATAAAATAGAAAACACATTAGAACCCAGTGTTTTACTAGTTACTTAAATATGTAATTTATTACTCCTTACACTTTACTTATTACTCCCTGCCAACCAGTGGCGTGCACAGGGGGGGCAGGCGGGGCGGGCGCCCCCCCTTGTGGCCTAATTGTTGAAAAACGCGTGCTAAACTGCCCTCAAGTGCCCTCTTGGGAGCTAAAACTCGCTAAAGTGTCCTATTGGGAGGCCAAAAAAAGCGTGCTAAAGTGCCCTCCTGGTTGGCAAAATACACTAAATTGCCCTCTTGGGTGGAAAAAACACTCAACGGCCCTCTTCTAAGTTCTATTATTAGGTAGAGATGCTGCCTAAAAGAGGTGCAAATATGGTGTTAAAATGCACTAGAATACAGGAAATGGCATCTTCTTAATTGAAAAGGTTCTGGGGGAAGACCGCCAGACCCCCCTGGGGATTTATTTCCTTCATACATCCATGTCGCTGTGTGTTCTTCACGGTCCAACATTGAAATGCACACAGTTCTCATGGATGCTGATCCTAACAGCAAACTAACCTTCAAAAAGTCTATGCACGCCACTGCTGCCAACAATTATTAGTTACACTACTAGTTAAATTGCTTTTCTGCTACTCCCCACAAAATTGGCAATCCTCCCCAAAATTCAGACTAGCTTTTTAAAATCAAAATAATGGGAATATTTCCCAGTGCTGAACGTAAATGTTTCCATCTCCTATATGTACACTGCTAGTTACTGTGGAAAGTATTATTATTTACTAGTAATGCATTACTGCCCAACACTGTTAAAACCATAAATATATTTTAATGGGCTCAACCAGAGGTGGACTTGAGTATTTTCCTTTAATACTTATATACAGTATATTCTTAAAATACTCTATCAACTACCAGAGATTTACTTTTTACTCTGCTACATTTAATAGAAAATAGTGAGGACTAAGTGATGACTTACACTGTTATTTTATGCTATGTTCTTAACTCGTGACTGGGTTTTGTTTTTTGTATCTGGAACATATTGTTGGTGGGTTTTTTTAATGAACTTGTGTTTTTTGTTTTTAAAGGCTTTTATGCTGCTTGCTTTTATCAGCTGTAAATCCAACATTCCCTCAATTAAAAGAAAATAATGATTTCAGTAAAACCTTAACACTCTTCCTCTAAATATGACTGAGGAATACAGTCATAATCAATACAATGGCATTAAAGCAGATTTAAGGAATATTTTCCCAATACTGATATACATCTTTATACATAAAATGTGCATGAAAAGTTACACAATGTATATTATCATCCAGTATTTCACTGAGCTGCATTTGGTCAGACAAAAATGCTTCAACATATGAAACAAAAACACTGAATTATTGGCCGCCAATGACTGAGAAGAGGGTGAGAGGGAAGCTGAAAGACATCATGGACAACCCCTCTCATCCTCTCTAAACTGAGCCGAGGCAGCACAGGAGCACTTTCAGCCACAGACTGATCCAGTCCAGTGCCTCAAAGTGTTTAACTTTAACCTGCACAACTCTATTACCTTGTAATAATTGCACATGTACAGTTAGTTATACACCATTTCTTGCACACCATATTCCTTTATTGCATACTGCGTATAGTGTACATATTTTCATTCTAGTTTTTATATGTTCTATTATATCTTTATAATGTTTTGAATATTCTTTATTGTATTTGTGCACCACATTTCCCCTGTGCTGCTGTCAAACTTGAATTTTTCAATAAAGGAACATCTTATCTCATTCTTAATAATAAGCAAACTATTCTTTATTTTGCAGTTGGCCCTAACACACCTCAACTTTAGGACTATTAAAATAAATTTAGTTTAGAGTCATAACCTCAATTAAAGCTAAAAAGGCAAATCTATCCCAGGAAAGCAGTTTTTCCTGCAATTCATAATGTGCACTGTGCCAGTTTCATACCCCCATAAATAAAATACATTAAGAAAGTGAGAGTCAAAATAGAGTATGTCACACAAGTAGTATTTTATTTGGTATGAATTGTCAGATTATTCATTCCTGTGTAGGTTTTTTAAGCAGACTGTTTACATCATGTCAACACTAAATGTTGTTACTGAAGTTCAAATAGATACTGTAAGAGCCATAAAAACAGTTATTCTGTAAACATTATCAAAAACAATCAGGTAGGTCAGACAAGTCATAGGATAAATCACACCAATTCATTTACATGAAAAAAGAAAAAACACATATTCACACTAATAAATTAATTTGGATGAAATTAGAAGAATTGAGAAAGGACATAAGAGCACAGATGTAGAGAGTATATATGAAGTATGTATGGATGAGGCTTGAATAAAGCAGAGCAGGAAACGTCACCAGAAATACTGAACACAAATAACATACAAACTCCCACTGCCTCTCATTCATTTGCAGTGACAGTGCTTTCCAGTAAAACCCCCAAACATTGCCCTCAATCGCACTTCTCATTGCGTACATATACTAAAGTTTACTGTGTTTTTTATTTATTTATTTATTTAAGCTCGTGCAAAATAATACACTCCACGTTTAAGGACTAAATGCTTCTTCTGACTTCACAACCTAAAACGATGGGAGAAAACTAACATAGATGGACCCTTCTGAACACCAGGTAACAGAAAATACAACTGAAAGAAAGCACTGAAAATCTGTCACAACACGAATAGATATGATTCTTATCCACCAATTAAAAAGGAGAGGTCAAGTTCTCAAGAAAACAATTAAATATAATCAATAAAGAGGTTAGTGTTTCAGTTGATGGATGAAGAATTCAGCATCCTCTTGCTTGTACAAAAGATACAGAAAATGTTGTCTAATGTTCCTAAAAACGTTTTGTTTCATCTCAAACTAACCCATGGCTGGAGGACCATGTGTGGAACTGTTCCTCAGGCTTTGTGAACTCAAAACAAGAAGCTTTTAGTTTTTCATTTATCTTCAAATCGACTGATATTTATTTATTTCCTGTATCCAGAGTACTTTTGCAATCTCTAGCTTTCTTCACTACCTCTATCTCAAGACATTAACACTGTGATCAAAGCTCTTGATCTCAGATTTGTTTTAATATATTTTTAGAAGCAAGCACTTTCTGTTTCACCTACTATAAGATTATCAGTGTGTTAAAATGAACGCTGGCTGCTGCGCTGTAGCTGTATTTACTTCTCGAACTCCTTAGCCTGAAGGTGGCCGTGCAGCCTTATTGGATGTCCATGTGAAACCACTTTTCTTGCTATCTGATGTGTGTACGACAGAGAAGAGTCGAGGGGGCCATATGTGAATAAATAGTATTTTTGAAAACTAATCTCAGAACACACGTTTTGACATTTGTCCTAAACCTCAATGTAATTTTGTTTAAAAAGAAATGTTTTGTCCGACCTCAATGATGGTTACCATTTGTGACACAACTGCTGCACCTCAAGCTCATCGGCTGCTTGAGGTGCAGCAGTTGCAACAATAATCAGCAGATGTGAAGACAATATGTATAAAAAGGAAAAAGAAAAGCCTGCCAGTCTTAATGATACTCTGTCTTAAGCTTTCTGCTTAATTCAGACATAAACTGTGAATCATAACGGATTAAAAAAAACCCACGAAATCTCTTCATTCCGAGGGCCAGTGTAGTTAAATCACTTATACTACCTCTGACAGCCTTCGTTCATCCGGCTATCAGATTATGTGAAGTTTAGATTCAGATTTTGAATGACATGAACGGAAAATGTGCTGCCCGACACACTGCAGGGCTGGTTAATATGATAAACAGTGGTGTAATACTAGTTGGGAGATCAACTAAATCCAAATTTCTCCAGCAGTTCTCAAAGTTTTACCTTCAGATTTGGTTTTACAGCAATCAGACACCTGCTGAGGAGTCTGCGTCACTGAGAATATGACACCATGCACAGATTATTCACCATCTTTGGAGATTATTCCGATTTAATTGGATGAAAATTCAATATCCTTCTTCATCAGCTCTCAGTAAATCGTGTCATGACAATAGCAACATATTGTCTTTTCTTTTCATAAATGCAGTTTTTTTTTTAAAGCAAGACTATGCCATTGTCAAATAATAAATAACACTGACTTCATAAATGCAAACAATTGCTCAACTCAATACACCCTGGGGGTTTTGCAGCTACAGCCTGAACTGGTCTGGTAAGAATAATGTTACAGACATTAATGAGTTAGTTCTCTGGCTTTCTATAGCATATATGCTGTTGCGATGTTTTTTAGCATTTCCAAGTATCCTATAATTGCGGTTTATGTCGGCGGCGGCTGCTGTTTAGCCAAAGTTACATAATCTCACTTTAAATGAATGATCTCATGCAAACAATTAGAGTTTTTAAACAACTTCACAGCAGCTGGTGGTTTTTTTTTGCTGCCCTCTGTTGGCTCTCACCTTGCTGCAGTGAAGTAGAAGTGTACTCCAGGGCGTGTCAGTACATCATCACTCTTGTGGGTGTGGTTACACACTTGAACTAGAGAGGGCAGCAAAACACGGCTTTTCAGCCAGGTGTTGAGTTACTCTTTAAAGTTTCTGTTTGTGGAGTTTTTCTGATGTAATGCATAGTACTGGAGGACAGTTCCTTGCATTGCGCACCAGTTTGATTACTTTGTGTGTAATTTTGCATACCCTTTGCCATATTGTGATGTCAGAAATGAATGATGTGAAGTCAGTTTGAGAAATGTCGCCCAGCATTTGAGGGACTCCAGTGTTTCCCATTCAGAAGTTAAATGGCGTCTGTGGCTGCCAGACTGATGACGAACTGTACTGTTGTCCACTCTTGAATATGACATTTACCGTTTTCTGTGATAGACCTGACAAATAAATATCACTCAGCACAACAAATGCCTCTGTGCATTCTTCACACAAACAAACATACTATCTTTCTGTTTCTCGGCTTTAGTCCGGAGAAAAAAAATGGAGATCTGTAACAAACACCAGGCTCTCTGGTCACATGTAGCTTAGCCTTAGAGGAATCCTGAAGCACTGAATTAATGAGCACTCGTCCAGCTGACGGGAGGCCCTGTTAATAAGGCAGTGAGGATTTGTTTCCAGACTGTCGACAAACAAACCCACGTCAGCCGACGTAAATGACCGTGCCTTGTTGCTATGGGAGACGGAGGGAGGGAAGATCGAGAAGGGAGAGCGGGGTTTACTGAGATCCTCCTGGTCCATCAGGGAGTCTCTGAACCAATGAGCTGCAGGATCTCATGGGAGAGGATGAAGGTGAAGAAGTAAACGCAGAGGTCGGCAAAGACGTCGCCCATCCTCCTGTAGGTGTCCATAGAGCGGTTGATGACCTCAGCGGGGATGCCGGACAGCAACAGGGCAGCGGTCAGCACAGTGGTCTGGGCCTTCTTCTCTACCTGCAGGAACAGATGTACAACTATGATGACATTTCTTTTGTTTTGTTTTTATAGTTAATCAATTGTTTTGGTGTATTTTTTTTTAAACACTGGAAAGAGCCAGGCTAGCCGTTTCCCCATGGTTTCAGTCTTTATGCTAATCTAATCACCTACTAGCTCTAGTTTCATGTGTAGCTTAGAGACATGAGGGTGATTCCAGTCAACACTGAACGATTCCTTCACACAATGAAGATATCAAAATACTTTGGGATAAAGAGTTCTCTCACATTTAAATATACAGTTTTTTATAATTAAAAAAATAACAAATCTGAGAAAGGGCTCTTAAAATAAAATATCTTAAAAACAATCTAGTGCAAACTCACCTTTGGAAAGTATTTGGACAACCCCATGTAGGCCAGTTCGAGGGTCAGAAATGGAGCAAATATTGACTAGAATGAAAAAAAATATGAGTCACATTAGCAGAATAAAATCATGTTTCTGGCAGCTAACATTAAATGTGGGCTGCTTTCAGACTTCAGCAGGGAATGTGACAAAAATGAATGCATGCAGAAATCAGCATGAGTAACCCGAGCACTTACTGACAAGAGACGGGAAGTGAAAACACCCAACTTCTCAAAAACTCACCAGATACTTGCAGACGAAGCCCCTCACAAAAACAGCGAGGAGGATGCTGCCGATGAGCCTGAAGATTCTGAAGGGATCAAACTCCTCCGTCTCAGGCCCTCCGTCCTGGGCCGGCTTCTCATTGGCCAGCTGACCCCGCAGTTTCATGGCATCGTCAAAGCGGGACAGGTACTTCTGGAGACCTCGACGCGGGGAGCCACTGATGTCGTCCGATACCCGCTCCCCCCTCGGCCTCTGTCGTATCCCTCCGATGTCGTCTTCCAGAGAGCCTCCGTGTGGCTCGCTGAAGCCTGGCAGGGGTGAGCCCCTCCTCTCTGGGGTGGCGCTGTGGGAGCGGCTGCCGAGCCCCGAAGCCTCTGGCAGGAAGGGAGACGGCCTCGGGGGTGATGAGGATGACGACCATGGCTCTGTCCTGTCGAGATCGAGGTGGAAGTGGGGCTCTGTGGGACGCTGGGACGCTCCAGCTGCAGGTGTAAGACAGCAGAAGAGTGAACTTGTGCTGAAACTATACGTCTATTAGTTGTTGTTTAAGTTATTTATCAGGGAAAATGACAGTTACAAACTCTCAAATGTCAGAATTTACAGCTTTTCACTGTTTCATATTGTTAGAAATTGAATATCGTTCAATTGTGAACTGCTCGGAGGGCCATATAAGCAATATAAGGACATCACTCAGGGCCATTTTCACTATTTTCCAACAATTTATAGGCTATTAATAATTAATGGTAAATATTCCCCAGATTAACAACTGCAACCCTACATTTGACAACAGCTACAGCTACACAAAAAAGGTGTTGGAGCATATTTCACAGCTCAACAGAAAGCCGAGTCTGGCAACACTGCTGCATGACAAAAAAAAAAAAAAACCCTGCACACTCCCACGAGTGTTTTCATTTATTCCGATTCAGCCGATTAGTCCTCTGCTCAGATTGACGTTGGTTGAAGCTATGCTGTCAATCAGCTGGTGATCTTCAGTGAGGTGTCAGTCCACCACAGTCTGTACCCATCCACACATCCAGGAGGGTCAGTGCTGGGCCTTTAACCGAATACTGATACTGATATTGGGTTCAGGTTCCAGCATTAACTTGGCTCAATGCTGTATTCCTTTATATATCCAATCCACAGTCCAAAACCCAAAGATATATTACGTTTGTTATCATAGAAAAAGAAACCAAACATTGACTCTGATGGCAGAGAACAGCGCCACCATGCGTCAGCAGACTTACAGCGGGACCAGGTAGTTGCTGGTTTGAATCCCAGGCTGGGAGAACACGTCACTCATCCTCATATTCATACCTTTATACTGATTATGAACACTGAAATGATGCTACTGCAGGCAGACACTGTAGTTCTAAACAGCAGCAGTGAGATAGTGTTACATTTGATCCCACCCGTTCCTACGATCAGCACATTGAGGAAATCACCAATCAGTGTTTTTACCTAACACAGCTAAAAGTCTTTTCTGTCCTTTTTTTCTACATCTTTGTTTCATCCAGATGTGATTATTTTAACACTTTTTTTCCGGCCCTTGCAGCTGGAATCTGAACTAAAACTAGAAAATTTAACATGCACCACTTTTACCTTCCCTTCACTGGCTCCTTATTCATGTCAGCTCATATTTAAAAAAAGAGCATGGGAACGTCACTTCATACACATCTGATCTCATTAAAGCTTTTATTCCAATCCCCCTGCAGGTCCTTCTCTTATCTTGTCTGAGTAACCTCCTTACTGACACCGCTGAGGCCTTTAAAATCCCAAACTCATCTCTCTACCGCTCTCATCACTGTCCTCCATCAGCCATCCTGAGACCTCTCTCTCCCTCTTTTCCCCCCCCTCTCTATGTGTTTGTTTCCTTTCTCCTTTTTCTCCAACCTGTGTGAACAACATGCTCAAGCTTTGTCTTTCTCTGTGTGTGTGTTCATGCAGCCTGTCCTTCATCCAGGTGATGGAGAGGAGGTCTTACCTGATTTGGGCAGCACCTGTGAATTGAATCGACGTCCTCCTGCATCCATATTCTTTGTATAATAATAATAATAATAATAATAACGTTGGATTGCTCTCCTGTTGTTCTTACTGAGGTCTCTTTGCACCCTCCCCCCCCTCCCGTGTGAATACAGAGCCATATTAATTGCATCCAACTCGGCTCAGTTTTTAAACAGACACGACTCTTATAAAAGCATACCGTTGGTTTCAGTCTCGGTTTTAGCGTAGCCCACGATCCTGTGCATCCTGTCCTCTGAGTTCATGAGCAGCTTTCTCCTCCGGATCTCGGCTCTCCTCTGCGCCGCCGACAGAGAGGCTGCCTTCTCCTCGGCGGCCTCTCCGGACTCCATGTTGAGATTAATCGGCGCTGGCTACAAGAACAACTTCACCACTCATGCGAGGCGACGACCGAGCAGCGGGCCCGGCGAGGAGAACAAAAAGCCTCCGCTGACTCGGTTACACGGTAGACATGACGGAGCGTCGACTGAAGGCGAGAGGGAGAGAGAGAGGGCGCGCGCTGATGACGGCACCGCTGAGCATGAGGTATGACGTAGCCTGAGCGGGTTTAAAAAAAAAAAAAAAAAAAAATTAATTCCCTGAACGCTGACTTGCAGGAACAGAGGTCTTTTATAATCTGTGTAACGAGGTCCGTTTATGTGCTTCTGATGTACCTGGAATCTGAAGGATATAAAGAAACAAAAGAATAAATAAAAACAATGTAAATCAGCAAAGGGTTGTCTTTGTGATTTTGTGGGACTGTAGGTTTGGTGGCCGCCTGGGGCATATGCATGTGTCATTGTCACATGTAAAATAGTGCAGTTATAATTAGAAATGCAACTAATGATTTTTTTTTTCTTTCCATTTTTAGTAACTGATAAATTAATTGGTTCATGTAAAGTCAGAAAACAGCAAGAAATGTCCACCGTTTCGACAGAAAGCTGAAACCAAAGATATTCAGTTTAATATTACAGAAGACTAGAGCAGATTTTATATATATAAATGATAAAGTAAATATTTACTTTATCATCAAAACCAAGTATATAAAATTAAACTAATTAATTAAGCTCTTCATGCTGGAATGGAAAATGGAGGCCTGATCCAGATTTGTCAAAGCCTGATCTTGTGATGGTTCTGACCCCCAGGTTGGGGGGTTGCTTTAAAGCAACTGCATTACCGTAAGCACTATAATACAAATATTACACAATCATAATAACACACAGGACCTGCAGTTGTAAAATTGTGCAGCAGCAAGCACAGTGTTGGCTATCATCTTTGTGTTTTAGCACAAAAAAGCAAATCTGCTGTAGTCTGTCAGGTCCAGTCATTAAAATAACTTTTATTAAATGAAAAAGTATAATTCTGGATAAAAATGAAATTAATTAATAAGGCTATTCATGCTAGAATAGAAAATCGAGGCAGATTTTTCAAAGTCTGAATTAAAACACACAAGGCATATTCAATAAATAAATGTTACCTAAACTACATAAATAAAAATGAAGAACTAAGAAGAGATAAAATTAAAGTTGAAAGAGCAAGGAACTTTAAAATCAAACAGAGGACTGATAAGGTTGGTAAATATCAGATGTTACTGCTCTTTGACTACCCTGCAGGCTGCGGGAACTGGGACAGATTGACAGTTTAAGGACATCCAACTTTGTTTGGTGTTATAGTTTCAGTTTTAAAGAAAGTAACTGAGAGATAATGTATAAAATGAGATATAAAACAACTGCATGTTGGATTCACCTCATCTAGTATTATATATACTGTTGGTCACTGGTTATATTAATGCAATATACAGCCAGCTTTCTTCTTTAAAAGGACACGTTACAATTTTGATACCGAATGATCTAACAAGTAACATCATATTGTTAAAATATAATTTTTATAGCTGACATTTGACGGCCATTTAATAGAGCAACAGTTAATTTACAGAGATAATAAATGCTTTTTAAAATATGTCTTTATTAATTTCAAATAAACCAAAGCACAATGATCAGATGTGCCGTGGTCTGTTATTCCTTTAACACAATTACAATTTAAAAATTTCTGAGCCGTTTGTTTTGTGTTTTGTAGTTTTTGTTGACCACAGCAGTCTTTGCATCTGAATGTGTTAATCTGAGGAATATCACCTGTTATTTGTCTGCTAGACTACACTGCCAAACGCACTTTCCCGTCCAGCTTATGCAACTTGATCGGCTGTCAGTGAATTGATTCAAACAAATAACATCATTTTTATTCTAAGGGTTTGGAGAGGATATCAAGCAGTGGCACCACCAGAGATTTTTCATAGGTGTGGCCAAATGGGGCTACTAAAGGTTGGACAGAGCTTCCTAGGTCTCTGAAGTGAAGCCAACGCCAGTGTCTCAAACCTGAATTTTTTCTAATGACCAGCAGGTGGCAGCTCCATGGGCTGCAAAAAAGATAGTATTAAGTCTTATGACCCTTCTTTTCACTTGATTTATTAGCTCAATAAACAGTTTCCTAATGATTTTATGGTCTCAATCACTAGTTTCAAGTCTTCTCCCATGCGATAAAGCACAGCATGCTTTTTGGAGTGGCTACCTTGTGACTGATGAGTCATTCTCAGCGAGTCCGTCTAACTCAACACATGAAATTTGCCTAAAATCCTTTTAGTTCATTGGAGTCAAAACCAAGTGTAGCTAAACTCACAGTACGTCACCGCTGCTGGCTGCAAAACACTAAGATGCGATGGCCCTAATTCCAAACTCGAAGCTTCAAAAAGGTACTGCGCAAACCAATGGGTGACACCACAGTAGCTTCAAAGTTGGGGGGCACAGCAAAACAAAATGCCAGAGGAGGGGTCGGAGTGTGACGCAGTGAACGGTCAAAAGTGGCCGAGTGCGTTTGTGATTTTCTACACTATTAATTTAAATTAATAGTACCCATTGTATAATACAATATTAGTCATCACTCAGAAGCATATTATGGATATGTGACTCAAAAAGGGGAGCCAAGTGATTGTATCAGAGGGGCCCTGGCCACGCCTTAGCGGCACCACTGATCTGAAGTCTTTGTGCTGTCATGTCATCGACTTAAATTTTTTTGTGAATCCACACATTCTCTCTCTTGTGGACAAGGGACGTCACGAGTCGTTGGTGTTAAAGTCAATTTGCAAGTCTTTTTGATTTGGTCAAGTCTATTTGATTCATGACTTAAGTCAAGTCAAAGGCATGTGACTTGAGTCCACACCTCTGCAATGTACTCTGTACAAACACAGGCTATTTTTATTTTCATCACGTTTTTTTTTTTATGAAAGACAATTTTGTGCATGAAGACCAAAACATATTTGTCTGTTTTCTAAATACATTTTTGCTTATATAATACATAGATTACAAACTGTATGAAATCAGACCAAATCAAAAACCTTCAATTCACACCCAGTCAAGAGAAAAATTGACTATATTGGTCCATATTGTTTTGTAGTCTTCATTTTCACTGAATAAACACTGCTCACCCACCAAAACACAAAACTACATTTAAAAAGTCCCAAACATTTTATTTTCTTAGCGTCATTTCACCTTAATGTTTATACTAAAATCATCAGCATTTCTTCATCTTTATATAACGCAGTCTTTTCAATATACAAGTATCAATAAGCATGATTAAAAGATCACAATGGCTTTGTTATGTCTGTGTTAAAGAATTTCCCATATCCTATTATATTAAAATATTTCATATATAGAGTCTGTATTTGAACAGAGGTTTAATAATAAAAAGTGAGTTCCCATACAAGGCAATTATAGAATTTAATCAGACTGGGAGTCTCATAAATTATTAGATTATCAGAAAAAAAAAAAAAAAAAAAGAAATAAACAAACAGAACAGCAATGTCGTCAGAGGTGTTCTGAATGTCCAAAGACAGAAAAGATGACAGAGTTTCTGAAGGACAGATCAGACCAATGAAAAAGACTTTCCACTGCCAAGTCCACACATTCAAGGCAGCAATGACGGCAAGGTTGACCCACCATCAAACACCTTTAACATTTCTGCCTTTTTACGACAGAGTCTACGGATTTGTTCGACACACAATTATAATGACTGAGAAATAAAAAGCACACGTTCTGTCCTTCGGGTACGATATTAGAGTGTTGTTAGAGCTCAGGTGTTCTGTATAGAAACACTCCTGGTGACATCCAATAACAGTCTTTGAGCGCAGACATACTAAACATCCTTACAAACCTAGTCTTAAGCATACATACATACGTTTTGACTTGTTTTTGTAAAGACAACTGTGCTTTTTGAACAAAAACACTTCACACATCCATTGCCTGAACTGTATCTGAACGATAGCTCAGTAAGATAGCATTGTTCTATGAGAATAAACACTGATTCATCCCATCATCGACACACACAATCATCATCAGCATGGATTTCTTGCCTCTTTTTTTTTTTTTTCTTCCAACGTGTTGATTCAGCTGGGTAAAAAGTGCTAAATAAGCATCAGAATCAGTTCTTTGTCACTCTCTGTCCGCACACTGTCCATCACATAGTTTGATTTGAGTGACGCTTCCTGTCAGTTCAGCTCAGGACCTTTTCCTTAGAGAGATGGTGCACCACAGCTGGAGATTCCTTTAGCCCCACTGCTTTCACTCATACACTCATACACACACACACACACACACACACACACCATATACCTACCTACCTACATATACATATACACACACACACACACACACACACACACACACACACACAGATGCATGTCCTCACTTCAGTGTTCCCTCGTCTCCAGAGCCCCACTGAAGATTATTTGGAGATTTGCTGTTGGAGGTGAAGCAGGAACTCGTAGTACGACAGGGCCGACTCTGTTCGGTCCTCGATCATGTTCTGCATAAAGCTGGCTTTCCACTGGCTCTCGTCCCTGAGAGAAACAAATGATAAAAGAGCAAAGAATGAAAGACTGCTTGCCAAAATTAAAATCCACAAGCAGGTGTTGGCTGGGTTTAATGCCCACCTGATCACACGCAGGGAGGGGAAGAACGGCCTCTGATCCCTCAGCCAACCAATGAAAGCTCTGGTTCTCTGTGACTCGGCAGTGTCCAGCTCTGGGAGCATAAACTGTGAGAGGAGAGAGCGATGGTCAGGTTTTCATCATCATGGGTACGATGCAGTGAGTAAAACTGAACGGCTGAACTGTGTGTGAGTTAACAGATGTGACCATTATACCATCCTAAAGACGATTTGTTGGAAACTACTGGGGCACAGATACCGGTTTAAAAGTGATGGAGTGAAAAATGACCACAGCAGGTAGAAAAAGTGTGAAAGCTGCACATGAGGTTGCCTACCAGGTTATCAGGCACGGAAGCATAGCTGGGAACTCCCAGCACTTGTGAGAGGAAGTTGGGGTTGCAGTTCCGTCCGATCCACAAATACATCACCTATTAGAACAGAATAAGAGATAGATTAAGTATAATCACGGATAAATAGTAAGCATTGTAGTATTCACTGTGAACACACTTCATTACTTGGTGCTTGAAATATGAGAGAGATAAAAGCGGAAGCTTGTCTGGATCTTTTAATTCCTGTATCTAATTTAAGTCCTTATAATGCTATCATTACCCCTCTTATTCACATGCTATATCCAAAACCTCTTTAGGGTTGACAAAAGTAACAAAGGAATATGTGGTAACTGATTAAATGAAACAGACATTTTTTCCTCAGGATTCAGCCAGGTTTGAGACATCAGCTTTGTATTTCTGTTGGCTTTTTATGAGTGCTAAAAAAAGCGTCATACCGTTCCAGCATCCATGAGGAAAGCTGCCTCCCTGCTGAGCTTCTCCACAGACAGCTGCAGCAGTATGGGCTGAGGGATGGTTCGCTCACTGATGTTCAAAGCTCCCTGAGGATGCAGAAAAGAGAAGATTACTTAGTAACAGGGAGACATTTAAAATAACTGTGAAACATATCGGGATGCCTGTTCCAATTCAGCCAACTGCCAAGAATAAAACACCTAGACTGAATTCAGAGTTTTAGCTGTTAAGGACTAAAAATTGGTCTTCAACAGCAAAAAATGACTTAGCTTCCCTACCAAAACTGCTTTACCACATATCAGTGTGCTATATAAAAAAACATCATTACAAAGGTTACTCATACAGTCTTAATCATAAAAGATAAAAAACATAAATCTAGGGTCACTACTTTCAGAAAACTCTCTACACTAGCTAAATTGTGCAGGTGCTGAGGAGAAATTTCATCCTCTTCACCTCATCTGTCAGATCGTCGATTCGGTACAGAGAAGGATGGATCATCAACATGGCGTAGGCCAGCGGCTGGTACTTCAGCTGACACATGGCAAACACCCGGTCATCCAGCCTGGTGCTGGTACCCGTCCTGAAGGATTTCTGCAAAGTGGACACACAAACAAATGAAACTGGATCAATGAAGACTCAACACACACAAGATCCTGGGAGTAAAAGCTTGAGTGCCAGGAAAATGTTAAGTTAAGCTGACCTGTTTGAGCAGGGCAAGGATGAAGAGGGGGAAGAGTCTGAGGCAGGCTGGGGCCAGCAGGCCGGGCTGCTGGATGGTCAACACAGACTGCCGGTATGACGTCAGGGAGTCAATGGCAGCGTTCGTCATTGCATCTCTGGCGTCACTCAAACTGGCTGTCACAGAGCGGTCCACAGCTGGAGAGGGAGAGAGAGGGAGACATATTTGCAGCTGTCAGGAGGAGTCAGATTCTCATTCATTAAAGCAACAATGTGTAGGAGCTTCTGACTACAAAGTAGTAGTAACAAAATTAACCTCACCAGTTTTCACAGGTATTTATCTATCTTTCTGGAAACCAAGACATATAATAATAATAATAATAATAGTTGAAGAGATTCTATAATAATTCTAATATAATCACATACCAGTGTTTTTTGTATTAACTTCTTCAAAATGAATGAATGATGCCCAACTCTCATGCTGTAAATGGCATATATGCATCCCAAACCTTATGTCATGCAAGCACTAGTTATATATTAGTATGGTGGGATTTTGAAAAGTAAATGTATACAGTTTGATGTGATTTATAAATTCATGATCATTTTAAGGCATGTGTTGTTAATAGCTGCATATTATAGCCTTTTAAAAGTTAAACTCAACTTGAAGACATTTACTGTTGTGTACATTAATGAGCAGTTTAGAACTGCGGTGGGCTATCAGTCGCAATAAGGCACAAACAACAGTGGCAGAGCCATACTGTGCCATATTCTGAAGACAGAAGAATATCAGCGTCTGTTCTGTAAGATGCGACATGAGCTGGGACAGATCTGACTGCTCAGTATGTGATGGTTGCTAGGTAACCACAGCTGTCACCACTCATCTCCATCTGCCAGTGCTAATAACAGTGAAGTGGATGAAAACCCTACAGCGATTCAGTATCAAGCCAATCGGAAGACTATTTACTGTAACAATGGATAATAATTTCAGAGGGATGCTTTATACAAATCCAAGTATCTAGAAAATGATCACTGACATTAAGACAGAACTCATGGGATAACGTTTTTACTTTATCTTCACATTACTGTTCAAAGTTACAATACACAGGAATGAAACCCTCCCAAATTATAAACTGACAAAATGGACATTTTACATTGCAGAATCATTTTTCAGCTCATGTTAAATTGTGAAACAAGTTTGTGAAAAGAAAATTAGATGCTATGGCAGGTATGCAGAATCTAGATGGATTTTTTTTTGTGGAAATAATGACTATTTCAAGCAGAGTATTTTTTATGTGTTAAGACATGTCTTTAGGGGATGTTCAAAAGATGTGGATAGATACTGTGGTACATACCCATGCAGGCCAGCAGTCCACTGATGGCTTGAACATCAGCCCCAGCAAAGATGTCTGACAGAGAATTGACTACGGGGAGACACAAGGTGTGGACACGGATCCTCCTCTCTCCTGTAAGACAAAATACTTACATTTAAACTAAAGAGATACAGATGAATTATTTCCAATTTTCACAGTGGCTTTGAAGGAAAAAAAAAAAACAATCTTGGCTGTATGTGTGTGCGTGCGTGCGTACGTGTGTGTGTGTGCGTGTGTGTGAGAGTGAGAGAGTGAGTGTACGTGCCTTTACTGGACGTGTAAAGCAGCGCCGCCTGGAAAGAGACAACCTGCATGTCGTCCAGGTTTTCCTCAATGGACATCTGAACCGCAAAGCCAGCATCTGGGTTCACGTTGGGAAGGGACAACAGATCTGTGGAGCGCACAAAGAAGTTTCCGTGGAACGTGTGGATGGACAGACCTGCAGAGAGACGGAGAGACGAGATCAATCAAACTGGACTGAGAGCACCAAACTATAAACAACAACAACAAAAACGTATTTGTGCTTTAAACTTTAAATATACATCATATATATCAGGAATATTTGAATACATTCAGGGAATGTAAAGGCTGTATTGTTTATAAGCACGCATCAAAATCATTGAAATAATAATTGTTTGAATTCTCGATGAAAAACAATTAAGTTTAACACAGCAGCTAGCGCTATTATCTACAGAGAGGAAAACACATAAACCAATCCTAATAGTTGCTGCAGAAAACAACAACAATACAATTAAACCACAAAGGGGAACATCAAAAAAACATGTACTAATCAGAAAGGAAAGAAATTTGAAGTTCTCAAAAAGTCACATGTGGGAATACATATTGAAGTCAGTGCCAGCTCTTGTGCCAACGGACCTTTGGTGCAGCGTATCCTCATGACGGCCTCAAAGCCGATCTTCCTGGTTATGTATCTCTTCAGATCCTTCTGGAAGCACTCCACCTGTGCGGGGTTGTGCTGGTGGTGGTAGGAGGGGTAGTAGTAAACGCTCCCTGCCGAGTATCTAGATATGCAGCCTGGGAGGGAGAAGGCACACGAGAGGACAGATGAGGCAAAGATGAGATGCAGATTGTCTTAGTTTTGAAATGATGAACCCACCAATTCTCACTCTCTCCCCCTGTGCTTGCTGCTGGTCTTTTTCCATTACCACTGATAGATAAATGAGCTGTGTTTTTCAGCTATTGCACCGACTAATGATCCACGTTTTGAGCACTTAGTGTTTTAAAACCCACAAAGGAGTTGATATTTTTGAGCAACAGGTTCCATTACTAGCTTTCCAAAGCTTTTCTGTCCCCAGAGATCAATTTATTTGGAAAATAAGGCCATAAGCCTGAAAAAAGTATAAAGTCATAACAAAAAAATCATAATATTTTCACATAAGCTTCAAATGTAAAAACCAAAACAACAAACAAACTAAATTAGAAATTTGGCTCTCCCGGCCAAACCTAAATTAGCAATACCCAATATTGCGTACTACGGTAGCCATAAAAACTCTCCCTCCTTCCCATCCATTCTGTCAGGGACTTACCTAGCGATGCCAGGTCGCAGTACTGAGAGCTGAGCAGGAACAAGTCAACTGCCACCTGCTGGCCGGAGCAGTCCAGAGCCAGCTTCTTGTAGAAGTCTGTCGCTGGGGATAAGTGCTGGATGTCCTGAAGGAAAACGCGTCAGATGAGACCATGTGCTTAAAATTAGTCAAAATCAAAGAGTCTTATTACTGTTGAAAACCCAGAAAACTAGATCTCTCCTGAATGTGGGGCCGGCTGTAAAAATCAATCACTCTTCCATGACTTCCCAAGACTAGGTCACAGCACACTTATGACATGAGCCGTTTCATTAGGCCTCGTCTGTCGGGGTTTTTCCAGTGAAAATGCAAAAACAAGCAGTCAAAACAAGACCATCGTATGCTTTTGTGCAATGACTGATCTGTAATCCTCTGTTATTTCTGATTTTCTTGTTGTTTTTTGGGGGGGTGGGGATTTTTTGGCTTTATTGATAGGACAAAATAGACAGGAAAGTGGGGAATAGCTAGCACAGGTCGAACTCAAACCCATGACCACTGCAGCAAGGACTCAGCCCTGGTACATGGGGCAGCAGGTGTACAATCAGAGCTCTTACCTTGGCAGATGCCCGCTGGTTGGGGTCTTCTCTGGACTGGAGTGCCCCCACACCGAGGTTCGGCAGCTGGGTCTGAAAGACGGACATGCGCCCTCCGGTGGGCGACAGCAGCTTGAAGGCCGCTTGCAGAGCTGAACCGAGGGCAGACTGGGTCTCCATGGTCTTTTCAAATAAAGTTGGCAGGCTCTTCAGCAGATCCTGCACAAGCTGAGAAACAAATACACGGAGTGAATCTCATTTTTGTGGCTCATTATTGATCCCTGAAGGAAAACATTTGTTTCTCATTTCAACTTTATTCCATCTACAAGGAGGTCAGACTGAGTGCAATTTAAGTTTTTGCTTACTCACAGTAGATATTAATGTGAATTCCTAGACAAAACTCAGCTTAAAATCCATCGGTTCTGGACTGTTATTCACCTTATACTCAGGTTTACAACATTGCTTGAATTGAAAATGTCTTACCTCTTTGCATTCATTGAGGTTTACTAAAAGGCTGTCTGGTGTTGGTAAAAAGATATCTGTGGAGCACAAAAGGTTATTATTTAAACAAATATAATAGTCACATGCACTGGTATTATAATAGCGATGAGACTAACAATATTCTATAAAAATCTAATAATACCTAAGTAATATATAAATATAAACATAAAAACAGAGTAGTTGTTTGTGATGCAGCAAACTTGACATCATTAACATCAGTCCAAACATCTTTATGATTTTAGTAATTTTGCACAAGTTACACCTAAAAGGAGAAGGCAAGAGTCCCCCATAACATCACACTCATTATTGATCCAGGCAGACTGTGTGACTGTTAATATCTGCAGTAAGTTTGCATACAGCTGGTCTAGCTCAGTTTTGCTGTAGTAGTGAACGCGTGGCCTTTGCTGTCAGCTGCATCTCACCTTCAATGTCAGACACAATGAGCATCTGAGGCTGGGAAAGTCCCTCCTGGAGGTTGTAAAAGTGGATGGTGCTGTCAAAGGTGATGAAGCCAACCTTTGTCCGCGAGTCTCCAGGAAGCCTAGGACGCACACATACACACACACACACGTTACACACACATTTGCCATTCTGGCAGATATATTCACTGCTGAATTAATACAGGGGAACAATTAACTTCTTTTAAGCAAGTGTATTTACAAACATTTAAAAAACCTTAGATAAACAACCTTGAATTAAGGAATTCTAAATGTATCTACACATGAAATGTTAAAACTGAATTTGTGTAACAGTCTATGTAGTTTAAAATCACAACATGAAAATACAAAGAAGGCCCTGCACTCTTCTTAACATCCCTAATAACTGGACATGTTATGTTGTACATACGCATTGATGTTGTCCAGCAGTGACTGGCAGAACACATTCAGGTAGCCTGTTTCCACTGCATTGTGGGATACGTCAAGAACGAAGAGGTAAACAGCAGGCTGTGGTGGCCTCAGCTGGGTAAATCAGGGCAAACACATATAATTTAACTCGAGGTCAGTAAAGACACACCATCACACACAGATTTCTGTACAATTTGTACACACATTACATACATGTAATTTAGGATGTAATTGTCTAATTTTGTTTGTTCATAAAACAATGCCTTGGCATTAACACCTGTACAGAAATTAGCTATAGCAAACATAAACTGAGCATGCATTAAGTGATGAGATCCTGAACAGGACCAATGTCAATAAAGCTGTTGAAACCTACCATGTATTCTGAAGGAGCAATGAATTCGATGGTGGCATTCTGGACCTCAGGTCTTTTGTGTGGCTCTCCGTATGATCTGCTGACTGGGTTGTACATAAACTCCTCTGGAACTACATACACACACACAAGTTATAGTATTAAATAGCGCACTATGTACTTAGTAATTCAAGTCTCAATCATGAGCATGAAAAAAGTAAGAAGAGGGTAGTTATTCAAGTCCACAGTCATAAACATCATAAACATGTATACGTCTCCAGATCTATCTAAAACAAAGTAAAAACTATAAATTAGAAGCAAAAGCATTGACTAAGAGTGATCTTTTTCAGTTTCATTAAAAAAGACAGGAATTTGGGGTCATCACAACCAGCTCCCAGAAAAGAAAAATAATTTAGCCTCGTTATTTTCCCCATTTGCTACTTAATGGAAATACTGTACATTTGTATTGCTAAACTGTACTTGTCGATCACTTCCTGTGTCCTCACTGACAGTCGCTTTTTCAGATGATCATATCTCTTTCATCACTTCTCTTACCATCATTGACCCGATAGCACAGGTTGCACTTCCACCTCCTCTGGTCCAGGAAAGAGACAAAAGGGTTGATGTATGTTCTGCAGGAGCGACACCTGACGATGGTGCTGGATGTCACCACAGGAAGTTGCTGCAAGGAAAACACAGAACAAAACCAACCCTTGTGTGAGAAGTGCTTCCAGGCAAACTCATTTTCTTGTTAGCAGCTTGTTGTAACTGGCATTTCAATAAAGACTTTTTTGTTTCTGGCCAAGTTGTGCAACTACTCTGTCGTCTGTGTCCTCAATTAACACAGGAACAATGTGAATTCATTCTGGCAGATTTTGCCCAGAGCCGTATTAAGTCAAATCCTATTCTGGGGGGGGGTTAATAAGAAAAAATCCAATTGTAGTGGTAATTTTATCTAAATCTAAGAAGCATAATTGAGGATGAGGCTGTAGATGATTTTTAATGTCAATATGCTACGATGTTTCCTTTCATCCCTTCACACTGCTGCCACAGAAATATGTTACAAGGTTCCTCTAAATGCCTAACCCCAACTTAGTAAACCAGTTTTCACATTTACATGACATCTAGGAAATGGGTGGTTATTACAGAGAAATAACAATAACAAGGTTAGTTAAGTTGATGTAAATGTACTGCCTGATGTGTGTGCTCATCAAATATTGAACTTACCGAGAGGTCTTTGAACGGGTGGAGCAGCAAGCCCAGTGGCATCTTTGCTTTATTGAGCAGAGACTGGGTCTGAGGGATGCTGGTTAGCGTACTACGAAAAACCCTGGAGAGATACACAGAAGTGCAAAGTACTTGAGCTGCATGCAGAGATCATGTTTCACAGACATGATACAAACACATTTGGTTATGGTAAATGGGAAACAAACAAAGAGCCACAGAGGAATGAGACCAAACAATCAACTATTTCAAGCCACCGGCTGTTGATGACTAGCTGGGCTTTAGGGCACAGCTAATGAGGATCCTAACGCATAAACAAAGCCCAAAGCATCAGTATTCAACAATATGGAAATGAGACTCAACTATCTTTCCCCAGAATGACTGACCCTGCTTAAGTGAATGCATGAACATCAGTCCAATGAAAAAAATAGTTTTCTCTGAAAAGCAACTCACAGGGCAACATATAAAGAGACAAAAAATGCTAGCTGATCTACTGTAAAATGTGTACATTTGAACATATGGTAACCAAACCACAGTTAACAATTGCTTCTTCACTGTAAGTAGTAATTTAAAATGCAAAATTACCACTATAGATGCCTTTAATTATTTTCTTTACACAGACTTACATTGCATAGTCTGAAACAGTTATAAAAGGATAATAACCAAATGAAAGAGAATAAATATAGATGCATGCTATCAGTAGTAGTCCACCATGGCTTACTCTGGGTTGCAATTGATCTTCTGCAGGTCCTGTGGGAGGCAGGGTGTCGGGGCAGGGATCGGTCGTGGTGGCAGCAAGTTCCTCTCCTGAAGTAGGTTGACCACTCTCAGGGCCTCTGGAGTGCTGGACTGGAGGCTCATGGCCGCCAGGGACGGGCTCAGCTGGGCTGGCCCTGGGCCACCAGGTGGCTAAGAGAAAGGACAACGACAAGCTATTCAGTTGATCCACTTAACCAAAAGCTTGTGACGGCCAAAACATCTAGCATTAATAGCCACCCATGCTTTGACCAACTGGTGTCAAAATCTGCTGATATTCACTGCCCCCAAACCTGACCACTTCAATGCCAAAAGAGCACAGGGATTTTAATATGTCCTCCAGAATTTTAATCTTTTCATGCCACAGCCAGTGCCAGTCATGGATGACACTGACTACAGTATATCACATAATAAATAAAAGTTCTGTGATTGTGGTAAATTAACTGCTCCTGGTTTTGTCAGCTTTGCTTCTACAATTGCACAGAATTTATATCTCAGTGACAACTCAACATTTCCATAGATCTTGGACAGACAGAAGGGTTTTGCATTGCATTTGCACTAGGTGAAAAGCAAATCAATGACAGAAATGGCTGAGCACATTATTCCACAACCACTAAGGAAAATACAAAACAAACAGTATATGCAAAATGCTCTGGAAATACTCATAACACGGCTTCCACTCACCTGCTGGTATGGCTGAGGTGCTTGAGTGTAAGGCTGAGTGGCGGCCTGCATCGCAGGATGCATGGGGGAGGTGGTGTTGTGGGGGGTCGAGGTATTCTGGTACCCAGGGGGGAGGGACGGGTAGTGGCCCAAGTGCCGACCCGGTGGTCCGGGCTGGGGCAGGCCAGCTGTGGAAGGGAACCAAAATGAGTTCAGTTTGAATGAAATTACAGAAAAAGTGAAGACCTTAAAATTATGAGGGTGGTCTTATTCTAAAGTTTTCTTGCGGTTAATAAATCCAGCAAAAAGACCAAACAGTAACAGAAACTCAACCAATGACTAAAAGAATACTGATGGTAATTGTGGCAAATTTTTTATTCATATTTTTTTTATTCATAAATGAGTAAAGGGAATGACTAGTAGAACTTCCATGGTCGACCAGAGTGAGTCAATAAAGTTAGAATTTTAATTTGGGACAATGGTTAAGTCTGGGACAGCTGAAAGTAGAATTTAAAAAAAGGGACAATATACACTTTTTAGAAATGCTTTGCCTTCTCCAAAAACTCCTATGAACTGAAAGAACTGTTTGTCAATTTACTGCAAGTGTGTAGCTGCTATGAAACCCTACTTGGTAAACCTAGACTGTACATGTGGTTGGTGCAAAAAGAATCTAATATGTGGCCTTACCCATTTTGTTGTCAACATGATTATAGCTGTTTGGTGCTTGGGGGCCATTGCCAGCCACAGTTCCTGTTTCAAAGCAAACACAGATGTGATGTGAATAATTTTATATATATATAATATTTCTATGCGGTGTGCTAACCACAGGCAATGGATGTGGAATGATCTACAGGAGAAGATGCATATAAGATGGATGCAAAGGAGAACTGAAACAACAATACTAATGATGATGGGAGTTGATGTATGGTGTTTTAAGGCCTATTTGAGGTCATATGGGTGATATGGAGGAAAAAGATGACAGAGAGTGGCAAACAAGCTACCAGTAGGAAATATAGTACAAGGCATGCACTGTTACTAAAATAATACTGGGCTAAAGAAGCACTAACACCCAGCTTTCTACATTGTTTTCTAAAAGAAACATATTGGAGCTCGGTATCAGATGACTCTGCAGAGCTTCATATTTGGTATCAATTTAAAAAAAGAAATGAGTACATCCCTAGAGACAACGAACAAAAGCACAGAGAGGACAGGATGGGCATCACAGCACTGACATAACATCTAACAGCTACTGACAGATTTGGCCACACCTGGACATTCAATATCCCCCTCCTGGCAGTCGGGCTCAGTGGGGGACAGAGTGCTGTTAACAACCCCCCCACACTGAGCTGGCATGTGGAGGAAGGAAGGGAGGGAGGGAAACAATGGAAGGTGATCAGAACAAAATTGACTGGCTTACATACAGTTACAGACCCAAAATGATGCGATATCATGATCATCACTGACAGCGTTCTGATTTTACAATTGGCACAGACCCACAAAAAGTTGTATTTTAAATGTCCCATTAATAACACACTATATTTTCCTAATGTGTGGGGGAATTGCTATACGACTATCTGACCATCTGCAATTGGTCACCAGTCTCATACCAGGCCAATGGCACCTTTACCACAAATATCGAATGTGCCAAGATTAAAAAACAAAACAACAACAAAAAACTTACCAACTGCTTTGGGGGGTGGAGGTGTGGCATTGCCCATTGGGGGTCCAGTGGGAGGCGGTGTAGCTTTCATGGTTGGTGGTGGGCCTGTAGGTGGGGGGCCATAGGGAGCTCTGCTTGGTTGGTATGTGTGTGGGGCCATGGGATTCATTGGTGGAGGTACAGTGCCTGGTGGAAAAAAAACAACTACTCATTATTTTCTAATCTTTTTATTTTTCCTTTCTGACTCATCAATAACTTGTTTATTATATAAAATGTGACAAAATAGTAGGCAAAGCTCTGGAACTATTTTACTTTTTATAATACATTACTAATATGATTAATCACACATCAAAGTTGTTGTTGAATAATATTCTTTCAATTGACTTGGCTTCAGCAGCAATTCTTGAGAGAGGATGACACACCCCCTCAATCATCTGGTGAAACTGCATTGTCAGTGAGGTAATTAAGGCAAAAATTGTGTCAACATTACTGTGTCATATAAAGCAAGAGCACTCTGTGGTGTTGGCACATAACATGTAGAAGAGATATGAGGCATCACTGATGTGTAACATTATAAGCTCTAACTAGAGGCGACAACAGCTGGTGGCAATACTGACCCTCAGCCAGCTTATGTCAGAACAGTGACAGGGACATGTCCATCTCTACTGACAAACCAGCCAAATCAAATTTGTCTGCACTCAAATAATAATTTATTGATCAATAAACAAGGGAAGTGTGGTATATACAACACATCTTTCTAAATAAAGGATACATACACCATTCACTAAGGGCATGGTATACTTATTATTTATCTACAGGGAAGAATCTATCATTTCAGGGCGGCTAAGAGAGTAAAGACTAAGATTATTTATTTATTAAGATTAATTTATGTTTTACATTTCATATCTGTACAGCGACATGTTACTATCATTTGAAACACTTTGTGACTGTTCATACTGAAGGGAATAAACCGTATACAATTGCAGTAGGAAACATTCAGCAGCACAATAGAGCCAAAACTTGTCCTACTATATTATTGGTGACATTTTTTAGAATTGCCTGTAACACGTGTGACATTTTAAAGCAAGAAAGCAAGAAAGCAGTCAGCAGACTACACATCTCCACAATAATTTCTCCAGTTAGCTGCTACTTTCACTGTCACCATTGTACTGGGAAGATATGCCCTGATGGTGCAGCTGGGGGAAAGGTCACTAAAATCAATCAGACTCTTCTTCTAGTTGGGGGTGTGAATGTAAACAGCAATTCTCAAGCCAGTCTAACCATAAGAATGACAGATATGCAGGCAGACTGAGGCGAACACGTGACTTCTACTTCTATGCAGAAGCACTGAACTATAGATAGCTTTAAAAATCAAGGTTAATTCACTAAATGCTATGACAAGTAATTCAGACGTTGTGACTGCAGATTACACAACCAGCGTAGAAGGCTCATATCACTTAACAAAGCCACTTCCTCAACAGAAAATGTCAATGACTACTTGGCAAAAAAAGTTACTGAGATACTCTATGAGTGGCCTTATGTTTGACACTGTGAGCTAGATACTTCTCAGTGGAGACAACTTTTTATCTCTCACAGCAAGAAACTAAACTACTAACTGAATCTCTCCAAATACCCAGAAGATACAATTGTGTGCATTTTGCTAACGCCACCAGTAGAAAGCAATAATTTTAGCGATACAACGTGCACCAGAAACTGAAATTAAAATCTGAAATAGTCCTTAAAGCCACGTCATACTGCTACCTAAGTATCACACTGGAAACAATTAAATTCTTGTATGAACTTTGCACCAATTCAGAGCACATGAGTCTCTGTTTCTGGGAGGGAGCCAGAGGCAAAAGCAAGCCAACATGTTCAATGCAGGAGCAGAGGGCAATGTCCAGCTCCAGCATGTCAGTATTCTAGATATGGATATCTGCAGTATAGGCCAGTGGAAGAAGACAATGACAGGGAAAAAAGATAAGACACAGTAATTGAGCTAGGGAAAAGTTATTGGACGGGCACATTTAAAACAAAGCATATGTATCTTTAAAAATGACAGTGGATAGGTGATGGGGACCCTAGGATAAACTGGCGGAAGTGCACTGGCCTAATTTTATTGAAACCTGAAAAGGATGATTCCTCTTTTTATTGATTTGACTCAAGGAGTGTCTGCATCATCAGTGTCTCATTTGATAAAACTGGAAATTGTCCTCTCTTCTGTGTAATTAGTGTATATCCTTTATTTTAAAATAAAAACATTGTACAGTTTGGACTTTAGTGGAGCCTTTGTGTTCATACCTGGCTGGGTGTATCCGTGTGCAGAGGTGGGGGGCATCCTTGGGCCTGGGGGCTGGGTGGCACTGTGGGACACATGGGCTGGTGGTGCAGAGGTGTAAACCGCTGATGACGGTGGTGGCGGTGCTGTTGAGCTTACAGCAGGATTCACGTGATTAGCCACAGGGCCACGGGGAGGTGTGCTCATGGATGCGGGTGGCCCCATTGGTGGGGGAGCTGTGTTGTACTGCCAAGATGGAGCCATGGGCTGCGGCTGCTGTGGGTTTTGGTAGTAGCTACTAGAAGACACCGAGGGAGGGGGAGGTGTGGCCTGTGCAGGGGGCAGCCTTGGTCCAGGGCTGGGGCTGGCAGACTGAGGAGGGGTATGGGATGGAAGCCCTCCCATTGGGGGCCTGGTCAACAGTGGCTGGCCTGGAGAAGCTGGGTAGGAAGTCAGTGGTGGGCCAGGCTGGTAGGAGCTGACTGGGGGAACAGGCTGGTAGGAGCTGACTGGGGGAACAGGCTGGTAGGAGCTGACTGGGGGAACAGGCTGGTAGGGCCCAGAGGGGTAGAGTCCAGGGCCGGGTGGTGCAGGAGCTTTGGCCTGCATTGGACTGTAGTTTGGTTGGTGAGTCATACCATAGCTAACCCCTGGCAGTTGCTGTAGGGCAACTGGATTCTGTGATGGACCTGGGAAAGAGATGATGAAAAATAAGGGTATGTTGGAGACTCTGAGTCAAATACAACAGATCAATGGTTACTTAGTTATTACATATTTCTCATATCCAAAAGAACACAGATCAGCCATCAAAATCACACCAACGCCCTTTAAGACTTCACCTCTTAAATGTCAGCTACAACTCGTCTCTGTTTCTCTTGTTTCGTCTTTTCAACTGAAAAATGTTCCATTGTTGTTTCACTAACTCATATCACTTCAATTACTCTGGTCCGCCATGGACGTTTTGCTAGTTGTTCCCTACATTTATATCTCAATTTTAACATTTTAAAATCGCCAGAGAACAGTTTTCATTATTCTTTTAGTCAACTGTTTGATCAATAAATGCATCCTTGCTAACTACAGTGCAAATGCAAACCTGTTTGATTGTTATACAGAGATGGAAATGTATGTATACACTTTAAACATTATTATTATTTTGCCAAATAATCCCAAACTCACTACAGGGAGACAGCATATTTGAAGTAAAAAGGTAAAAAGCTACAAAAGGGAAGGGAGAAGATCAAACAAAGTATTTAAATATTTACAAGCTCAAACAAACTATTTACAAATGAGGTAATCCAGAGATCCGGAGAGAAAGAGTGAGACAATGTCAAACAAAATATCTGAACATTTCCAGAAGCTATATAAGAGATCAGACAGAAAGAGAGTGAAGCTCAAACGTGGCCCACATACCACAACTACTGACGCAAGAGGAGAGGGAGAGACCCTGGTGCTATTGGCAAAAGAGCTGTGGACTGTGATTACTCTGAACAGCATGGGAATGAATTACAACATAATATAATAGATTAGAATATATTTCTTGTCCTGATGGTCTGAATAAGCTGTTAAATTTGTCATAGGTTGCTTTTTAGAAATAAAGTCACTAGGAGGGTCTGAAAAATCACAAAGTCTACTTTCTATAACTTACTGTGTGTCTAAATCTGGTGCGATGTAGTGTAAAGCTTCCGCAACTTCATATTTTCTGAATTTGAACACTTAATTAAAATGATATTCCATGACGCATAAACGTAATGATTTAATTTGTAATGATACATTTCTGTACTGTCCTGGAATTCTCCCAAACAATCTTTGTGTCCCGGGTGCTATTTTTATTATCCCTGAGACAACTGGACATCCTTAATTTTGAGCGCTGTGCTCATCCCAAATTGTGCACAAGGATTACACCTCTCTAGGTTAGGGTCTTCTGGGGGCGCCTGGTTAGCTCAGTGGGTAGAGCTGGCGACCCATGTACCGAGGCTGAGTCCTTGCTGCAGCGGCCCAGGGCTCGAATCCGACCTGCGGCCCTTTGCTGCGTGTCCATCTCTCTGCTCCCCTTTCCTGTCTATCTTCAGCAATAAAAGCCCCAAAAAAATCACTTCTGTAAGGTAGTCTTAAGTTCAAAAGCTAAGCAACAAGCTTCCCAGACAGATGAAGGCAGCAATGTTACGGATTCCACGTCTGAAAGGGGCTTTTGTGATGATTAAAAGTGCCTTTTAATTAAAACAAATCTTTGGGTTAAAGGTTGAAGCACAGTTAAGACCATTATATGGAAAACAGATGTCACAGTACTGGTTGTGACGACACCAAGTGAAAACCACTGAGATCCACCAAATGACCAATGAACTGAGAGCCCAGGGTCTAATCCCCTTACCTGGATTTAATTCACCATGATCTGCCCTAAGTGACAGTGAGTGTGGAGCCAGGTCTGACCTTACCCGACTGAACGTAGTCATAGTAAGATACTTTTGCACCATTAAAAATGCTTTGATTGCATATTGTGCAGAACCAATACTAAAAATGTAGCATATGTTTATCAATTTCCTGAATGACAAATATCAACACCCAGAACCATGGTGTCGTAATATGAAAGCCGTATTCGTCCTTTTTGTAATAGAAGATGATGCAAGATCTTGCCAACAGCAACCAAAGAGTTATCTGCGAGTTAGGGATGGAAATAGATTTTATTGATACCAATGCCATTGATGATTTTGCTTATCGGTCTGATTCTTAAACAATTCCCTTATTGATTCTTAATCAATTTTCTGTGGGGGGAAATAAAAAAGCGTCAGTGCAACTATTTTATTATCTCTGAGTCTGAACTCAGGGAAAAAACAAGAGAAGAAAAAAGGTATGCGTGTGCGTGTGTATGCAAAAGCTCATCTGTTTAACTGCAGTTTAATTTGGAACAGGTTCTCAATTTCCATCCCTAATATTTGTACATTCATTTTCATTGCGGTTCTCTTAGTCAAAGAAAAACTCTGCTCAGCTTGCCTGCATGGCGAGATTTTTGGTATTAAGATATTGCTGGTGTGAAATGAACCCACGCTCTCTTCTTCTCCAAAATGAGATTGTTGCAAGTTTCCAGCAGTATAGATGCATGGGTTTGACGTCATTGTTTTACAATGTGCAACTGTTAGAAAACCGTGGCGCTATCAATAAGAGGAATTGCTCGGAGACATACAATTCCAGTGGATCAGACAATTTCGAACAAGTTTCCAACTGGAACCGGTTCTCATCCCTACTGCTAGTCAATAAACAAATTAAAAAAGATATAAAACATGAGTGGCAATTTATAGAAAATTATATATAACATTGTTATTACATTATTATGTAAAAATGTATATATTATACAAATATCTAACAATAACAGGCAACAGTATTTAGAGAGCAGCATCGGCGTGTTGTTGTTTGCGCTCTAAATCATTACATAATGCAAACAGATTCACTCGTATTCACTCAGTCCTGCACTACATAACTGGAAGCAGAGCTAAGTCAGCAGAGTGAGAAGGGATTAGAAAACGACTCTTCTGAATGAGCAAAGATAGATGAAGGCACATAATCTACCTCAAATCTTTGTCCTTCCAGAGAGCAAGGAAATTTTAAGAACTAAAGCCCTAGAACTAGAGTGACAGCTCTTGTTCGATCAGAAAGAGTCTGATGTGGAATCAGACCTCTCAGCCAATCACAAATCAACTAACGGACGTTTAAAGACTATTTCGTTACTACAGTCATGTATAAAGCCAACCATAAAATTGATCATTCCAAGTTAAAATAAAGAGCTTTCTAAATGAAAGTAGGATAATGCAATTATTCCTTTTTAATCCTGTCCTGTGAGTGTTAAATGCCTATCAGACCTGATTATAGCAGGACAGTGCAGATTGACATGTTTAACCTTGCTGGTGAGTACTACTAAGTCAACCAAGAAATCCTTTACTACTGTACGCTTTCATCCACATCCAGCCGGTTATAACTATTGGCCTCATTGACATAAAGTGGGTTATGTGATAAGACTATGCAAGAAAATATAAATCCGTCAAGAGAAGACATCCTCAAGTGTGAGCTTATGTCGAGTTTACAGTAGGTCGGTTCACTACAGTTGCCTTCAGTCTTTATACACGAAGCTTATGGCTATACTATATTATCACTGTATGTGCATCACTTGTGGATACTACATGTGAAAACATTTTGGCGTGGCAATATATACACACTTTTTTTTTTTTTAGTGATGGTTGACTACACAATGCTTAATCCTATTTGGATGCACATTATAGACATCCCACGAAAAGAATACATTTACAAGTAATGTTCTGAAAACTCATCCCGTCAAGTTTCAGTGACGTGTTTCCACGGTTTGTTTAAGTAACACATTGTCTTCAGATTGATCATAGCTCAAAGGACAGAGTTTGATTAAGTGACCAATCTGATTCAAAGTAGATAGGGAAGTACAGACACCGAGTTTCCATAGCTTTATAAAACCACGGAGACATTATAAACTGGAGCTGCAATTGCTTCATCTGCGCAGCACTAGAAAGCTCCTTCACACACATAGATAAGAAAAGCCACTGAAGGCTCTACACAATCACACTTTCGTCAGCTGCCACTGAACGTGTTTAGATATTTGTTTTTCTCCTCAGCATCCACAGGAACTCTAAACATATGTGTGAGTAACCTGAAACTGAAGCAGGTATTGGTTAAGTCTGGAGAAAGCTCAGCAGTGACATATTTGGATCGTCCCCAATGTGCCACATGTACAGTAAAACTTACAACGCAAACATGCCCGAGCTATTTCAGCCCGCTAAACATTTGATTGCACAACAGTGACACAAACCCAAAGGATGACATTAATCACTGGAACTTGAACCACACAAGAAAAACCCCCCCCGAGGAGAAAAAGCACGTCAAAGCTCGCTGTGTGTTTTAATATGACAGTGAAAGCTCTTGTTAGCCGTGACAAGAAAAGAGCAAGTGACTGTGTTGATGGTGTGATCACATCTCCACCGCTGTGTTTACTAAATATACTAAAGATGGGACATCCCAACACATGCGTTACGATGCGTGTCAATTGACCATTTTGGTTTGTCAACCTGTTGGTTTACCAAACAAAACGTAGCAAAACACCGGCTAAATGGTGGTAGCAGCACAGGTATGCGTTAGCGCAGCCACAGCAACTATTTTTTTTTGCCAATCTTAAGTCAGCAAGGTAACAGGTGGAGATTAACCGGCGTTAACTGCACCTGACAGCTCACCTTAAGTCACTGCTAACAGCTAGCAACTAGCCACAGGGAGAAAACCCCCAAGAGCCGCTAACTAGCTGTTAGCTCGTCACTTACGCTGAGCGAGCTTTTGCTACATGTCAGCTAACTTTACCCTGAACATGTGAACTGAAACTCACCGTTCGCGTATGCCTGTCCCTGTCCGGTCCCATTCTGAGAGTTGAACCCCGCCGTTGACATCGTGAAACAGACACCCAGAGAGAGAGAGAGAGAGAGAGATCTAATTTAAAGGTGCTTGGTTGGCGAATAGCTAGCTGCGTCTGGAGCTAGCCACCTAGCTGGGCAGTTGCGGGGTAACGTTTAAACCTCTGACGACAGAGCGACGTCTCCTTATTTCTGCTTTTGTTTTATAAAAAAAAAAAAAAAAAAAAGCCGACTTGTTTAGCGGTCACGGGGCCATGGCTGTTACCGAAACCCGTAGAAGTGAGTAACGATGGGCCTTGTCGGGAGTAATCGTGTGAGACGCTTCTCCTCTTTCACCGGAAGTTGGGATCACCCAGCGGGAGCGACGTAAAAAGCGTCGGGCATGCGCAGTGTGTACACGTGGCATTTCCTCCTGTGCTCTGGATTTACCGCTGTACTGGAAACAAGAGGAGAGAGCACAATCTTCTGTTTTATGTGCGGTTATTTCTTTTTAAGCACTTTTTTTTTTTTTAAGCTGGGGTGTGTTTTAAATCGGGTAAAACCACAATAATATGTCTGTATGGATTTCAAACGAGCACCAAAAAGTAATTTGAAACACACAGAAAAAGTGCGCATTTAAGTGCATTACAAGGGTATTATAAATTACTTCACGGGACAGATAGCTTGACTGTGAGACATCGTTTTGTGGTTGATAATTTTTTTATTCGATATCTTAACTGGTAGTCACAGTTATCCTGATAAAATACTGTATTTATATTTAAAAAAAAATAAAATAAAAAAAGAAGAGTAGTATAAGTGAGTAGTCCAGCCAGATAGCTTGACTGTGAGACATCGTTTTGTGGTTGATAATTTTATTTTTTTTTATTCGATATCTTAACTGGTAGTCACAGTTATCCTGATAAAACACTGTATTTATATAAAAAAAAATAAAAAATAAAAAATAAAAAATAAGAAGAAGAGTATAAGTGAGTAGTCCAGCCGGAAAGATGACGGTGAAACATAAACAGGAAGCGGCTGGGCAGAGTTTGTGGGGAGTAGTTGGACAGCCATTGCAGTGTCGTGGCTCAGTAACAAAACACGAAAAAGGAGAGGAAGACCTGGCAGCTCGCAGGCTCTCTTTTCTTCCACCACAAGACTCATTTTTTTTACATGATTACAAGAGCGAACGCGTTCGGTAAATCACTCTCCGCCTGAATAAACGGGTAAGTGTCCCGATAGGTGTTTTCTGGAGGGGGGGGGGGGTATTAGATTAGTCTTTATGTGATCACTCGGTAGCTCTCCGTGGAGGGGGGGAGCTAGCGAAGTTACCCCCGGCTCCCTACACTTTACCTCGAGTCGGGTATAAACTGAAGCTTTTACTTTAACACCCGTGTAAGTATCGATTTAATATCCGGCGTTGTGAGTGCGACCGTTGGGTGTTTTCTGGAGCTAACGGCTGATGAGCTAACGTAGCTTAGCAACCGCCCCGGGTGCAACGTCGCCTCTCTTCGGAGACTGTGACACGTAGCTAGTGGCTTCCTGCTAGCCGGCCTCACCCAGGGTTTACAAGTAATTACCCTTTACACCCGTACATGTGGGACTGTTCTGATGTTCTGATATGTTTTTTTTTTTTAAGTTTTCTGTTTTATTTATTTTTTTGCGGAAGCTGTTGGCGACTAATCATCCGTGTTAGCCGTTTTAGGTAACGGTTAGCTATGTCCGCTGCTACGTTGACAGTGGTTGTGATAGCTGGAGGTGTTTGACAGCCGAGACAAACCTCTTCTGAGGGGCTTTCACTCTATATATACATATATATATTAATTTATATTTATATATAGCGTTATGTTGATTCTCAGTGCCTGCCTGGAATCGTACAGTAAGTAGTTAGATGGCATTTTGATGGGTTAAATCTTCTTAGGAAAAATGTGTCCTTCTGTTTCTGATCGTCTTAATTTAAGAAGTGAAACACATTTCTGAGAAATCACTGGCGATGTTTGCCAAAGTAACCTGTTTTCAAGTGTTCCTTGTTATCTGAGTGTTTCATTAGCTAACGTAGGAACTAATTTCATCTGTTTTTTTGTTTTTTTTTTAACACTAATTTCAGAACAATTCCTTTAAGAGTGTGGTTTGTGTTAATGGAAAACTGTCAATACGTGTACTCCTCATTTAACCATAAACAGTTGTGTGCTGAAACTAAGAATAATGCTCATTAACAGATCTGATTTAATTGATAACAGATGTCTCATTGATGGTGACTTTTGATCTGAGGGTATCTCTAGCCAGATTCCTCTTGTGCACCCTAAGTGACCTTCACTTGGTAACCAACAATTTTTGCCACACCTTTTTTTATTACTGTCTTTTTGCTGTGGTTGGTCATGCTTGTTGACCAGTTTTGCACTGTTAAATCCTTTTTGAACAACAACCCCTGATCCTGTGAAACACGTTCAGTCAAACTTTTGCCACTGCCACATTTTTGTTGGTTTAAATTGTCAAACTCACGTGTACATGTCTTATATGAGCCAGTATTTGCCCGTGGTTGTTGTTGTAAGTTACTGTCAAACCATTTCACATTCACAGCTGCATCACGCCACACGTGGGACCGTCTGTATTGCCAGCCCACAGTGTCGTAGCAACCAACTGAGGCAGGCGTGGAAACATATGGGGTTGAAGTGTAGCAACAGCTGACGTGTAGTTCAGCTGTATTTGCGTGGTCTTGAACTTTGGCTACATTATACTTTAGCCCTGGAGTTGTTTGCGTGTTACGTAACTAGGGTTATAGGTCGGCACCAGCTTACCTTACTCTGATGCTTCTGTAACTGTCACACGGTGAGTATGTGTGTGTGTCTCTGTAATGTAGCAAACATCATGGTTTTATGGGGGGTGAAATCTTGAGACAACTAAAAGCTTCTCCTTTGGTTACGGAGAGAGGAAGTTGGTTTTGTTTTTTCAACCCCACTTTCTCAGATTTTCATGACTCTTGCTGAAACATTTGGTCACATGTCACGTAAAAGAGGGGAAAAAGAGGTTTCTGTACTAAATTAACAAATGAACAACACTAGAGTTTATCTTACAGAGAAGCAGCAAGCTCTCAGAGAGCTGTTGATTTCACATAGCTACAGCAGGTCTTGTCTCTTATCCATTTTGTTGTGATTGAAATACAATCTGGCTAGCTTTTCATAAAAGGCCAAGGCTTCATTAATTTCCCAGGCCCTTGCAGATGGATTGTGTTGAACAAAACATTCACGTTGTCTGTTGAGAAGATGTCAGCTGGTATGTGATCAGTGTTCTGAATCTCCTGTCCTGCTGTCCAAAGACTGCTACTGGAACAAGCTTATCATTGGTTGTAGAAAGCCAGTCATTGTTCTTATCACCAGTTGCCAATATCTATCTGATAGGTTGAGGCAGGCTACACATTCATAGAACTGAGTGTCATCACATTTATGGGATTTTGGTGAGGGGTGCTGATTGGTTCCCATTGATCTTACTGTCTTTCTCTTATTGTTTCAGACTTTTAATTGTCTGTTTGTCTCTTGGTGGGACTTTCCCCTGCACACTCTAGGAATGTAATATGCATATTGAGCCATAATTTAGTTCAACAATGTGCCACTGAAAACAATAACTGCCATCTTTAGATCTGGATATTGTGTAGTGAATGACAGTTAGTGCTAAAATTGCAGCATTGGGACAGCATTGTCATCCGTAGGATAGAAAGTAATCAAATATGTAGAAATTTCTCCATTTATCTTCATATTTACACTCCAGAGATTTTCGATCTCAGTGATGTATATTACATGATAAGTTCAAGCGTCCACGTTTGCCTACCGTCCAGCGTTTTGAGCATGGGAATTATAGAGCATAATGAAATGATGATGATTTTACAGGTGTCCATACAAAGTTTGCTCCATCAACAGTTTAATGCCGACACTCGTTTCTCGATGCTTAGTACAGTTGAAACCTCTGTGCACGGGGCAGAGACTCAGTGACAACCTACATACAAAATGTTATTGATAAATATTCAGTGAGAACTGATTAGACGACTTGTATCAGGACACTTTGTCGCATGTCCTTGCTTCAATTTCGCTCACTCGCTGTGTGAAAACGATTAGTGTTACAGCCACAATAACATGCCCCGGGTCTTTTGTTTTTCTCGTCTGTGTGCATTCATGTCTTCTTACCTCTGCTTTTTCCCCATGTGTTGTTTTTCAGGATTCAACAGCTCCGGATATGTCATTCATATTTGATTGGATTTATAGCAGTTTCAGTAGTGTACTACAGTTCTTAGGTGAGTACTGCATAATTTCATAACAACTTTGACTGCTTTTGTCTAATTGTATTCATCAAAATGGTGTTGCCATAGTGTGAATCACAAAGCTATTTTTAAAAATGTTATGTAACATGACGGACAGAGTTGGTAATTTGAGAGAGGATTTAGTGTGAGTATAGTCTGATTGTCTTCAGTGATCACAGGAACAGCTTTAATTGTAACAACTACTGGTCTGTTCCAGTGTTGTGCACAGTGGTGGGATTTGTTCCTAGAAATCATCCCTGTTGTGGTACAAGTTGATGTGAAGAAGCAGAGTTTTTCTACAAGTGCTGGTTCACATTGCGCCCCATAGACCAAAATCTGAAAATACTCTACCAGCTCAGCAGGCACCACTCCATAACTGCTAATCCACACTACAGGATTTCTTTCATTCAGTATAACATTTTCAGCAAAGTCTGCCTCCTTAGCCTAAGCCCTTGTCAGGCAATATACATACGTTTTTTTTTCCATAATTATTACAAGGCCCTTTCACACTGACCAGTTTCTAATGTGGTTCATGTAGTAAGACATTAATGAATCACTATCATCACCAGTCACAGGTCCTTTTTAAATGCTTCTGTGCAGCCTGAAACAGCTCTTTATAGCTCTTTGCTTAGAGCACAAACACAGACTGGCTTATGGGTTTGATTCCCATTGGGCCACCCATGCTACTTATGTTCCTGTAAAGTGGTTCAACTAAAACCATCCCCCCACTGGCATATGTTATGTATGCTTTTGCTGATTGGCGTTCAGATTGACATTCGATGGGAAGATTGCTGCTGATCCCCCCCCCCAACCCCCGAATGAGGCTCAGCTACCAACTGAACCGAACCCAAAATATCGGTATCGGTGTTTGACAACCTGTGGATGAGACTCAGCAATCAACTATCTTCCTCAGCTCTGATTGGTTGTTTTTGTTCAGGCGTGGTGGATTGCCATTAGGAGCGCTAGGAAAAGCCAGAGGATCCTGATTATCCGTCTCATGTAGTACTGTCAGGATATAGTGAAGGTTTAAGTTTTTACTTTTTTAGGTACCTACTACAGCTTTAAGGAGCTAAATTGTTATAGAAAATAAAGTCTAAAGTCTGCTCCCTGCTGTGCATTTACAGGAGGTGTTTCTGGTGGAGTGGCATGTCTGCGCTTGGTGATGTTGATCACTGTTAATCAGCAAAAGTGACTCTGCTCCTTAATTTAAAGCAATGCGTTTACAATCCCTTTTCCATCTGCCAGTCCTGACCAGTGCATTGTGCAATCTGACCAAACCCCACACCTCCATTCTCCATATGCCCGCTAACCAAAGCTTTGCTCCGTGCACCTGATGTCCATAGCATCTGCAACCTGCTACCATTGTAGCCAGTGTGCGTGTCCACCGGCTCTGTGAGCGACAGGCCGGACCTAGTTTTTGACTGACCAACTTGCATCTCTGAAGCGTGAAATTTGATTTGGAAATGCATGTAATTATGGACAGTTGACTTCAGTTACGTTTTCAATTATCGATTTAATTTGTTACTTACTTTTCTTATAGAAACCATATATATTGTCTCTCAGAAACATGACCTGATTTTTCCCTCCAGCATTTTGAATGTGTTAGTGATTGATGTGTCTATCTGAAATCTGGTGGAAAATCTTATTAAGTGTACCAGCTGCTCTCCTCCCTAAAGTGCAGTGTTCTAGTTTCTGTGTTTGAGATGCTCCTGTGGAGCAGTCATTCCTGTTCTCCCTGTCAGACAGGTAGCATAGTGCTGTTGTGAGTAATGGTGACGTCTAGTAGAGCTGACTCAGTCAGAAATTTCACATATCCACTGGGTATCACTACGCTGACTCAGAGAGTGGTAAACACAAAGCCTTGTAATCGCTTCAGGAAAGTTGAGGAAGGAGTAAAGTTAGTTACACCTTTGTCTCTTCTATTCATTTAGTCTGTACACCCATCTGAGAGAACTGACAATAAGAGTAGAAACTTGTTTTCCTTTGAAGCAGAAACTACCTTTGGGTATTTTAAGTTTAGAGTAGTTTTATTGTAAGGATTTTACAAATGTACTACCTTCTTTTTCCAAGCTTAACTTCAGCAAGGGTGGCTTCAGTTTTTTTTGTCTCATTTATTGTTCATAATGTCAAGTAGAGACTAGAGAATGGCAAAATCAGTGCATGTTTTCATCGTGCATCAAAGAAACTATTTATGTGTGAATAAAATATTGAGTGCCTGCCTGACAACAAGCCTGAGCTTGGCAACCCTTTTGTCAATCATCATCTTTTATGCTTTGAAGATTTATTTATTTATTGCAAAGTTCTTTAGCCTAGACAGACCTGTAATACAACATGACTGATCAACAGAATTTACTTGTGGTGACTAAGCATTGTATGATAAGTCATAGCTTGTCTAAAAAAGATTTGCATTCTGAAATGCTTCCGGTTTTGTTTCAGGACTGTACAAGAAATCCGGCAAGTTAGTATTTCTTGGCCTGGACAATGCTGGCAAGACGACACTATTGCACATGCTTAAAGATGACAGATTGGGACAGCATGTGCCAACTTTACACCCAAGTAAGTTGGTGCTACTCTCTCACACGCACAAAATTCAGGCAGATTATTTACAGACATTTATGTTCACCATTTTAAACAATCCACTGTTTAATGGGTATTAGCTGTAAGTATACTGTAACATTCTGCTAATACAATATTTTGGTAATATATTGTCTCAACTATATCAAGCCAGTATCAGTGACTTTTGAGCTGTCTGATTTTTCAGATTTGTTCATGACAATTTTCTATCATCTTTCAGCCTCGGAAGAGCTGACGATTGCTGGCATGACTTTCACCACCTTCGACCTTGGAGGCCACGCACAAGGTATGTTTGTGTATAGTAATGATTGAGATATTAGCAGTTGTCTTTTTAGGTGATTGCAATTTGTTTGTTTTGCTAACATAAGGCCAAAAGGATATATCACAGTGGTGTCAGTGATGGCAAAATGTGTC
The DNA here is from genome assembly GCF_905237075.1 of Dicentrarchus labrax. Lineage (NCBI taxonomy): Eukaryota > Metazoa > Chordata > Actinopteri > Moronidae > Dicentrarchus > Dicentrarchus labrax. The sequence goes on along the minus strand of NW_026136705.1, from coordinate 24,575,758 downwards.
CAACATAAGTAGACAGACCAGACCAAACAATGTTTGTTTTTTTATTTGTTTGTTGCTTCACACAGCCCGCAGAGTGTGGAAAAACTACCTCCCTGCCATCAATGGCATTGTCTTCCTTGTGGATTGTGCAGACCTCACCAGATTGGCTGAATCAAAAGCAGAACTTGATGTAAGTACCTGTTAGGTTTCTGTCGCACTGTGGAAATGCATAGAAATAACTTTTTTCTTTGATATTTACGGCACCAAAAGCATAGCAGCAAAGTTGAGATAGTGGTAGGTTAGCTGTTGTAATAATTTACAGTGAAATTGATCGATTGTTGTCTGTCTTGTGAATTCTTCTAAATCTGTGGCTTGTTTTGCTCAAGGGAAATACTGCTGACTCAAGTAAGGTATTGCAGAAGTAAGAAGTAATTAATATCAGTATTTAGTGGTATAGTCCTGATGCAGTATTCAAACCGCCTTTTAAGTTAAACAAAATTGCAATGGTAACTATTGTGAAGTTCGTTAGTTGTTTAATATTACACATAAAGGCAAAATATACAGATGAAAAGTAAATTTTTGTAAATTGATCAAGCAGGTACAGCTCATCAAAGCACAAATGACTGACCGGCTTTACTATATGTTAGCCCTCTAGTAGAAGTAGAAGTCAATTACAATACTCACAAAGTCATTCCTGGAAGGCACTAAATATCATTGAAACATCACAGTTTGATGATGTGTAACATGGGTATCTGTGGTATCTGTGGTATCTGAGGGTTGTTGTCTTAAGGATAAAAATGAAAGCAATTCTACTCTACTTTTCCAGGCATTAATGACAGACGAGACCATCGGAAATGTGCCTATCCTGATCCTGGGCAACAAGATCGACAGACCAGAGGCCATCAGCGAGGAGAAGCTGAGGGAACTTTTTGGATTGTACGGACAGACGACAGGCAAGGTGAGTCAGCACGGCCGGTACCACTGCATGAAGATCAAATGTTGGACTATGGGAAGAACGCATTTTCCCATGGTCCAAAAGTAATTCAGTTAATGTGTCAAACGGGCTCACGTCCCTGCAGTTGTATACCAAACGTCAAGATTATGTTAGCAAGGTAAATATTATCTTGCAGGAGTTCCCTTCTTAACCTGTTTGCCAAGTTAAAAGCAAATTAACATAAGCCGTTTTACATATTTACATATTTAAAACATGCCTTTAAACCCAGACCTCACTCTTGAACTCCTCGCAAATTACGACTCCAAACTCACCACACCACAAGAGTTTCTGGCACAGATTAGAGTGGATAAGGTGTTGCTTAGGACTTCGGGAAGTGCAATTTTCAACCTTTTTTCTTATCCTTTGTCTAAAGGACGGAATGACTATTACTGTATTTTCTCTGGAAAAAATAAGAAAGTACGTTCAGAGTGACTTTTTTTCCTGCTTCTCTCTCAGGGCAACATTCCCATGAAGGAGCTGAACACGAGACCACTGGAGGTGTTCATGTGCAGTGTGTTGAAGAGGCAGGGCTACGGTGAAGGCTTCCGCTGGCTCTCCCAGTACATAGATTAAAGCAGCTAAGCCCTGTAACACCACCACCACCACCACCACCATCGGGGGGGGGGAGGGGGCGCTAAACCCAACCACTCAAGACGCCCACCATTGCCACCAGTACCATCATACTCAGCCCCATGTTTGATTAAACAAGTCTGCCTCCATCTTCAGAGAAACCAGTACAACTTGATCCCAATAGACTTTTATTGGTCGAACATTTGGTTCCACACTTACAGAATTCATACCTGTATGCGCGCACACACTCGTTTCCATCTCTGTCCTTTTCTAAGAGAGTAACATAGCATTGGTTCCACGCAAAGGGTGTTAAAATTCAAACAGATGAGTCTTTTCTATATTGTGTCTGTCATTTGCTGCCCTCTCCCCCACCCTTCCTGCCATCTGTTGAGTGTGATATAGATGCATTATAACTGTAAATCTGTATATGATTCCATTGGTATATCAACAATCCCTGATGCCTCTTTCCCCTCTTCAACTCATTTTGAGCAATGAGAAAGAGAGCAACATAGTTGTATACATTGCAGTACACTTTTTTAACAGTAAAGACATTCATTCCACATTGTATTTAATCAGTGCGTTTTTGGTTTGTCCTGTTTTTTGTTTTTTTCTTTTACATTTCAGTAAATTAAATGTGTGGCCATGTATACAGCCCTCACTATAGGCGCATGGCTGTCTCACCCATTTATGAAAATGGACCAGTGCATTTATCTTAGTGTGTCAGAAATTAAATCCATTTCTTTAGGTTACTTGGAAGTTAAAATACTTTTGTTCCAGACTTCTATCTCATGGCCACAGTACCATTGAATGGATCCAAGTAGTCTGTGGGCTCCCCTTTTTTAGAGAAGCATGGGGTGGTAGTATAGCAGATGGGAAAAGATTTTTAATAGAAAATAATACTGGCTATAACCCAGGCGAGGTTTGATAAAATCGTGTAGACAGCACAAGGGTCAGTTGATGCAAAGAAGACTATTTAAGTAAATAAAACTTAGGGATGAATGGCTTGATAATAACATTTAGTAAGAGATGAAGGGATGAGTAAATTGATGGTTGTAAGATCTAGTAATCGTCAATATTAGAAGTCCATCCTACCGATGTATTTTCCAGCGCAGACCTTTTTACAAGGTTAATCTAGTGACCAAGCGTAGATAACGGAGGACACAGTCCCACAGCGGGAACAGGTAGATAGGCCTAAGACACCTCTAAGAAAGGGACCATATATATGAAATGTACATGAACACCGTACATGGATTTTGTATTTATAGTGGTATCCTTTGATCTATGTGCATTACCAGAAACTATTATGCATGCCTTGTTCTTTTGATTTTTAACTTACCATTATTCCAGAGAGTACAACAGGAGGGAAAAAGATGCCAAAATTTACAATGAGAGCTGATTGTCATGTTTTGTTTTTTTTTTAAACGGAAACAGTGGAATTGCGCTTAATACACATTTTTTTCTGTTCCTGTCCCTTTGTGTCTCTTTCATTCCCTCATTGACTACGTGATGAGCTGTTCCAACAAGGGTGGGACTCGCTGTTGTTTGCATCATAAAAAATGTAATAAATGTTTTCAATGAATAACAGGCTTTAACATTGATCCACAATGCAGACTGATTTTGTGACTGATTTTCACTTTTCTTTGGTCAGATCAGCTGTGGAAGAAGTATTCGGCTCCTTTCATTTCATAAAAGTACCAATACAACAGTACAAAATTACTCTAATTCAAGCAATTCCTGCATTCAAAAAGTAAAAGTACAGAAGTTTCAGCAAAATATAACAATATTCATTATGCAGAAAAAGTGCCCGGTTACATATAATATGTACATGACCTTATTAGATATTGGATATTAATATTGATGAATCAATGCATAAACAACATTTTATTGCTCGCTGATGAATATGGAGCTAGTTTGAACTACTTTACATACAGTTTGGTAGTTGGGTGCAGTGGTTTCCAACCTAGGGGTCGCACACCCTCCAGTGTCCAAAGAGGGTAGGAAGAGGAAAAGAACAAACTTCTGCTGCACCAACATGTATTCTTGTTTTGGGATATTCATTACCTTTGTTTTTTGTTGTGAAATATTGAAGTGTTCAACATCTTTACGCTTCAAACTGTTAGGAGGAGAAATCACTTGTTGGAACTGGTACCTGATGGACATCTGAAACATGACATGGAGCTACTATACCGCTATAAACCACTAGTTTAATCTTCAATAATGCATTGTATTTTGTATGATTATGTCTTAATCTGAAAAGTAGCCAAAGTAGTAACACCTGTCAATTAAATGTAGTGCAGTGAAAAGTACAATATTTCCAGGTGAAGTAAAAAGTAGCATTAAATAGAAATACTAGTGAGAACAAGTACCTCAAAATTGTACACAAGTACTTGAGTAAGTACACTTTCCACAACTGGGTGAGATGACTTTAAGTCTCTTGATCTGACAGAAATATCTACATTAGACAATTGGAGCAGGATTACATGTCAACAGTTAACTGGAGGTTACATAAAAAGCATATTGGCACCATATAATTTAGCTTCAATACAATCACTGTACTATAAGGCCACTGGGTGGTGCACGTGACATGGAAAAGTGTATTTTTAGGAGTGCTGTACAATTTATCTTCATTCGTCAAATGAATGCCAGTTAATAATACTTTAGTATGAACAACAACAAAGGAGTTCTTCAGAATAGATGAACAGTATTGCTGAGAAGATAAAATCTTTTATCCTGCCCTCAATTTCAAACAAAGCACAGGTGTACCATTGTCGTCTAAAAGGACCATACTATTGGTTTTATCCTAATAATTAACTGATGCTGTCAACAATTTTTTAAAGCATCCCATGCATTTTCTTTTTATTCTTTTTATTATTTAAGTTCTTTACAGCCATTGCTTTCATTTTAGTATTGTACAAAAATCACTCAGATTTTACAGCAAATGCAGAACTGCAGTCGATTGGTCAGTTGGTGTCACTGTTTCTTTCCAACATTTCCCTTTCCAGTCACAAAACATGAATCCAATAGTATTTTACAGCCAGTATTAATCCTTGAATGTTGAAGGTTCCTTGAATGCACCACAAAGAGATTTTAAGTATTGTCCTTGCTCTAACTTAATATGAAATATGTAAGCTTTTCACTGCCTCTCAAGCACATTTGAAATCTCTGCAAGTAGATTTTCAAACAGTACTGAACTGAACCAAAATGCAACAGAAAGACAGGAAATAAATCTAAAAACTTACGCTATGAATGAATATTTATCAGTAGTCTGTAATTCATGAATACTTGGTTCTACAGGAAAAACATAGGCGAACATAGCCCTTATACCTCTTCTCTTTCACATCAGGACTGTGTTTATATAGTCTATGGGTCATCCACAGAGTCCATGTCTTTCCCATGCTCATGACAGCACTCTCCAGTTAGCATATCAGCCATGCAGACTCCCACAGCGAGCAGCGGTGAGAAGACAGCCAGGACAACAGCCAGCAGCAGATGCCCACAAATGCCGCAGTAATGCTTCTTTCCCTGAGCTGCTTCTGCATCTTCCCCCCCGTCTTCTGGGGCTCTGGGTTTGGGCTGAGGTCCAAGACATTGGTGGTGGGTGTCGGAAATAGTTTGTGACCCCTGTAGTTGTCCTGGCTGAGGCGCAGTCTGGATAGACTTCATACTGTCTGTGTGGCCGGAGAAAGTGTGGTTGTTCGGTAAAGTTGACAGGTTGGAGGGGGTTGTGGAACCTTGAGCACCTGAGTATGCAGCTCCCTGGCCTGGATGAGGGGCTGGGGGTGTCCCTGGGCAGGCTACATTGGTGAAGTTTTCTGTTCCTTCCACGAGTGGAGACTGGCTTGGCATGATACAGGAGCATGTGAAGAATCTCAGCTAGTTGGATGGTTGTAACAGAAAAGACAGTTATTTAGGGGAAAAGATAAAAGTGAGAACCATTACAGAACAAATGAGATCTTAAAGCATCAAACAAAAACACCTATGGGTGGTTAATTTTTATATATAGGTAATAACTGAAAATATTAACATGACGTGATATACAAAGCACTGTTAAATACAAGAACAGTTATCCCGTAAGTTACCCTACCTCAGTGTGTGTTTCTTGTGTGAAGTCTTGTGTCAGCTCTGCAGAGGAAACCAATGCTGCTTGTCCTCCTTCACAGGGATTTAGGGATATGTGACCCCAGAGGAGGTGACTTCCTATTACCGGTAACTTTGCCACACACCTCTCTTCTCACTTCCAATCAGCTTTCAAGACACCTCAACTAAGCCACAACAATACGCAAGAAGTTCCCAAGAAGTGAACCGACATCTATGGTGCCTGTTTATTCCCATCAGACGGAAATGCAATCTGATATTTCTTAGCCATCTAATGGTAAATGGACCTGTACTTGTATAGCACCTTTCTAGTCTTCCGACCACTCAAAGCACTTTTACACTACTACTAATTGACCCTTTCACACACATTCACTCAGTGATGGCAAAGTCCATTGAACAGAAACTAACATTCATACAAACTCACAGACCGATGCACGGCATCGGGAGCAATTTGAGGTTCAGTATCTTGCTCAAGGATACTTTGACGTGGGGCACCAGGAGCCGGGGATTGAACCCACAGTCTTCTGATTAAGGAACAACCCGCTCTGCCTCTGAGCCACAGCCACCCAATACAAGTACAGGTCCATTTACCATTTACCATTTACAGCAGCAATAAGGCAAAGTAGTGCAAAAAAGTGGTAAAAACTGGTAGTTGTTTGGTGAAAGGTGAAATGTACAGCCTTGCTTTTGCAACTGGATCTCAAATAAGGATGGAGATGAACAATTTAGTTTAGTTAATGGTTTTGTCTTGTGAAATTATTTTAAAAGGACTAATCAGCATTTTCAGAATCGTTTGCTCATTTTTATGGTTGTTACAACACTTAACAAAATTAATTCAAATGTTTTTGGACCTCACATCCAAACATTCACAAACCTTCCCTAATACACACCGAGATGTTGTCTTTATGTGTATCTTCTTTTGAATAAATGTATTTCCTCACTCCTTACGTTCATCTGCAAAACTATAACTAAAACTACTATCTTTAACATTTAAATAAGCCTTCAACCCAGTCCTAATGCTACCCTCATTCTTAAACCCATAGTGTAATCTAACCTCTTGAAGAAGTGGGTTGAGGGAAAAATTATGTCACATTACTAAAAATGTCACTGTCACAAGCTAAAAGTGTTGACATAACAAGTCCACACACACACACACACACACACACACACAGAGAGAGAGAGAGAGAGAGAGAGAGAGAGAGAGAGAGATATCCTAAATATTTAAACAAAATTAGCACAAACCAAAGATGATGGTGATAAAAAGTCATGATAAAAGTGTAACAATGTGTGACTACTGTGGCCTAACATTCTGGTTTATTGGTTTCTGCTGTTTGAATTTTGATCTCTCTCTAAGCAACAGAGAAGCAAAAGGGATATTTAGTCATATCAAAGGTCACAGGTTCTTAAAGGTCAGAGGATTGTGACTGTAAGGAGCTGAAAACAGCCGACTAAAACGTACTTAAACAGAACAATTCATAACTGTATTCTCCTGTAGTACCTTCAGTTTTAGTTTCTTGAGTGTGTTATAGCTATGAGGCTGAGCCAATGGGACTGTCATGAGTTTTGCCAAGTATTGTCAAGTCAAGTCAGTTTAATGTACAGTATTTAGCCCAATGTCAAAAATCACTAATGTGCTTCAAGAGGCTTTACAGTCTGTCTTTAACAGGGAAAAAATTGAAGAAACCTCAGGAAGAGGAGGAGGAGAAGGAGGGAGGAATCCCTCTTCCAAGATGGACAAACATGCAACAGATGTCGTGTGTACAGAATAGATCAACATAGAAAAATTACAGCATAGAAAATAAACATTAAGAACCTAATAGATGAAATTTCAGAGGATCAACAAAATTATTACAAATCCTGATGAGGGACATGAATGTGTATATCAAATTTCCTGGGAATCCATCCAATAGTTGTTAAAATATTTTAGTAAAAGCCAAAGGTGTCTCCCAGCTGATGGTACTACAGGACAAATAACCAAATGGCTTCATCATCACTGACCATGAATGTCTGTGCAAAATGTCATCGCAGTCCATCACGCAGTTGTACATTTTTGAGTCATAGAACAAAGTGGTGGACTGACTGACCAACTTTGCCATGCCTACAGCCACACCCCTAGCATGGCTAAAAAAATTCCCCTGAAATGTGAGTAAGCGGAAATCCACATCAATACCTTTATTTATAGTGCTTGAACCTGACATAAAGAATTTCCCCCTGGGAGCCGAAGCCCTCGCAGTCCTGAGGCACTTTCAATTTATAGATTGAATGTTGCGAGTGCAGCTATATTCAGCTGGAACAGTTCTTATAAATCAGGCAAATGTACAATTTGAAAAAATGACTTGAGATGAAGTAGAAAATTCAATCACAGGACACTTTAACATATGAGGGCCCATGGGTCCTCTGCTCACAGTCATTAGGTTCACTTTATCAAGACTCTCAGAGCAGACAGGAGTACTGATTTAAGAATATTAAACACCAGCAACTAAACACTCATTCATTCAAGATGGAAGTCTTCACTGACATTAAGATTAATGTTTTATATTTAAGCTTATTGATAATATGTGGAAGAAATGGATGAAAAATCTTAAAATAAAAATACATCTTTAGATTCTTCAGCAGAAATCAGTGTCTCTATTCTGATCAAGACACTGTCGACTAGAACCATTTTACTTTGAAAGTATAATAACCATTATTTTGAAATCAGAAAGATAGTTTCGGGAATCGTTTTAATGTGTCACCAGTTTGAAGAGGATGAAAATGGTCATGTCTAGTTGCATTACTTTAAGGAAAAACTACACAACAAATACAATAGAAGTGCCAGTAGCGGTACTTGTTCAGTAATAACACTTGTGGTAGTGGTTTAGAGACCAGAGATTTGCTCACCTTTTCTTACTGCTTGACTATATGAGCTGGTGGAAGTCAGCCTTTGTCTTTTACTTTTGTAAAATAAACTTATTTTTAGTTCATGTGTGTCCTCCTTTCCTATGGACAGCCTTGAGCCGAGACGAATCTCATTCATTGAGACTCAAACAGAAAGAAAACAAAAGAACTTAGAAACACACACACAGATGATATGATAAACACTTTTATTGTTTGGGTACTTCTAAGAATAAAAGCCGGGATCAGATAAATGGGGTGAGGAATTATGTCAGAGATGAATATCTCTTGTGAATTCGACTTCCTTGTTATTGAGAAAAGAGTTGGATGCTGTGAGCACGGGTGTTTACGTGTTCACAGTATCAGGGGCATTCAACAGAAGGGTGAGGAAGATGTCAGTAAATCACAGTCTGTACACGCCCACACATTCCTGAGAAGAGGTTTAATCAGGCAACATGAGTGAAAACACCTGTGTGGGTAGATTATGGATTATTTTAGGGCAATAAACCTGCAAAATATAGTAACTACAGCTGTCATGTAAATGTAGTGGAGTTAAAGGTACAACATTTGCTTCTGAAATAAAGGATAAATTAACTTGTAAAAAAAAAATCTAAATTAAGTCTTTAATTTTCACATTTAGAAGGAACAGTACAGGTTGAAATAATGACATCAATGATAAGACCTTTCCATTTGAGTGTACCAGTAAGTCCTGCCGGTGAGACAGCATGTACATAACAAATGCGTAGATTATATGCAGCCATTATTAATGTTCAGTGGTGGAGGAAGTATTCAGACCCTTTACTTAAATATAGTAACACCATGATGTGAATTATACTCCATAACAAGCAAAAGTCTGCACTCAAAAATAAGCTTATCATATGTTTTGCATGTAAAATCTTAATGTGCATACGAACGAATACAGTGGAATATATGTACATTTCTCTCTGAAATAACACAGAATCAGGGCCTAGAACTATGAAACAGCATAAACAGGACACACACAAGTAAAGTACATCAACATTTATACATGAACTTTCTGTTAGTGTTATTAAACCTTCTACCCAAAAAGCAAAAGAAGATTCTTGCAATAAAATTAATGTCAATTTATTGGATTTTAATGTATGTGTGTTTTGTAAATATATTATTTATTATCTGTCTTTTGAATGTCAGATTATTAGCTAATTTTGGAAAGACTTTGGAAAAGCCTCGCTCTTTTTGACATGAACTGTGATAACCTTGTTTTATTTTTTATTTTTGATCTTCTTTTTCACATCTGTTATATTATGTCACTGATGTTGCTTCATTTGAGCTCTGCTCTTTGATTGTATGAAACTAAGAGTTCAATAAAGATCATTTTTTAATCCATTGCCCTGAAGTAGGCCACAGTACTTGAGTAAATGTGCTTTCTCTCACTTTCCAGCTCTTTTGTAATGGTATTCAGTTACCTTGCCATCTCTTCCTCTGTATTCATTGACTTCATTAAAATCTGTGAGACAGCCTCCCCCTAGATTGCAACGTGTTATAATGGGCGTGTGTGGTCAAACAGGATATTGCAGCCCTGCAGTCATGTCAAGGCTACCGAAGAGAAAACCTGGTGAAGTTGACATCCTTTGATTAGTATTAAGTTAGATTAGGCTAATAGGTGTATCAGCCAGTCAGGTGGTCACTGCCACATCACTATTAAACTATGAATATCAAAATAAAAGTTAAGCCAGGCACACTGTGGCTAATCAGCTCTCGGGAAATTAATGCTCTTTGCCTTCATGAAGGAAAGGAGAATGGCCTTCTTCATCTTCAAATAATATGAGTCGAAATGTCCTTTTTTCTCTGTTTTTGTTGGACCTCCTGTGTTGTCCTTACGGTTTAATGGCCCGCCTTGGCTGTGTGTTTTTACTTGGTGTGTAAAAGGCCTTAACAGTTAAGTTAGTTGATCTTATGGAGGTGATGTTGCTCAAGTGTACTGTGCCTTGTTTGCCTGGACATTGATGGACATTGACTTTGTTGACTTTTAGTGTGTGATTGGGTGTGAATGCGGGATTTTTTTAACATAGAAACTTAAGTCACACATCAGTTTATTGCTATGTAGTTTAGACCAATTTTGCATCCTTCATCTACTTTTCCACTCTTCTAGCTATTCATAGTCACTCCTTTACTTTTTCCAACTCATCTACTCATTCATACTTTCAGCTAGAAACTCAATACTAACCTTAAATTGTTCCACAACTTCCATACATTACGAGTTTTATTCAACTTTGTAATCCCATTCATACTAATTATACCCTTTCCCACTTTTCCCTGTTTTCCCACTTAAAGCCAGCAATTAAGTTTAGCACCAGCTTTTCAACAAACCTTTAAAAAAAATTCCACATCTTTCATACATTTTTAAAGCCAGCAATACAGTTTAGCGTCAGCTTTTCAACATCCAGCATTCACACCTGCAATTTCTTTACAAATTGCCCTCTCCAGTTGGATCAGGACAGCTGTAGACCTATGGGGGGTAATTTTATGTGACAAGCATAACCGTAATAGGGGTGTGTATGCAAGTAACTGATCTGATACATGCACAAGCAGAACATGTGTTCGACTTCGACCTGTGGCTCCTTTACTGTGTGTTATCCCCTCTCTCTCTTCCACCTTTCCTGTCACTTTTTAGCTCTTGATAGCTGTCACTATCAATTAAAGGTGATAGATAGATGCCAATGCCATCACAATATCCAAGTGCAGAAGGTGACGTAATTAAATGTGATTTAAATTTGATCTAAACAGTTTTCATTCCTAGGTTGCCTCTTTCACTCTCTATCACCTTCTCTTAATCAACAGTCTGGTAAATATCTCTGAAAGCGAGGGTAACAAACACACACACACACACACACACACACACACACACACACACACACACACCGCACAGGCACAGGCACACATTAACAAACACAGTGCAAAAACATTGGGAGCTATTTATAGTAGCAGGCGGAGGGGAAAGGTACACAGGCCATGGAGATGTGTCCTTCACTGCTGTGAACAATTCTGCCTGCCAGACTTACAAACACAACACACAAACACACAGACATGCCCAAGCTCAAAAATGGACATTAAAAACCTGAATCATGATCTTTAAAAACAGAGAGAAACAGATTAAACACACACAAATTGTTTTCACACTTGTATAAATGAAACAAACAAAACAAAGTAAACTAAATTGTTATTTGATCCTAAACAAAGAATATAAATTGGCTGGATATCTCTACTGTGTCAGAGATATAAGACAAAGAATGATCCTGACCAAATACGAGCTCAGTGACCACCAACCAACCATAGAAACTGGAAGACACAGACAGACATGGATGTCCAGAGAGGAGCGTGTGTGTACAGAAACAGAAACAGAAACAGAGATGTACTTCCTCCTCCACTGTGAGAGATTCCCACTACAGGGAAATAATAAGAAAAAAGATCAAATTTTCCAACATTAACCTCAGAAAAAGTAAGTTTTTCTTGGTGAAGGAACAACGGCTCCTGTAGCAGCTAAATATGCATCTGCCTGAGGAGCTCGTAATCACCGATAACACGATATTGAGTAGTAATTAGTAGTAAGTAATTATATATTGTAAATTCATGTATTGTATTGAAAAGTGTATGTATTTAATATGTTATATGGAAATATGCGATTATTGTTAATTGCTTTGGCAACAACATGGTTTTGTTCATGCCAGTAAAGCTCTTTGAATTTGAGACACACACACACACACACACACACACACACACACACACACACACACACTGTATTCATCTGCTTATTGTATTGTATTTAATAATTAGTATTTTTATCAAATGTATTTTTTATGGACTTTTGTCTTAATTAATTTTATTTATTTATTTATTTATTTATTTTTAGAATTGTGTTTGTTGTTGTTTTCAAATTATAAACGCTTTGGCAATACTTGTTTCTAACATTCATGCCATTAAAAGCATATTAAATTGAAACTGAAAATGACAGAGAGCGAGGAGAGAGAGAGAGAAAGAGAGAGAGCGAGGAGAGGGAGAGAAAGAGAGAGAGCGAGTGGGGGGGGTAGCTTACTCTCCTCTGTGCATACTGGCTCAGACAGGAATGGAGGACCACTGTTTCAGGGTTACTATTGTTTTTGGTGTTAATTTTATATATAGTGACCTCAAAGTTGCAAATATAAGAGTTCTGTTAAGAAATCTTTACCATGTGTGAGTAGGTTTGTCAGTTTTGTGTAGCAGATTGGTCAAATTTACACTAGATGGGGTAAACACTTTATTTTTGTATGTGCCATACTTTCCTTTTATCTTAGAAAGGCTATAATATTGAACTTTAAATTCTTAGTAAGGTTCCTGGAGTACCAGTTTGCAAAGTTCTTTTCAGGAAATGAAAAATAAAAATGATTCATAGCCTAGTTAGCGACTGGGGCTAGAAATACATGTACTCTAACCTGAAATTATGAATCAGTCTTTAATTAGATAACATGTATATGTATATGTATGTAATCCAATATATTGTAAAAATACATGTACTGGATTACAGAACTCTGTTAGCTGTATATTAAGATAAATGATTTTGCATTTATTGCATTTGGGAGTTACTGAGTTTGCTGATGGGTCTGTGGTTAAAAAAAAAAGTAATTTAACTATTAAGTCATATCATGTTATGTCACCAGAGGGCAGTACAGGAAGGTAGCTGAGGGTGTCGTCATAGCCTCCATCTTTGAAGTCCTTCTGAATCTATTCCTTTTAGCTTTAGATTGATTGCGAGGTAAAACTTTGATTTCACACAGGACAACAAATGGGCATTAGAAACAGTAATAAAGGATACAAATGAAGAGGAGGATGTATACCAGTAGTTACCCTGACTGTAAGGGTCATTTTCCTCATTATTAAAGTACAGACTTTACACACTTTAAAACATAATAATTAATCAAACTCAAATCAGCAGCTTGCCACACCAGTGTATATGGTTGCTTCACTAATTTAAAATTATATCTTATTAAATATTATTATCAAATACGTAACCTGTGATGTTTTGTAATAATTTCTTCTGATGTCTGCAGAGGCTCTCATTTAGAGATTATATATATATTTTTTTACACTTACACTATAAACCAAGCCACTAATGAATTAATCAGGAAAATAATCATCAGATTAAACAGTAAAGATAATAACGATCGTGTAATACTAATAAAAAGTGTCATTTTTTTTATGTTGTTAGTGTAGGTGGTTTTCATTCGTCGGAGATGGATTGAGATACATTAGAGTGAAAAGATGAAGTTGTGATTCATGCATTTCCATCTGAATTGTTGTCCACTGTATTTAGCTTTTCACTATACAGATGCAACTAACCAGTGTTTTTCAGTTTTAACTAATCTGTTATTTTCTGTGATTAATCAATGCATCTTTTTCCTATAAAGTGTCAGAAAATAGTGGAAATTCCCTTTATAATTTCCCATAGCCCTAGCAGATGTCTTCAAATGTTTTGTTTTGCCCCAAAACCCAAATAAATTCAGTTTACTTTTGTATATGATAAAGAAAAGCATAAAATCCACATTTGAGAGGCAGGAACCAGCTGGATTGGCACGTTTGCTTAAAAATAAATCAGTCAATTGAATAATTGATTAACTGTCTAATAAAGTGAAGTCTGAGCCAGTGTACACCTAAAATCCCTTATCAAATAATCAAAACAAAACTGTCTACTACACACCAAGCTAACCTGGCTAACATTATATTTGCCTAATGCTATTTATGACCAAGTTTAGCCAAATTATTGACTATCTGTATCAGTATCTCTATCTGTTTTTCTCCTGTACACTGCTCTGTACATTATGTTGATAGCTAACAAAGCCCACAGTGCAGAGATAACATTGTCAGCCTTCAGTAATCAAAAATTATTTGATTTGGCCTTTAGGCAAACACAACAGACCTACATATAACTATGTGGTTTGTTCTGGTGTGCTGTATCACGTAATCATTAACCTTGATGATAATAATCTTTAGTTCACAAGCTCTTACAATGTAGCCACACTGTTCTCCTGCCATTTGTTCTGTTGTGTTTCAAGTTTGGCTGTGTTAAACTTTGTGTCTGGTTCATGCAACAGTGCCTGGAATCATTTTTGCACATAATATCAGAAAAATACAACTCCTGACTAATGTATGCTATTAAAAGTTATCATAATCAGTTTTTAATTGTGTTAAGGCTGTGCAAAGGGCTTTGGAGGCAGGTTTTGTCTTACTTTTAATTTAAATTCTTCATTCGACATTTATGCCTGCAGGGAAAGAACGATTTCTTTATACACAGGCATCTTTTAAAACTAGATTTCAGTTTAATTATTTACCAGAGGGAAACAAACAGCTATCTGCTGGATTACAAATGAGGTTCAGGTGCATATTCTCCTGTCCTTTTATTCCTCAAGGGTAACAATATATGTTGGCAGCACTTGATCACTGGCTCCATACTTTCATACTTTACTTTAATACCCACTAATCTGAGGAAAACATCCAGTTGTCCTTCTTCTTTAAAGGTGATTACTTGTCTGAGAGGAAGAGACATGGCAAGGAAATAACTATTATGGCAAGAGGACCTGGACCTCATACCATTTTTATTCTAATGAGTGGAAAATTAAACACACATTTAAACCTGAGAGTCTGTCACATGGCTAATGTTTCCATTTCACCTAACTTATCTGTAGCAGGACTATAGGAGGAAGCAATTTTTGGCCTTTCGCCATCTTTATATCACACTGATATAAGTATACAAGCACAGGAAAAATTATTTCTATTTTTATTCCCACGTCCTGTAAACCTTGTTGTAAACAACTTTCCAGACAGTGCGTGTGCATCAGTAACTGCTGTGTCAATTCCTTTGAGGATATTCTTTCCCTGGATTGAAGGCACGTCTGTGTGCTGATGATAATTGGCTGTCAGAACCACAGTTACTTTGAAAAATGCCCTGCACGATATTTTTCTTTAGTGAAGCAACTTACTGAGAAGAAAAAACACTTAGAGTCTAAGTTAGTAGGCATATACAACATAGTCAGTAAGTTCACAGAAACATAATTTGTATCCTGTGACTGTGTTAAAGGTTGCAGCAAGTTTTCCCACATGCATAATTCCTTTTGTTTTCTTGCTTTACAAGTCATGTGTATATGACCCTTCACTTCTAAACCAATGGAGGTGTCTCATTGTCACTGACCAACTGTTTTTTTTTTATATATTTTTGCACATTTACAACAGATCTAAGCTGTATATTTTAGACTTGGTCAGACTGAAGTCACAAACAGTGGTTTGTCTGTTTGGGGTAACTGTAGAAACATGGCAGTTCAACATGGTGGCCTCCATAGAGGAGGACCCGCTCCCTCTGATTAAAAATGGGTCATTCTAATGAAAACACGACTTTTCTTAGTTTCAGGTGATTATACACTAACGGAAACATATCTATGATTATTATATTCAATTTCTGCCAATAGATCCTCCTAGATGTCACACCCTGGGCCTTTTAAATCAATTCAATTCAAGTCAATTCAATTTTATTTGTATAGCGCCAATTCATAACAGAAGTTATCTCAGGACACTTTTCAAATAGAGTAGGTCTAGACCGAACTCTTTATAACAATCAGCTTTCTTCAATTTCCTCAGTTCAATCCTCTGAAGTTTTAGTAGTATTTTAGTTTAAATTTACCGTTGTATTGGACAAAGTGGGGGCTCGTCGAAACGTATAGTTTGGTAGCTTTTTTGCTTAATTTGTTGTGGTGGCAATTGAATTTTGACTTTCCTGGCGTTTAACATTTGGAAATGTTTGTTTTGTGCCATTTGTGATTGTGAAATTACTTCACTTGGGTAAATTGTTGTAGGAGATTCACACAGATTTTTGAGTTTTGGTTTTGGAAGCTTTGTTAGTCTCTGGTAGCTCATTTTTGTTGCAGGGTGGGTTTTTAGTAAATGGCCTAAGTTTTTTTTGGAGTTCTTTTCCCCTGTTAGGTTTTAGACAGCAGGTTCTGTTTAGGGAATCTGTTCTGATCTTTTTTTGTTTTTGTAGTGTGGTAGTGAATGTGGGTAGAGCATTGCTCGGGAACACCTCAGTGGATTCTGGGAGGGTCGCTGGTTAACCAGTTGCTTTTTACCACCCCACTGATTTAGAGTGTATAAGTACCCCCCGCAATTAACCACTCGAAGACTAGGGTTGAGTTAGATAGTTTGGGTGAGACACATTGGGGGATTGGACTCCAGGTTTGTGCCATTTGGGGTTTAAACCTGCACTGTTTGTCTTTTACCTAGAGGTGGCTGGGTTTGAATATTGGTTCTATTGTTGAATATTTTATTGAGACTGCTTCAGTGGAGTTGTTGGATAAGTGTACAAAGGACCAGTTATTAAAGATTGCTGAACACTTTGATATTGAGGTGACTGATAAAGGTTTGAAAGAAAACATAAAAACTTTTCTTAAAAGTAAATTGGTGGAAAGTGAGATTTTGGCTGAAGATGTGACTAAACATGAACATGTGTCTTCTGTGGCAGTGACCCCTGAGGCGTTAACATTTGAACAGCAAAAGGAATTGTTGTTAATTAAACTGGAACATGAACAATTTATGCAGCATAAACAATTGGAACTGGAAGCAATGAAAAGTGAGCACGCAAAATTGGAGCTAGAACAGTATAAACTGAAGTTAATTGGAGAAGGAAAGCTGTCTGGTGGGGTTGCTGTCCAGGGAGAAAATCTGTTTAACGTTGGAAATAACCTGAAATTGCTTCCCAAGTTCCCAGAAGAAGATTGAGACCTGTTCTTCTCTTTGAGTGAGTGGCAGAGTCCAGGGTCTGATGAGATTAGAGCACACTACTGTTACAATGTGTCTTCACAGGTAAAGCGCTGGAGGCTTATGCCTTATTGCATGAACTGTGAGCAGGTTCATGACAAAGTGATATATTATTATCTATACATGCTGTTAACTGTGAAACATCCTGTTTAATACATACCTTGGTCACAACTCTTTAATAACCATTTAATAGCCAGATTTCTAATATATGTCATATTGTCACCAGATTTTCAAAATTAAACTCTATAATATCATTATTGGTAAAGGACTCAACAATCCAGCCTTTGTCAGGCTCTAATTTATAGTTAAGTAACTAACACTTGCCAACACACTGGTCTTTGCTCTCTCTCCATCTGTTATTATTTTTTTCATAGCCCTCCCTACTTCCCACCCCACCTCCACCCTCCTTTGACTCTACTAAGTATTTACAAAGGGTCTCATATGGGAAGCGCTTCGTCACTTACTGCAGAGCGTCGTGGACCTGGGCCAAGAGCAACAAAAACAAACTATCTTTCATGTCCACGGGGTCTGGTGTCTTTCTTTCTTCCTTTTTAAGCCAAGCCCCCTGCTCAGTCCATTGTTTGTTGCTTTAAGAGGAACTAGATTACTTATAATTCATCAGGAACACACAAAACCCCAGTGGCCTCTTGACATTTCAGCCTGCTGTTGTACTGGATGGTTTCAACACCTAACATACGAAAATACTGGTCTAGGCTGGATGTGTTAGTGTAGCTGATAAGGATCTCCTGGGAGCAGGGAATGAAAAAGAGAGTTTAAGTGCTTGTATCAGGACTATGATGGTCTGCTGGTGTGTATATGTTGTCACTTTGTCTGTGTATGTGTGTGTGTGCGCAGGACAGTATATCAGATTGTAACAGATAGAATTGTTCAAACCCCCCGAGCAGAGCCGCCCACCTCCTTCCTCTGTCGGTTGCTGGACGTCCTGAAACTAATGTGGATTTCACGGTTTCACAGTGGTGGATGTCAGCTGCCAACAGTTTATCCTAACAGTTTTCTGCTCTCTATTGATTTTTCAACAATGTGTCAGATTAACTGGCTGCCAGCACAAAAGGCTGTTAAATGGATGCCTTGACATTTTGAATTTTCGTCTGTCATTTTTCTTTGCCAGCCACTTGTCACATCGTGGAGGAAACTACTTTCTGCCTCGTGTCTTTTGGACTAGGACTAAGCTTATAGGCATTCCTCATTGAGCATGTGTGTTTGCTATAAAACTAATGAGCTAGCTGATGTCCCACAATACTTTGTCCTCCCATTTTTCAGTGAGGGACGCAGTTAGCTGTACGAATAATTTAATGGGAGATGATTTTTACTGAATGCCCTTCTTTAACGTCAGGAAACATCAGTGATGCAAGTGAAAGTTCATACATATCACTCATGAGAGGACAATTTTCGGGAAAAGAAACCTCACTAAAACTGCTAAAGAGAAGTGGCTATGTGGGAGGTAGTTTTCAAATTAAATCCAAGCATCTATCCTCTTCAAAGCGTCATTAACTCGTCTGAACAGTCCTCAGTTATCAGCTGGTGATCCCAGTTGATTTCTGTCATGTATTTCTACCGTGTCAGTCAGTCAGGCTTAAATATCTGCACCGAGGGGGTAACGGATCAGTTGACAGACAGTGTGAGAGCTGCCCTCAAGTGCATGAATTAAGCTGCAAAATTACTTCGTAATGCCACATTTCCCGACTTCAAATAGGAGAAGAGGATCCCATAAACTGTTTAGACAGCAAAAGAACAACTAAAAAAAAAACAACTGCAACTAAACCAAGATTCTTTTTCATTGTCAGATTGGTGCTCACTGCATCAAAAGATTACATTTTAAAGGATCAATAGCAACACTTTTTTTTCCAGTTGACCAATCTTCATCCTCTGATGGGGTAATTCTACATATAGTGCCAAGAGTAATTCAGCGATGGCCATAACATCAGCTGTGTATATGTATTTATTATTTATTGAAGTTGTGATTATTTAATGTACACTACAAATAGAGATTTTGTTGTTGAGATGACTGCCATCAAAGTATGCTGCTAAAGTTATTATCAGTGTATTTTACTAAAACGATGATGCAACACAACACATTTCTGGCAGCAGTTGACGGATTGTGAGCAGGTCTTAGTGACTAAGTACTCTGGACTACATATAATTTTTCTAGAGAAATATTTATAGGGCAGCATGGAAACTTAGAGGTGGAAGAAACATGTACTGATTTAATCGCAACCCATCACATATATCACATATATCAATATTTGCTTGGAAAGGCCCCCAAATCCGCCAAATAAATTGAAGTTATTTGAACTCAAAAACATTACATTATTGTGTAGCATTAATAATGCATTGAATAAAAATAAAAATCTAAATCTAAATACATTAACTTAAATCTTATCGCTAAAATGTGGCCATAACATATCACATCATCAAATTATTAAAATTTCAGTTTTTTAACATGCTATTTATAAAATTAATCTAAATGAATGTGTTTAAATTTGACAGGATTTGGCACCAAACTGGGGTGGCAAGGCATTTTTTAGACCACACTTCTAGATCCACCTCTGGCGCAGTCTTCTTTTTGCACTTGCATCAGGAAGAAATCTAACCTTCATAATACAGAAACCATCTAACAAGACACCACTTAACTGCACACAGCATGTGCAGGTTAACAACCCATTTCTTGTATTGTTTTATATGAAAATCCATCCACAAAAGATTTAATGTGAGGCCAGCTTTTAGACTTTTTGTGGATCGCTGCTATTTAGGAGAATTTTTTCACTTCCTGTATGGGGAGAATTGTTCATACTAGACACTAGAGAATGTGTATCACAATTAGTGTGGAAGAGGTTATGTTATTTTGTACTGCAGCTGTACTTCAAGAATTTGGCAGATAACACAGGTGCATTTTTACATAAAAATCTTGCCTACCACGGCTTAAATTACTGCTGCTTATAAAAACACCAGGCACTGTGGCAGGTGCATGAAAAAATTTACTTCCGAGAGTCTCCGGTGGCACACTCAGCTCTGAAACTTCATCCCGTTTCCCAAACACCATCTGAGGATGTGAACCTGGATGGCAGACACAGGAAATAAAACTTGTATAAAAATTGTATCCAAAGCTCCTTTTTGAGGACCCTGAAGTTGCGATGGGATAGTAGGTTAGTAGTGTAACTACACAGCAGATTGAGCCAGTTAAGCGTTCACAATAGACTAGAAAAATGACATTTAGATTGCAAAACAGAATTATTTCCAAAAGGGCCCCATGAGAAAAGAATGAAAATGAGAGCTTTGTGAGGAAAGCCAGGTGCATGAAGTCTCTCCAGGTGCTTTTGCTTTGTGCTGCTAAATTGATTTCCATTATTATGAATATGTCTGTTTGTCCGGCTTGTTTCCAGGCTGTGTTTGTGTGAATCAGATAGATGAGAGAGTTGAGGTCTATTTGAGTCCAAGGGAAGGTTTTATATTATAAGACAGACAGAGGTGAGATAGAATATAGCAGGAGGATATGGTTAGATTATGATGGAGGAAAAAAAACAGCTACAGTAAATAAAAAAATAAAACAGACAATGAGAAGTAGTTAATTAATCAACCGTTGTTTCTTGCGCTGAAGCCCCATGAGAACAGAGTCCGTATTTAAATGGTAAATGGACCTGCACTTGCCACATTGCCCTTTCACACACATTCACACAGTGATGACAAAGCCCATCAAATGGAAACTAACTCATTCATACACATTCACATTGATGCACAGCATCGGGAGCAATTTGGGGTTCAGTATTTTGCTCAAGGATACTTGTGGCGGGAGGAGTTGGGGATCCAACCAACAACCTTCCGATTAGTGGATGGCCTGCTCTGCCTCTGAGCCACAGCCGCCCACATTTACTGTGCCTTCATAAATTATTTGAAGTCTTTCCCCTGCATTTTATGGTGCTACAGCCTAATTAAAATAATTCAAAATGTATGTGTTTACTTTAAATATCCTCTGACTTAAAAAACTTTTTGGAAATGAAACACAAATATACAGAGTGGGGAGGTGTAATGGATAAAAAACAAAAACACATTTGTGTGCATGATTTTGTAATTTGTGTTCTCACATTAATTTGTGGTCTCGATTTAGCATAACTTATCACCTTCATGCCATAAGTCATAGACTTCTTGCACTCCTTCACACTCTCACAGTGGATTACTTGAAATTAATACAGTTTGATTTTGATTCTGGACCGAGATATGTGGCTATACTTCAGGTTTTGGCTGTTAAATACAACATAGTGTTATCTTCCAGATCCCTGAAAGTTTTTTTTTTTACAGGATAATAGATTGTTTCACTGGTAAACTTTGATGATATAGTGGATTAAAGTTTCAAAAAACAAAAAAAATATAAATATCTTCTCCTATTTAAACCTCTGGCTCACTGTATGCACTGTACCAAAGCTAGTCCTCCGTAAGAGGGGAAAAGGCAATATATATATATATTAAAGGTCCAGTGTGTAACACTTAGGAGGATCTATTGGCAGAAATGGATTTTAATATTCATAGATATGTCATTAGTTTATAATTACCTGAAAATAATGTTTGTCATATTTTTCGTTACCTTTGAATGAGCTGCTGTTATCGACAGAGAGAGCAGGTCCTCTTCTACGTAGTCTGCCATGTAGCACTGCCATGTTTCTATGGTAGCCCAGAAAAGACAAACCAAACACTGGCTCTAGATAGGGCCAGAGCTTTTTTTGCACCCACCTTAGTTTCTCCTACGCACTTTGAAAGCGAGTGGTATTCAGTTGGTTGCAATCTGCCACTTTACCAATAGATGTCAATAAATCCTACACACTGGACCTTTAAATGAAGAACAATAATTATTAATTTATGGCCACAAATTAGTTTTTTTCCCATGCAAACTAAACCCAAACATTGAATGCTAAAACACTCCATAGAACAGAGTTGGGTAATAATTATCTGTGGGCCTGTCACTACATTATACCTCTTTCACATCACACATAGTAACTTGATGCAGTGTTGATAATAAAAAGAAGTAAAAGTTATTCAAGTGTGACATGACACTTTGACTTCAACTGCTTCTTGGAAACATCTGCATCAGCTTGGCACATTTGGATTTTGCTGATAGGACTCAATCTTCAAGTCATTCCACAGATTTTCTCTGGGATTCAAATCTGGGCTTAGAGGCTGCTGAAGGACTTTCACATTTTTGTTGTGAAGCCACTCCAACATTGACTTGGCAGCATGTTTGAGTCCTGTTGGAGTAGAAATTTGTTGGCCTGACTCTCAGGCCTTTGGCACTAAGAAACCTGCTCTCCTCGAGATCTGCCTGTGTTTGGATCCCTGCATTGTTCCTCTGGACCTCTGGCAAACTCTCCCTGTCCTCTCTGGCCAAGTCTGAAGCTGCACCATCGTGCTTCGAGGTATGGATGGTGTTAGAGGGTTGATAAGCTCTGCCCAGTTCCAGCAGACACAACAGTTTTCATCAGCTGAAGCATTTAGAATTTTGTTTCATCAGACTGCAGAATCTTTTGCGTCATGCTCCCACGTCTTTACATGTCTTTTGACAAACTCCAGGCTGCTGCCATGTGTTTTTTTTCCAAGAGATGTTCACTTCTGAATTTATTTGAAGGCCTCTGCTGACGGTTTCTGTCCTGGCAAGTTGTTCTATCATGATTGAAGAACAATGGAGTTTTGTCAGAGTGGTCTTGAGGTTCTTGGCCACCTTCCCAATCAAGGTCTTTCTTGGGAGCTTGCTTCATTTGGTCAAAAAACCAGGAAGTCTTGGTAATTAAAACTTTTGTTCCTCTGACTCTTAATGGTAATCTGTTGACTCCAAAAACCTTAATTTAATTCTCTTCCCTAGACCTAAACTTTTATAGTTTCTTTATAGTGATTTCAATGTTGATCTGTTGATCTACAGAAAAACTTACTGGTTTTCTTAGTCCTCTGTGACAGTAAATTGAATATGTTTGGGTTATAGACTGTTGGTTGGACAAAATCAGCTACTTAAAGATGTCACCTCGGATATTTTAGCCCTATTTTATTATACATTATAGACCAAGACAGAAATTAAGTCAACCAAGAAATAATCTGCAGATTAATTGGTAATGAAAATAATAACAATGAAAAGCCATTTGTTCAGACTGCAACTAATAATTATTTTGTCCAGTGCTTTACATGGCTGAAGGACATTAAAGGGTCAGTTGAATTATAAAAAACTTTTTTGTCCCTTACCTCTAGTGGTATATGTATTCAGTTTAAATGACACTACAACATCAAAGTAAAGAAATACTTTGAGGGCACCAAGAAAAGATAATTTAAACCAACTTTCAGGCCTTAAATATTTTTCTGTTGAACCAACAATATTCTAAAAATGTACAAAAAGGGTTTGTCATCAAGATAATTGATATATTTATGAATATACAGTATATTTTAATCCAGGGCTAAGAGGAGCATTTTAGGAGGATCTAAAGAAGAAATGGCAAAAATGGAATATAATATTTATAGGTATGTTTTCACTAGTATTTAATCACCTGAAAATAAGTATCATTGTGTTTTCATTACCTTAGAATGAGCCATTTATATCTACAGACAGAAGGCAACCTGTGTTTCTTTCTACAGTAGCCCAGAATGGACAAACTTTAGACGGAGCCAATCGTATTTTTGATGCAAATAAATTGTAGTCTGCAACTACACCGCTAGATGCCACTAAATCCTACACACAGGACCTTTTAAGAGACTTTTTTTCTTTGTGAATCAGACAGACAAGACCTCAATTTGTGTGTTTGTGTGGTGAACAGAGAGGCAAAGAGTTTTGTGTACACAGAAAGCACTGC
The DNA here is from genome assembly GCF_905237075.1 of Dicentrarchus labrax. Lineage (NCBI taxonomy): Eukaryota > Metazoa > Chordata > Actinopteri > Moronidae > Dicentrarchus > Dicentrarchus labrax. Next base: position 24,551,593 of record NW_026136705.1, on the reverse strand, counting down.
TTTATTGACTGCACTGGACTGGACTGGATTGGTCTGGACTGGATCAGGTGGGACTGGGACTCCATCAGATGAGCAGGGGGTGGGGTCGGAGTTGTGGGAGGGAGGGGCCAGACAGGTTAGGGGGGTGGGGATCAAAGTGGGATGCAGCCATCATTAAGGCAACACAAACAGCATGCAGATACAGTCACAGGAAACATTGTCATCATCATCATATTGCTTTTCAAAGTCTCGCTTAAAACATCGAAATTGTACAAAAAGGAAGAAAATAGGTTTTTCGCACTAATGAAAAATACATTTTTTGATTTTTCCCTCCTACAAAGAAGATTCTAATACAAGAAAATAAATATAGCAAAAAAAGCCAAAAAATAATTTAAAATAGCTCTTCTTTTTCATATATGTTCAATAGTTCTCTTTGCTATTAACAAATGGCACAACATTCTTTGAAACAAAGAATACAGAAGGATAAACTCCTGCAACATTCATATTATTGTATTGAAGAACCGATGCAGAGTGGAGGAGAAACTGGACACGACAGCAGAGATTTTAACCTTTTTATAAGGACAAATAAGACAGGAGGAGGAGGAGGAGGAGGAGGAGGAGGAGTAGGAGAAAAAGCCTGTGTCCAGCTCTGCTTTGAATGGACGATTCTGATTAGTATTCAGTGGCTAAGTATGACCAATATGATGCAAAACAATCTCATGTTGCAGAATGATATCCAATAATGTTTAAAAATGTCATGAGAGAGTAAAGAGAAGGGAGAGAAACTGCTCAAACAAGAAGCAGCTCAGTTACCCTTATTCCAACAAAGTAGGACATACGAAGTGCTTAAAATAACAGATTAACATAAAATTGGATATTCATAAGTGCTTATAAGTATAAAGAACTGAGATGTTTCTAACAAAAAGTTTCTGAAATTTTGAAAACCAAACCTCCACTGAATTCTTGTTTCATAATGTATTTTGAACCTGAGGGAGAAAACTTTGTGAATCGCAGGTCGAGAGGAGAGATTTTTTTTCTTATTAATGAGTCAGAAACTGCCTGCCACTGAGGAGAGATACAGAGAAAGAAGGGAGGAGAAGGAGTGTTGTGTGAGAGACATGAGCTGAGTGTGAGACAGAAAGCAACACAAAGTTAAAGAGAGCAAGTAAGCCAAAGAGAGGCTGACTATGAATCGGGAGGAGAAAGAGGGAAACGTTAACATCCACCCGAATCCGTGTTGGCTCTTCGTCCACACTAGATTTTTCTAAATCGAAAATGAAACGATCACTAGAGTGGATAAATGCAATCCTATGCGTTACACTGTAGATAAGGAAAAACTGAGCTTTTGGAAAATAAAAGACAAAAGCCCGGTCAGGGACTGTGTGGCAGTAAAGTTAAGAACTTTCTATGTTGCCTCTAACCCTGTGTGTGATCACTCATCATGTGAATATATACTATAAACCTGTTGTCATCAAGCTGTATTCGTGCAGATTTTGTCAGATAACGTTGTGATCGTCTGCATAGCAGCGCACAAGTTACTGCATAACACTGACATTACTTTATGACCTGTGATCACTATTTTCTGAACTGAAACAGAAAATACACTCCCACAGTGACTAAAACTAATGGTCTAATACAACAGTCCTGAAATATATTCTACCTTCATAAAGATTAGAATTTTCTGATTTAAACTTTTCAAGGGGCATTAATTCAATTTTATTTTCATTATGAAAGTTGTATATTGATTTTCTGTTTAACTGTATTGTGTTATACTGATATGTGATTCTAATATTTTGTCCAGTCTCAGTGATATAAAAAGGGTTCATGAGTCAAGTCAATGAGTTTATATGCACTCAAGAATCTCAAGAAATGTTACTCAAAGAAATAAGAGGCAGGAAATCAAATATTGTATGCAGTGTGTATACATACAGTATACAGTCAGTAATTATGTATGAGAAAATCTGAATAGAAAACCGGTTATGCGCCTACATGTCCTTTAAACTGTCTTCCTCCATGAGAAATGTAACTGGGAAAAACAAATTTCTGTAATGGTTTTCTGGAGAAAGCCAACTGTAAGTAGGTTACTTAAAAGCATGTAAGGAAACTACATTTTATTTATATAGCCCGTTATCACAGATGACACATTGTCTCAATTAGAAATAGCTAACTAACTAAAAGGTATTTGAAAAGTATTGTGTATTTTTATATGTTAAATGAGAACTAAGGTGAGAATTTGGCTGTATTAAAACACACAAGAGGTGGTCACAGAGAGCAGGAGGGGACTAGCAAAGTAAATGGGACAAAGAAGAAGGGATTTAGCTGTTCTTCCTATCAGGATTTTAAGTGTGGACGGAGATCTTAACGTATATGACATGGAAATGGTTGGTGGACTTGCACTATTTTAATACATGAATAAATGTTTTTAAAAACGTGGATGTAGCCTAATCCCTCGAAAATTAGCAAGAGGAGGATGAGGAGGGAGAAAAGGAGGTGAGGATAACAAAGGGAGACTGGAGCAAAAGATCAGTCACCTCATTGGAGAACAGCTGACCTGCAGGACATTGTAAACTAGATTCAACCCAGAGTCTCTTTCTCACCATGTGCACACACAAACTATATTCCCATGCCTTCTGCAGCCACATACACACACACACACACACACAAACAAACTGTATTATCAGAAACATAAAGGACTGCATTTTCCCCAATGTATGTAATCAAAAGAAATTTCCTTTCCTGCATGTATGAAAGATCTGACAGTGGAGACAAATACATATTTGCCTCAGAAGAAGATAAACATTTGTTCTGTGTGTGTGTGAAAGAGAAAAAGAAGTCAGATTACAAAAGCAGCGAAGACAAACAGTGAAGAATGGGATAAAATAACAGAAACCAGGAGAAAGAAAGAAAGCAGAGACAGAGCGGTGAAATGATGAGTTGGAGAAAGAGCAGAGACAGAAATACAGCACAGAGGGCCTCTTAACAAATGGTCGTAACCTGCATCTTAAATTCAAATTGTGTCTAGACGTGATTTATCCAGATTACATTTACACCTGGAAGTTAAGTGTCTCCAGTGCCTGCGCTGAAATCACTCTTTTCTTCATAAAACAGATTCCCACCAGCGTCCTTTTGTTATATGTACACTTTGTGTATAGTTCCCAGCTGAACTTAAATTTAATGTTACCAAATGTTGCTTTGACCATCAGTGAGGGACGGTAGCTTTGGCCAAATTGATCTTCAGTGTGTCTCTGTTGCATTTACACCTCAATTTGTCCGCAGTGATATATGTCTGAGCAGAGTCTGAACCTCCCAGGAGCCAAATGGTAAAACCAGATGTAAAGGGAGGGTGAATAAATTGGTCAGATTGTGAGGGAGGAACTATAAAAGGGACTCGAGCCATGTTTCCATCCAGGCCTCGAATTAAATGGCCAATAATTGTGTAAAAATTGATTCAATTTCAAGGCTGGATTGTTATTGGTCTGAACTGTTGGCTGATGCTGACTAAATGTATGCTTATGTCTCAGTACAAATGCATATAACCACAGTCTGTGATTATGAACAGAGAATCCAAAAAAACTAAAACAAAAAAAGGTTTACCTGGATGTTTGTGACATTTGAAGAATAAAGCTGGTGGCCGGCTATATTTTTCTTACTGTCAACAAATCAAATGAAAAGACCAAAACCAAACGTGTGTTTTTAGGTTGCCAGATAGTTGAGTAAGAATAATAAAACACACACAGCTAGCTGGACTGTCAGTAGTAAATGCTTCAACTAAGTATAAAACGGACAGCCACTTTAATAATCAGTTTCGGCACAGATAGAGCTGAAAGGTCCGCTTTGTGTTCCCGGACATCCGCTTGATATCTGCAGACAGCCGCTAGATAGCATTAGCAACCCAGCAGGTAGAGACAGACTGAACGATGCAGATGCTTTATGCATTGTGTAAAACAAAAATTCAAATAATCAAATGAATCTGATATACCATCCAGCACTAGCCCCAAGACCAATTGTTCCCACTTAAGTAAATTACATACAATATTACTTAAAAAACACAAATATATAATTTCATTTTTTTTAAAAAAGACTGGGCACTGTAGTTTTTTGGCAAACTTTACTCAAAATGGAGTAAATAGTGCATTTCTTAGGGACTATTTTCACCTGTGGATTAATACACATTTGGTATTTACAGCAGCAGGACGGTATAGGTGGGAATGAGTTTAACTATAGTGGCTGTGTCCATGGTAATGAAGGAACATGTCAATGCAACAGTGTGACTGTTTTTGGACAATAAAGGAGGTATGTGCTACAGAGGAATAAGATATACCAGGCTTTGGATACAACTTGGTCCTACTTGTTAGTAAAATCTACACAATTTTGGTTTTGGTTTTTTATGGGATTTTTTGAGAGCAAGAAAGATATACAATATCGGCAGTCTTATCTTTGCAGGACTTGTTCATCATCGGTAGCCAAATTGATGCTTTAATCCGAATACAAATAAAAGCATCAACTAACCAAAAATATATCAATAATAAAATCTGCCACAAAACTGACTTTTTTTCTGGACTCAGACTTCATTTAATGCAAATTTGACCAGTTTCCGTTTTGCTTTCCTGATTCGATTGTTACAGTTTGTAAAGGAAATACTTGGATGGAAACCCAGCTGTACACACAGAGAGAGAGAGAGAGAGAGAGAGAGAGAGAGAGAGAGAGAGAGAGAGAGAGAGAGATGAGGCGGCGAGAGGGCAAGGAGAAGGGAAGGGCCTGGTGGTGTTTATATTAGCTGCTTGTTAACTTGACTGTGCGGACAGGCTGCAAACAGAACGCAGGGGAAAGAACAAGTTGTACTCTTTCTCTGTCTGCTTCTCTGGCTCCGGTTCAGTAAACGTCTCCCTCCTCTCCTCTCTTTCTTTCTATCCGTTTCTCCTCCTCCTCCCTCACTCTCTCTCTCTCCAGGCCAGAGCATAGCAACGTTTTTCCCTCCTCACACATACTTACACAACACGTGCCTGTCATTATTTGTCCTTAAAGCTACAGAGATCCGTTGTTCTTCTTTTATGTTTTTTTTCTCTTCGTTTTTTGAACATCCTATGATTCCAAAGCGATTTTTGAATAGAGCCACGTGCCGGCCAAGGTGGCTGATCACCGGACAGGTGAGGGGGAGGAGGAACAGGATGGGGGAGGGGGGTTAGGGATTCAGGTTGGAGGATAAGAGGGGACTTTGCTGGTGGTGGGAGGGAGGAAAGTATGCAGGGAGGAGGAAGATGTTGGATGGTGGAGGCAGAATAAGGTGAGCAGTTTGTGCAGATGGGAGCTTTAGTTTTACATTTTTTTTTTGCTCTGGAGGCAGATGTAATCTCACTGTTTTTGTTGAACCTCAGTGGGTGGAGCCAAAGAGTGTTTCTGGCTAAGGGATGTTGGACTGAAGCCCACTGGAAAGGCAAAGAGTAAGAAATAAATGAGGGGAGCTATTAGGATGTGTGCTTCTTCAGGTTAAGTTTTACATGAAAATACACATCTGCGCTCCTTGGTATTTTTTGGTTGGCCGAGTGCTTTCAAAAGTTGAGAAAGGTGTAACTTCTCAGGAAGGCAGTGAGTCATGTGAGACAATCAGTTGGACAATTAATAAGTTGAGGTAAAGAAACTCACCAACAATTTAGATCATCAATTTATCATTACAGTTTTAAACAGTGTTTTACATAACTCTGAAGTTAATATATATATATATATATACATATATCTCAAAATTTACCAAGGGATTAACTGAAAAAACAATGATAGGTTGACAACCTTAGCAGTCTGGTTGCAGCCTTAATGTGATTTATGTATTTCTGAATTTGGTTTAGGAAGTATCGTTACCAACCACAAACCACAACATCCCTGTTTCATGTCCAGCCTGAAACTTTTGTTGAATGTCAATCCCCACCTCGTCCTTTTTTCATTTCCTGTAATCACTCTCCTGTTGCTATCCATTAAAGGTATAAAATACCCCCAAAATACAATAATACAAACTCTACTCAATCTGTAGGGCTGCAACTACTGATTATTTTCACTGTCAATTAATAGTTTGGTCTAGAAGATATTTTTTACAGTTGAAATGTCTGTCTGTTTTTTTTTTTTTTTTTTGTACTATCGTGTATGAAAAGAGCAGCATCAAATCCTCACATTTGAGATACTGGAGTTGCAGTTTTTCAAAGCAGCTGCAGAATGGTTTTCTCTTGATTGACTATGAGCTCTAGTGATCTGCTTTTATTTGTCAAAACAAGATGTAGCCCAGGCATTTTATCACATATGGCAAAGCTTTTAGTTTATCTAGTTCGCCTAACTGACCTTCCAAGGTCAGACTAACTGCACTTGCTTGTATTGATCTTGGTCTGCCAATTATACCCTGCAAGATCATGAATGAATAAGAAAAGGCCCTCATATTCGAATCACTGTGGTTCTTTGACTCCACCAATTTAGACTTAACTTGACAACTGAGCTTGTTTCTGCCTCCACAGCAGCTTAGTTTGTATGACTAAACCTCCAATCTGTGCAGTGTGTCTGGGTTGTGGATATTGAAACCTTGAAGCCATAACTTTGCTGTAACGGAGAGGAGAGCAAAGCGCCAGTAAAAACAGAGGAAGCAGATAATGAGTCAGCTTTCTAGTTTGATACGAGCCACAGCGGCCAGCTAAAGCGTTATAAAAGAAAAAAACAGCTTCCAAAGGCTTTTCAAAACACGGAAAATGAAAATGTTTCTAGTAGTAGTATTTGAACAGTATTATACATTATTGTAGATGTGTATAAACTCCAATGGTACGCCAGTAGGTAGGTGGGTGGGTTTGTATGGCTGGCGTAGGACAGTAAAGCAAGGATTAGACAACGATATCAGGAACAGGAAGCACTAGGCAGTCATTGGGTCAGTCAGCATGACCAAATCATTAAACACCGACACTTCCTTTGGTTGAGATTTCAGTTCTAGATACATTCTAAAAAACGTCTGCAACAAGCTGTGTTGTCGGTAATCTCCCTCATCTTTGTTACAGAGATAATAGCTGCTTTCACTTGAGCCCAGCAGGCATTTTGTGTTCCCAGGCTTGTTTAAATAAACGCTCATTTTGTGGAGAAAAAAATGTGGCCTGCGAGAGAAGCTGAGGCATCAAATTAAATTTATCATCACTTAAGTATCTAGAGCATTTGCCAACCCTGGTTTTACTGACCTTAGGACAGCCTCAAACCACTTTCTTATTGGATGAAAAAGCAACCACAGAGGAAGAGAGACATCCTATTAACAGCATCCCGGTGTCCTTCTGGTTCCTCAAAACCACCTCAGGGCAACAATTCATCTTTGTCTTAAAATTTCAGAAATTAAACTTTTCCATCCAGTAGGTGCAGCACTTTCTTCTGTTCAAATCAAATTGGCTTGTACAACACAATTTATTTTAATTAATTATTTTTTGCTGGATGGTCCTAGCTTGCCTCCCTGCTAATAAATAGCTTTAAACATGATCTTTGCTCAGCTGAAGTTCTGAGGAACCCAGCCCTACTGGTGCAGTGATGTCTTTCCAATGAGTTTTACAACAGTGTCGGTACAGTAGACAGCAGCTGTGCGAATTATAGGAGAGGTTCCAAATGCCTGCAGCAATCAGTATTGGCCATAAACCAGCTTTTCAGCAGAAGTCTAGGTGGAATGCACCGCTGTGTGTAGGTGTGTATCCGACCTGCCATTACGTACACAATGCCCTCCAGCTTATTTCTGTGGTGTAGCATTCACGCCAACTCCAGGGGAAGAGGATTTTGCTTTCACACATGCTCACCACTTAGAAAACTGTATGGTTGTATATTAATCCATTATACATAATGTCTTAACCATGCAGTCTAAATGGCGAGCTTGCACAGAAGAACTTCCACCAGATCTTCTGCTGATATCAACACTGATGATTTAATCTGAGGCCAAAAAAAATGAAATTCCATGACTGATATTACAAATTAAACCCAGAAAAGAAACAACATTTCTAATCTGGATCATGTGGATATATCTGACCTGACAAGAGTTGCAAAATTCAAAGATCATCAGAGCACGTTTTGGGCTGTTAGCCAACACCCACACCAGCGTACCACGCAGAGGACAGTGATGCTTTGAAGTTGTATTCTAGTGGATATTGATAAAAAAGAACCTGCAAAAGAGTCCAGTCTACAGTATCTACGAAGCGGAAGGAGAGGGCATTGAAGCCACACTGTAAATATAGAATAATAACCAGTTTGTGTATGCCAAGGCTGCACAGTATCAAGGAGAAAAAAACATCTAAACTGCAATTTGCCTGACAAGGTACCACGGTGCTATTCTTGGGTTCAGGAACAGCAACTCACCTAACTACCTCCACAACTTTCTGTAGAGGAAATTCAGCCAAAAGAAAAAGTGATTTCTTTTTTTTTTTTTTCCACCTACCAGCACTGTGCAGCCTTAGCATTTGCTACTACATGTTAAGGCCGTAAATGTGAGGCCTTGTCTAATACCACTGTCTACAAAGTCAGGCTACTCTGAACATTGAATATTGAAACCAAGATTACATTTTTATGTCTTAGCAACACATGAATGGTTACAACCACCTGGTGGAGGATCCTGTGGGCCGTATTGATACTTCACCACATCCTCACTTCAAAACACAAGCTTTTGTTGCAGTTATTGTCGTTGTATGTGTTGTTGTGGTCAGTTTCCATGGGCGTTGTAATAACGGTAGCCAACGTAGAAGTTCAAATTCCTCCACCTGTCCTGTATATAAATGCTGCTTAACAAAATCAGCAGCTCCTTCAGACAACACTTTGCACACAAACCCTTGACTTTTAAAAGAGGGTTTTGGCCAGACTTTGCCTCTCTATGGCGAAAACAAGATGAGTGGAGGACTTATTATGTGAATCTTCTACGATGGCTACACCTAAAGGACTAAGGAGACAGAGAGGCTGCGCTGTCACCAGTAATAATACTCTCCTGTTGTTAGGGGGCATTTCACTCTGAGTAAGCTTATACTTCCTGATGCAGTCAGGACCACATATACATAAAAAACTAGTCATCTTTTACATTATAACCCTGTTATACCAGCTCTGGTGTATGTGTGTGTGTGTGTGTGTGTGTGTGTGTGTGTGTTTGTGTGTGAGAGAGAGAGAGAGAGAGAGAGACAGAGAGAGAGAGAGCTGTATGTTGTGTGTTCAGTTCAGCATTTGGCTTTTTCTGAAGGGGGTTTATATGTGTGAGTCTGTTTAACAAACCATCGCCAGCCCATACTGTGGGCAACAGGCTTTTCCTATGTGAAGCCCCTGTGAATGCAGATCTAGGAGATTTCAGGTTGTGTTTATGGTGGTAAAATGAACAGCGCCCCCTGCATTGGAGGAGGTCACATAACACCACAGCACATTTGACTAAACCCTATGGAGCTGGGTCGAACCAGGTTGAGATCTGGATTAAACCGAGCTGACCTAGACAGCGCTGGCAGCGTCATCTGACCTCCCCTATCTAACATTCTTCATCTTGAAAACCAGATTCGGAGCACGTGTATGTGTGTTTGTGTAGATAAGATGTAAATATGCTGCCTTGATACACAGATCTGTTCTTTGGCATGGTCACTTCAGAAGACCGGTGAGAAGCCGTCCATACAGAAAAAAACAGAGGAAGTAGATTGGACTTGCACCTCTATTTAAGTGTCTGTTCATCAGGCCTGGGTCAAGCAGCCCTTGAAATCACCTCCGGTACTTTATTTCACCCTAATTTTGAATCAGACGGGTGAGGTCTTAGCTGCAAGAAAGCGGAGAGAATGAAAATAAAGAATTTCCTTGTAGTTGACCACCAAGCCAATATCATCTGACCTGTCCTAGTCATCTGGTAACTCAAACAAGAGGATAAGCGTTAATTAATTATTGGTTGAGACTACTGAACCCAGGGCTGATGGTTGTATGGTCATACTGAGAGAAGGAACATGCTCAGTAGTAGTCGTGTAGGAGTTCAAACAGCGAAGCTTGCCAAATAAGGAAGTTTCTAGACATACACACATCACTTTGTGTATATATATATATATAGTATACGATATAAAATATGTATGTATATATATATGTATCTATGTCTTGCGTCGCTTTTTCGATAAATTCTTTAACCTTTTATTCTTTTTTTAAAGATTTTTTAACCCCTGAGAATACCATGGACTGCTTTAAGTACAAAATACAACTCTCTGAGAGAACAACAAAAAGTCTTTTTAAAAAACAAATTTACAAACAACTCAATTCAAGAACTTAAGAGCGCAGGCCTCTGAAGCTGATTATTACATTTTCATCATTCATCTAACAGGAGAACAGGTGCAGCAGAGCCATCAGTTATCAGAGCCTGTCCATGTCAAACGTGTAACCTGCTTTAGAGCTTAACAGAATAAAACAGTGTTGGGCATCTTACACTCGTATCATAAATTGCATAGATACACATGGGTAATATAAAGTATGACTAACTCATTTGTGTTTACGCGTGTTGCCTGAAAACTGCACGGTGCACTGTGAACCCTGGTGGCCTCATATAGTAACCACAAATAACTGCTTTTTAACAGCTTCACTACCTAGAAATAATCCAAAGATGTAAATACACTGCACAATGGATGCTCATGTTAACAAGCACAGTGAGTCAGTGATTGTTTTATATGAATGAGACATGTCAAAGGAGGTTTGAGTAACCTTCAAGTTATGTAATGGTCATTTCTAAGATGCTCATAAAACAAGTTTTTCCAATCTTTGGTCATGCGATGACACCTGAGCCAGCCAAGACTGTGCGTTGTGGTTGAAAGCTCCAAAAGCTACTAAATGGACCTTTGAGTTGAGATTATTTTGTCACATTCTTTGTCCAGTTTTCTCTCAACAATTCATCAAATGTCCAATGAGGACTGTCTGTGACAGGGAGGCTCTTGTATGTTTGCACACATTTGTTATTTGGCACAAAATTTAGGCCGATTTTTACACAAGAAACTTGAATATTGAAGCATTAGTAATTCATACCACTGACCTGTCCACTGACAGAGGAAACTACACAAAATACAAAAGTTGTTTTACCACCAATCTAAAAAGCAGTTGGCTAGCAGGATTATGTTTTATTTTCTCTGTTTTTCCTCTCCATGTGTATCTATTGTTGTGGTCACAGTGTAACCTGGCCAAACTCTGTTTATCGATGGCTCTGGACTGCAGGCGATCTAGTTGGTGGGGGCACATAACAGTAGGCAGCTCTTTGCACTGATAGTATGGTGTGGCTCTGCTTTGCTATCTGTTGCAGATGCTTTGTTGATTAATGGCAAATGCTGCATTTACATCCTTGTTTCAGGCACTAGAAAATTGTTAAGGTGACAAGGAGCCCAATGCTGGCCACACTCAGTAACCAATCCAACGGGATTTCCTTTTGGTTTGATTGTTACAAATCCGATTGAGAAAACGACTGATTGATCTTCTTACTGATTGTTTGGTTGAGTGATAAGGTTGAGGGGCAAGGGGGGTTAAGGAGCTGTAGGGGCGCAGGGCAAGCGACAGAAGGCACAGAGTTTCTACAATGAACTTTCTCCAAACATTCAGACTAAAAAAAATAAAATAAAAAAAACCCAAAGAACTCAGAATTAGGAAGAATTTGAAAGCAGCTGACAAAAGTCAGATCAAATATTTCGAACGGCTATGATGTGAGCAAAAGGGATTTGCTTATAGTAGTATGTGTGTCAGTATGTCTGTGTTTGTGTCTCTGTGTGACAATCTGAATGAACACCAGGGTTGGGGTCAATAAACTGGCTATTCAAAAACTGGAGAAGCTGGAAATCTTTTTTTTGTCTTTTTTTTTTTTTTTTGCAGATAAATTGGAGAATGGCGGTTTTAGTGTACATTTTACAACTGAGTCAACATGATGAAAATTGACCCCAACCCCGGATGAACATCTATTATACACACACGAGTGCTTACATTACAGCTCTTTCGACTAGCTAGTTGTGCTTTTCAAGGCTGAATACATGTTGTCCCATGTCACCATCTGTACATATTCAGACCAGCTCTGGTGTGAAATTGTCTTTCCACTGAACATATTCAAGAAAACAAGGACTCATTGGATGCATCTCAGGCCATAAAGACCAAGAGCAAAGCGGACCCTGAAACCAGCTTGAATAATAACAATAATGCCCCAAAGTGTTTGTTCCCAAGTCTGGCAGATACCACAGACATGAGGCCAGAAATGGGTACTTCGACACCCAGAAACAAAATGAATCTCAAATACAAAACAAGAGAAAGACTAAGGGTAATGTTTGTTTCCTATTTGTTGAACATATCGCATCTTGTGGTAAGCTAACGACAAACTACGGTCCGGTGGAGAAGCTTTACTGTACGACAGACAAACAGCTACATTCAAATTCACCCCAAAACAAAGCAGGTAAGAGCTGAAGAGATTTTCCACGTTAATGTGACAGGGATTTGGTTGAACAAAGCCATACAGCCATGTTTTGTAGACTGTATTCTGGGCACAGATGGAGAAACAATTAGCCAGCGGGACTCTGCTTGGATAACTGTGTGTGTGTGTGTGTTTGTGTGTTAGTGGGAGTCTCAGTGCTTTAAGACGCCAGCACGCTCCTTCTCAGCAGGTCCTCGTTCCCAGAATGCAACTGCGGCAAGCGGAGTTTGCGTCCGCCAGAGCGTGTGTCCGTATCACTCTGCTCGCCATCAGAGAAGTACCCGTCAGTTTCGGCAGCGTCCAGCAGGGACGTGTCCTTTCCTGTGAGTGGTAGGTCCACAGACTCCAGCCCTGCTATGCTTCCACCTCCACTGAAGCCCCTCCCTCTGGATTTACCGTGGCGGGACAGACGGAGCCGCGGAGCCCCGCCACGGAGGATCGCCCCTGTGTCAGGCACTGTGACCCCAGGGCTTGAGGCCGGAAGTGGAGATGAGCTTGCAGTGAAACCAGATCCAGCCCCTGATGCAACACCATTCCCTGTGTGGATGCTGTCCCAGCCGGGGTCCTCTGAGATATGACAAGAATCCATTTTGGAGATCGGTGGCTGCGGCGGAGGGTCCCTGTGCAGGTCAGAGCTCCTGGTTTGGTGGTGATGAAGGTGGTGGTGCAGGGCCTTGGAGGCGCCCCTGGACCTTTCTCCTTTGCGGCCCACATGGCTGGGCTTTTCCTCCGCAACGCTCGCCCAAAGGCTCTTAGCAGTGGAGGGGCTGCAGGCAGCGGAGGCAGCCGCTGCAGACAGGAGTGTCTGGGGCTGGGTGGGGCTGGTGGATTGCGGGTGTCCACGAGCACGGGGCTTGTTGCTCCCTCGCGGTTTGCGGCCCAGCTGGGGTGTTTTCCAGGTAGACTGCATGGAGTTCTCCATCATAAGGTTTAGCAAGCTTTCCTCGCCTTGCAGGAGCTGGATGAGAAGAGAACAGGAGAGGAGGTGAGACAAGGAAAGACAGGAATTGGAGATGAAACAGGAGCGATGAGAGAGGAAGAATTAAAAGGAATTTTAATAAAAAAGGAATGGTTTCAGACAAAATGTTATATCTGGAATTTTGCTTGTCGATCAATACAGCAATAAGTTTGCCTGTTACTTGGGTTTCTGGTTTTTAAACCTCACATTCTTGCCCGTAATATGTTTCAACAAAAACTCCCCACCCACCACCACCTTTTGAGCAATAGATGTTCATCAGATATTCAAGCTTTGAATGACAAAGCTAACATTCTGATGGCATTTTACGTTGTTACATATATGTTTCTGTTGAATTGTTTGTTTGAATTGTAAAATTCAACTTCGGGCCCTTCTTAAAACTCCCTTCTTAAGGATATCAGGTTTCATATAAACATTCTTTTTAATTAAAAATTACAGTGTTCATGTGTTGTTTTGTTCCTGAACAAATCCTCAAACAATGGAGTTATATCATGCATACTGGTTGAAGGCCCCTGCCAATCAATACACAAACAGCACATTCCTGAGGAGAACAGCAGGTCAGCTACAGTGCAGCTCTGCTCTGACCATGAGTTCTTTCTTAAAACTGATCAACCCACAGTGGAAAGTGAGCAAAACACACACACACACACACACACACACACACACACACACACACACACACACACACACACACACACACACACACACACACACACACACTCAAAACTCTGCTTATGTAAAGATTCAATCTAAAGAGGCAAAATAATTCTAAATAAAAGGTGGTTTCAAGTGTGGAGGCTTAAGTCTTTTCTGTGGGTGTGTGACGAAAGTGGGAACTTTCGATGGTTTTCAGTGTGGGAAACTATAATGTACTACAATAAAATGGAAACTCTTCAGAATTATTCAAAGTTATTGTAGAAGATACACCCAAGTTTTAATATAGTGCTAACAGCTCAAGTCAGTTAAAAATCACAAATTTACTTGTTAAAAGTGCTATCAGAGCAAGAGGGAACACATGCAGAAAAATAACAACAGTGCTCCATTTTACATGTAAACATTAACGTGATAGTCTCAAGGTAAAGTCATTAGATTGAGCAAATATTTTGATTTAGCTTATGTGTGGAAAAGTAATGTTAACATGGAACATTTTCAGTGCACAAACGTGCAAAAATTTCTTGTGTATTCTGTCCTTGTACAATACAGGCAGTATTAGCTGTTGCAATTGATTATAGCAGTTATTAAGTTTTTTAAAAGTTTACTTCCCACCTACACATTTTTCTCTCCCTTTTGCCCCCTAGTCAAGATTTTTAACTAGGAACTTCATGCAACTTTGGATGTCCGTTTCAATAACGTCTATAGGCAGGACAGTTTCTTATTTGGCTCCTGGCAGTCAGTTTTGTCCACCAGTGAAGTGGACTGGGATTCAGTTCAAGAGGTGATGGACTGTTTGACTTTTGCAATGTGTGCTGCCATTCACTGTCAAGAGCCGAACTGCAGCTGTCTTATGTATTCCTCCTTTAACTGGTCTGGTCTGTGTGCTGTTTGCCACTGAAATTAAGTTCAGTTGGCGGATCACTTTTTATTTTGAAGGTACAATAAAAGTTAAAATCCACAGTTGAATTCAATCCGTTGCTGTATTATCAAAAGTAGCTCTAAAGTATGTATTAGTTATCATTCAACTCAGAAATAGTCGAGGCATTACTTTGCTGGCCTCCCGCGACTGAAAGCCCTACCTGGTCGGAGAGCAGGCTGCCGCTCTTGTCCCGATGTTGGGCACCCAGGGCCCACTGGCTCAGCATGTCATCAGCGGTGATCTGAACCGACTGCGCGAGCCAGCTGTCGAACAGAGAGTTGTCCAATGGGAAGGACTTTGACAAACCTGAAAGAAGGGGAAGGAACATAAGCAGGGAGGAATGCGGGGAGGAAGAGATGGATGATATCGAGACAGAAACAGAGGGAGAGAGTGAGCAGGGGTGGCAAAAAGCCGTGGGAAAAAATTGGTAGGGATGAAGGAGAGAGAAGGGGGAGAAAGACAAAGCAGACAGGTGAGGGGTGCTGCACATTTTTCAATGCAAGATCATTGTACCAAACCTTAAATCACACAATTCTGTTAAATACAGGGTTAGCTCAGTCAGCTCACTCTGTCAACAGAAAAAAAATCTGTCTTAAGTTGCTGTTAATGCAAGCCAAACATTTCTTACTGCTGCAGCTTCACATTAAAAGCATTTAACTAAAGAAACTTGAGTTTGCTTTACTATGAAGTAAGTAAGCTGTTAGCTGAAGAGCTGCACACCTTCAAATTCTCAGTGAGGTAACCAACTAAATTCCCTGTACCCTGCTGTCCGCACACTACAGCTCTATGGAGAATAGTCAATTACTGCCCGACTTATTTATAAATGACAGTAGTTCGTTTTGCTGCCCCCAGAATTTTAGGAACTGTAGTAGGAAACGACACTTACCGTTACCACCAGTAACTATAAGTGTCGCCAGATCAACCACTTTTAAGGGACGTACTTTCACGGGTGTATTTGTCCCAGTGGATTAGCTAACGTTACATGCCAGCTATACCAGCTATACCTATATTTCAATCAAACAAGTGCTAGTGATTGTTGGAAAGTAGAACTGTTGAAAGACTAACAAAGACGGTTTTCAGCCGCAGTGCCCATTGTCTTGGTCTGAGATGCTGGTTCTCTAGTGCGACATCTAGCGGGAAGTGAATTTCATATATAAAGTTTGAATCCTAATTAAAGATTATAAAGACAAACTTCTCAATTTGGATGACTTTTCCAAAGTTTAACAGTCTTAGCATGACTCTCAAGCTAAATATTGCAAAGATGATTGGTGGACAAATCCGGTAAAATCTACTCACAAAAAAAAGGATGCATATGATGACAGCATAACGCATCCATACAGCTACTGTCTAAACAGTACAGAGCTGTTTGAAATCACAGCGTATTCCACTTGTGTACAATAAAGCAATGTAATAGTTTCCTCAATCTGACCTGGTGGGAAAACATTAAAAAGCAAGTGGAGGCTGATATCCTTGTTTGTTTTATGTTAATTATACCAACATCTCAAAATGAATATAATCAAAACTGTAATGTAACACCTCCAAATTGATGTTAATCTCTCACATAGCACCTCTAAATGTTAGTTTTTCCATTTTGCCCTAATCACAATTCTAAACGGAAACACAGAGCCAGCTGTAGATCTTTTAGAAAAAGAGAGAGAGAGAAAAACAACTTGACACACTGACATTTACAGTATGTAGTGATAAACTCCAAATCCAAACATAGTCTTTCTGTTGCTTCATCAATAATGAACATATAAACCCATGTTACAGCAGAAATCCTGTTTCCTGTCTCATTCCCAACACTGTGGTGTCTCTCTGTGTGTGTGTATAATTAGGAGATTTTCATGGCTCCTTTTCTTTCATTGTGGGCTGTGAAAGTGCTGCCAAAGCACTGCGTGTCTGTCTGTGGCATTTTAGTCTTTCTTACTCTGACACACAAACACACGCACACACAAACTCATCTATACGCACAATGCAGGGAATACAGCGAGGCTTAAGGAGAACAGAGAATGGGCGGGGGGATCCACTAGCTCAGGCACTTTTTCTCTCCTGTGCCCATATTTTGGCTTGCCAGTCTTTCACTCCTTATATCTTTACATCCTAACATTCAGAGGCAGGAGAGCCGGGGTTAGGGGCGGTTTGACAGCATTTAATTGAATCGGAATCCAGTATCTTTTTTCTGAAACCATGTCAAATTCATCCATTTGATAATGTTAACTAGTAAATAACTTAAAGTTGTTAGATAGATTACAAGTTAGTTATTTAGCTAAATCACTCCCTGAATGTTTGGCACATTACTTCATTGCTGATAAAAAATAAAAGGATGATTAAACAGATATTTTTCAAATTTGAAATCTGAAATGCAATGTCCCAACTGTAGCTGTAAGTTAGCTAGCAATAGACACACCGACCACCAAAGTGTGTGCGAGATCACCCCTTAAAATCAAGAAGGCCTTGTGACCCCCCCATGACCCTTAAGTTGGGAACCACTGATCTAGAAAGATCTAGATCTATCTAAAAATAGGGACATCTTGTGTTCTTAATTAGCCATAAACAACCATAGACCTCTGCATGAGAGCACTGTGACTCTGTCATGGCGAACAACTTCCTCTTAACAACCCACAAGTCCATAGATAATGTTGACCAAAACTTGCACACAAACACATTATGAAAAATACCGACAAGTGTATGCAGATTTTTCTGGTCTCAGATTCTTTCTCTCTTTCTTGTCTCTGTCGTTCAGCCTCACTGTAAATCTTCAGTGCCTATAATGATCTGCCAAGCAGGACAGCAGGAGGTGCTGTTAGGGTGGCTTTAACACCAGCAATCCTCCCCACACACACACACACACACACACACACACACCCCGAGCTGGTCGTTTCCATGACGCAGCATGTCTCTGCAGGAGTCGAGAGAGCTCTGAGGGAGGGAATAGGTGACAGAGGGGAAAAAAAAGAGGCTGTGAAGAAGTGTGAGGAAGACAGGAGGGGGTAATAGAGGAGAAGAGAGTAGCAGAGTTCAGAGAGAGGAAGGTAGGAGGGAAACCTGCAACATGCCACTCTGTAGTCTGTAGCTATTTTCAAATAGCATCACATACGGTCCATCCTAACATCATTGTTTACTATACTACAGCTGGAAAAACACAGCAACGAGACTACAGCCACGCTACCAGCTCTCTGAAGCTGTACTGAGACACAGCAGTTAAAAGCTTACATGCTCACAGTGACTGGCTGATGTTTAGCAGATATAACATGTACCATATTCACAATCATAGTATAGCTTGTTAGCATTCTGACATTTGCTAGTTAGCACTAAATACAAAGTACAGCTGAGGCTGATGGGAAATTTTAACTGACTGATCACTAAATCACTTCAATTCATCCTGAGAGGCACATGAATGCATAAAAAAGACAAGGGTGGGTTTCTTTGTGGAATTGGTCTAAAAAATGTGTATTGCAGAAAAATACCAGTAATTAATAACAATGGATCGCTTTCTTTCCGGCTTAAATATGCCGGAGGAACCAAATAATAGTTCCTACTGATAGTGGAGCTGTATCTTTTAAATCAGATGACGACACTGACTCCTCCTCCTCCTCCTTCAGCTACAGCTAACATGTTGAACAAATGGGGATACTGTAGGCTAATGCTATGTATCAAAAGGTGCTGCTGCCGTTAAAGCCGTCTAAAGCTCTTGTACAAGGTGACAACAACAGTTTGGGGAAGCAGTGCCAGTGCACGCTAGTGTTACGGCAACAAAAAGCCCCAGGATGGCATTACAGAACAGCTGATATTGTAGCAGCAAATCATTCGCTAGCCAAAGCTACTAGGGCAGTGCCGGGTAAGGAATTCACTACCAGCAGGACAGGGCCAAGACCAGGCCTGTGCATGTGAGAGAGCGTGTGTGTGTGTGTGTTGCGAGGTAAACTCTCACTACAGTCTGATGATTGTTCTTGGGTCTGCCTGGAAACTCCAGCAGAAAGACAGTGATGGAAACAGCGAGTAAATGTGCAGGAGGCACAAAAGAGCGATCAAAAGACACATCAGAGCAATGAAGGAGAGACAAGAAGTGCAGCAGGCAGAAAAAGAGAAAACTGAATACCTGAATAAAGGAGGGAAATCACAGAATAGGACACAATAATGGCAACCAGAGTAAAAAAGCTCAGCACGAATCAACTGAAATCCACCTGTCAGAGTTATTCTCTACAACAAAAGAGACATTTTACTTTTCTGTCTCTTACCATATTGTCAAAATGATCCCACACAATTCTAATCTGTAATTTGGCCTTATTATTTTTTTGACTACCTGAATGAAATGTAAAATATTCAGATTTTCTTTGCTCTGTTTCAACTGCCTCATACACCTTAATAGGGTTTAAAATCCCAGTTATTACGAATCAGCCATGACGTTTGGAGCCTGTTGTGTTTTCATTCAGAATGAAAGAACACAAGCGTCTGTGGAGAGACACAGAAATTCAATGAAAGTACAAATAAAAAGTCACCATGCAGGACACAAAGGTAGCTATTCCCTCAGTAACAACGGCCTGAAAAACACCAGTATGCACCGCAGCCGAGACTTGTAGTGCTCTGAGTGAGGGACACTTTTCTCAACCTACCTACCAATGGTGAGAACTCAATGCTCCCTTGCTTTTACAGTCACTGCCAGACACAAAAGTTGAACAAAGGGAGTCGCACACACAAAAAACGCAAAAAACATGAACCTGCATCAACTTTCGCCTCAATGCTCAATGCTGTTGTGTAACGTGAACAGAGAATTTCTTTTTGAAAAGTGCTATTTATTGTTATTATACATCATAAATCTGCAGTACCTATACAAAGCCTCCACCTGAATTTGACCTCTCTCATTGTAGTCTGGGTTAGAGGTTAGACACATACCAAATTTACTGTGCAGATGATTTGTTTACTTCTCTCACAGGTATTATTTCAACCACAGTGTGATTGCATATGCATAAACTTGCTAGAATGTCCTTGAGTATTCATTTCAGTCATTTTCACAGTGGAATAACACAAGGGCTGCTCAGAAAATCTCATTCCTCTTAGACGATCCACTGAAATCAGTAACTGTAGTGAATAAACTCTTAGCGGGTAGCACTTTCAGAATTATGTTGCATTTCATTTATTCAATGGATAGTTTAAAAAAAGGTTCCAGTAAATGTAAATTTGTCTAACAACACTCTGATTACACTGGATTCCCGACTGAAATTTGTTATGGATCTCAGTTTTAGGGATGAAACGCCTCAGTGCCTGTGAGGGTGACACCAGGAAGATTACACAACAATCTCCCCTTTTCCAAATCACCACTGGCATATGGGCCCCACTAATAAACAGTGGGGATAAGGGACAGTACATCTGAGACGGAGTTCTGGTACATATCTGTCTTCTTGATCCCAGAACACTAAGAGGAAGACAAAGCCCTGGGAGTCAGGACCAGACCCGACAGAGAACAGATGGCCTGACACACAAACACACACACTGAGACTGTGAGATATGAACACATACGGCATGCAAAAACAAACACACAGATGACACACTGAGACAGGAACGATATATATATATATATATATATATATATATATAACACTGGCAAAGGAAAGCATGCATGCACGCACACACAAATGCAGACAGATGATACGATTGCACACAACAAGAGTACACCACATACACAGAAGGGCTTGTTTGTCATGGAAACACCATCTGAGGGATGATTTCCCAGCATCTATTCAACATCAGGTTGCAGTCCTTATCCCTCATCAGTCAGATGGAGAGACCGAGTCAGGGAAAGAGAGGAAGAGAGATGACGTGAAGATAAACAGAAAGAGGTAGTGTTATAACACAGAGCCAGTATAAGAGAGGGGGAAAAAAAAGAGACAGATTCACAGTGAAAAACAGAGGAAAACTAAAAAAGATGAATAGAAAAAGAGAGGAAGATAATATCAGAACAGGAAGCAAGTGAGGCAAACTACTCTCCTGTCCTGTGTTATCATCCCTCTGTTTATTGATCAAATTCACTTTGACAGGAAAATACTGTTGGCTTGGCGACCCTCAGCTCTGGTTAAATAAGGAAATGAGAGAAAGTCCTGCGTCATTGCTGATAGTCACTGTGTGTGGGTGAAGAGCTCAAAACATCTCTGCCGGTTTGTATCTTGATTGTATACTAATACACATATAATGGACATTGTATAAATGCTGCATATTATACTGTGTATATGCACTAGAGTTTGACCAAATCCGATGTTTAATGACTGACACTGATGTATTATAAATATTTAAAGTTAACATTTACTTCCTTGGGAACATAAAACTATATTGCATATGAGTGGACTAAATACACAAAGTAAATGGCTTGACTAAAAACCTGAAAATAGAACCCTTCATCTGAATCAATTCTGCATTGAATTGTGACACCAAAAATGTAAGTAGAATCAAATTATCAGACTCCCAACAATTCCAACCCCTAACAGCCAATACAAAGGGTGGCTAAAATTACAAAAAATAACTGTATGTTGCTCAAAAGTGGAACTGCCTTTTGGGGAAAGTTATTTTAAGTTTTCTGAAACTGCAGAATAAAATCAATATACAGGTCTAACAGTAACGTTAAACAACTTCCCATCAATGCAGGAGACTTAAACTAACAGTCCTTCCACTTACAAGCCTATTTCCCAAAACTCTGCAGCTGACACCCAAAGCCAAAACTCCAAACTCCTACAAGTGGAAACTGAACCTTTGCGGACGTGTGGCTGGATTTTATGTTACAGAAATGTTAACAATAGAGTAAGGTTAAGCTTGGCTGTATATAATTCCTACCAAAACGCTATAATCCCACAAAGGCAGAAGCCCATTTCTTTATCGACAGAGCAGCTTCAGGTTTCATCCTTTGATGACAGCATGAAGTCTTTGTTGGGTGGTTTTTCTAGCTTTGAGCAACGTTCTGTCATGTTCGTTTTCTGAGATCACAGGAAGGACCAGAGCTCCTCACATTTTACATGTTGCTGTAGAACTGCTATCAGTGTGCCAATATGTCCTGTAAATGTATTTGAATACAAATGTATTTTATGTTGATGTATTCCTTCTATTCACACTTCATTAAGCTGCAGGACTTCACCTCTCACCTCTCTTTTAGGATCTTTACATGTGAAAAAAAAAAACATAATTATCCATCATTCACTTGCGTACATGAAAAAGAGGATAAATGATATTAAAGAACACAGTCATTCATTTAGGCTCTCAGATATTAATCATTTACAGTAATTGTCTGTGTAGCCAAAGCTTTTTACAGAATGTCATTGCAGAAATATTCCTAACTTATTAGATCTGGGTACATATAAACAAGGATTATGCAAGGCTACAAATCCACCCACTTGATGTCCTACATATAGAAGCTATTCACAGCGGAGGAGATTTTTTTTTTTTAGAGGAAGCCTGAAGATATGGAGGACTTTGTTTTCCATTTTATTCACCCACACAAACATAGAGTATATCACCAATTGAGTCTTTTTTCCTCTTTATTGTTTGCATGTTAATTATTTATTTCCTTATACAATAAAAACTTGAATAACATTACTTGGTAGGTTTTTCCGTCATAAACTTTAAGTACCCTTATTTAGCATTTATAAGGAGTATCTAAACATAATAAACTGGATTATAACACACTATAATGTAGTTGTAAGCAGATGTAAGTGTAATTTATAATAAAGGAAGTAGGAGGAAGCTGTGTCTAAACAGGTAATGAATAACAATACTTTATGCTTCGAGTGGTTATGTAATTTAGGAGGGAAACCTTTCCAAAATAAAAGCATGAAAGCTATAACCTTAAAGAGAGGAAACACTCGGTTTGATTCTGACAGCGTGCACTGGTGCTGCCACGACCGACAGCACCAAATCTCATCAAACTGTCACAGCTCTACTGCCCCATGAAGCAGCTGTATCTGAAAAAAATAAACTGAGGATGTTTTTAGGATGTCAGGAAATATGACATTACGTGAGCTACCGACACATCCAAGAGAGCCAAATTTCAAAACAAGCCTGTCTACCACAATGAATACAGATATAGAGGTAGACAGATGGACATGAACAGGGGGGGATGGATATTCAATTTAAAATCTAAAACTCCCATGTTTCTGAATAGAGACGCCTTGGCATCTGGATCCATGATTTGACACATCAGTCAACACATTTCCACCCTCGCTAACATGGACCTGGATTATTTCCTGAGAAACTCGAGCTCTCAGCCACAAAAAATAGTCGTCTCCAGGCCAAACATGTCACTTCTGTTCAGTGTGGAAAGTAAAAAATAACCCTCTCTCACTGCTTAGTGATGGACAAACTGCTTCAGAGTACAGTATCTGTTTGACTTCTATGAGGATGTCTGAGCATTGAAATGTTAATTTGCACCCCAACAGTCAGGCAGGTGGCTTGTCTTGACAACTTAAAAGCTACAGATTCAATCACCACAGCCGCCAGTGTGTCTCCATCAACAGTCTATCTTGTGTCCTCGAGCGAGACACTGAGTCTTTATCTGCTCGCTCACTTCAAGTCGCAGTGGATACGAGTGTCAGCTAAATGCCTGTAAATTGTCAATGTTACGAACACATATCTACATACATATAATCGGCGTGCTCAATTTCCATTTAATATCTGTCTTCTGAGAATCATACGTAGCTGTAATGACGGGTGGTGGGGGAATGGATCACCTTCTAGCAGGACAGACAACCATTATCATCCATCCACATCTCACTAATGATGAGGATTGGCAGTGACAGGCCCTCTCTCCCTTATTCTAACGGCATCTCTCTCCCAGTCGCTCATTAATGACAAAGATTGACGCTGACAGAGCTTCTCTCTCTCTTTTTTCAGTTTTACCATCATGTCTATGCCTGTTTTCTCGTCCTCTTATCCCCAACTTTCACTCCCTTTTACCCACATAAAAGTTTGGATTAGTGATCAAATTGTTTCCATTTTGACAAAACACAGGGCAAAGATGTATTTTGCAACTTTACTTTACAAAAAATACCATATCATAGTCAGATTTCTCCAATTGATACCACCACAAGACCAGACAGGTGTATTGTACGTGTGCAGGCAGTATTGTGCTTTCTGTATATTCCCCATAGTAACTGTGTACATTATTCTCTGCTGGGTCCATCGGTCTTTCATAGAGAGCATGGATTACTGTGAGCAGAAGCTTTGTAGTGGAAATGGATTTGCAAGATGTGTTACTGAAAATTAGATGACTGAGCCTCTTTTCAACATTCTTCATGTTGTCTTCACCTTTAACAATCTCCACAGGCAACACAAACACTAAAGCATGCAATACTACAGTACCAATGAGCCTCATCACCTGCTCTACTGCACTGTTGAAAGGTTTTTGAAATCAGGGAAGCCCCGGATGATTGTTTTTCTTTTAGATTGATCATTTACTTAAAAAAAAAAAAATAAGTTTAAAACTAAAATAAAGACATTTACATAAATGACTTGCTCATCCCTGTATCTTTGGTAATTTTGAATGAATAATGCCCGTTTTTTAATCTTACTCTTTATAGGATGGTTTAGAGGTTAGTCTCTCAACTATTGGACTACAGCTCAGTTCCCAGGATGATTCTAACTCGTGCTGTACCTCTCAGATGGACGTTCGGCAGTCCTACAGGCTAAAGCAAGGTGATTTAGTTATTACATGAGAGCTGAGAGGAGGTCTGCATAATTTACAGGATGACATTTTTATAATATCCAGTCTTGCTTCATCTCTCTCTCTCTCACTTTGTTTGCCTCTCTGTCTCTGAGTGATGTTACACTGCCAGATTGATGCATCAGATCAGACCTGCTGGGCTAAGCTGCAGTCAACTCCTATTAAAGATTTTATCGTTGCATCTGACACTTGATCTACACAGAGGAACACACAGAAAAGGTATGACAACACTGATGATGGAGGCATGAAATCTGTGAAAAAAAGGAAAAGGTAACACGCCAAGCATGGACCACATGCTGACCATAGCAGATTATAACAGTTTTTTGTCAAAGGTTGCAGCACTCTTGATGCATCAATAATTTATTGAAGAGTTTCCACAGGTAAAGTCTTTATCAGCTGAAACAGAAACAATATTAGAGATTTTCAACCTTTATAATGTCTTGCTTGTGTTGTTATTGCATTTTGCCCTTTTGTAAAGCAAAAGGCTGCTGCAAATAAATTATTGGTGCATCAAGTGTACAAATGTGCTGCAAGCTTTTTGTCAGCAGGATCTTTCATATGGACACACAAACACACACACACATATGTGGCATACGTTCAGCCAATGAGGTGCATTTGATCAGTTTGCAAACACTGCAGGGCGTACACCCACCCACGCACGCACACACACACACACACACACACAAACATACAATGTACCTAGCTCTTTTAGCAGGGAGCCGTTCTCTGACTTCAATCTCTCCTTTTTCTTCTCAGGACTACTCTTCCTCCTCTCCTTCCCTTTCTCCTTCACTCCATTCTGCTTCCTCTTTTCTCCCTTCTGGGTTTTCTCTGCAGGGAGACACAGAAGGGATTTAGTTGATTTATTCAATTTAAGCTTGATTTAGATGGAAAGTGTCACTGAGCCTGGGGAACTTCTTCCTTTCAGGTGGTTTTGAGTGAGAAAGTAGCATACAAAAAACATTCAAGACGTATAGATATAGTGGGGAAAAAAAGCCATACTAATCAGTTATTGAAGTTTTTCAGAATATTTGTTGACATTTTAGGAAATAGTTTTATTTTCTTTACAGAAAGCTTTACAAGACTGTAAAAATGTGTTTGACATTTGGATGTACACAGTTTATAAGGCAGAGGGAGGAAATAAAGATGGAAGAATAAGAAAAACAGCAGAGAAAAGACTACATTGGCCTGAAGACGTTTCCACACATGAAAGATACACTCATTGATTGTGTTTGATTGTGTTATAGCCCTCTAGAATGTACTCTTCATCTCCTGAAACACAAGTACATGAAGAGCTTGTGACTGACAACTTAAAGTCTGATTGAAAAATATTATTACAGGACATCATCCATCTGAAGTAATCCTCAAAGGCTTTTAAAGGTTGTAAGCCAGTTCATGGTTGCAGAAAAGGTGTAATTGGCTAAATGTGACTCTCCTCCTGATGAGGTTTGGTGATACACAGCAGTAGTTCATCTTCACACATTTACACTTCTGCTCTACCCAGATAAAACCTAAATGCCTGGGATGCATGATAATTCTTCTTCTAAAGGTTGTTTAGTATTCTAGTTCAAGTTTGAGGGTGTAAGGCTGTCAGATTCAAGACCCATGTGTGCTTGGTGAAAGATACCTCAGTTAACCTCAGAGTTAAAGCAAGAAAACAAAGACCACTCATGGTGTTCGCGGCCATCTCTGTGTGCGGATGCACTGTGTTTCGTGTTCTTTTATCTCTGTTAGTAAAAATCCAACAGTCTACTCCACCTTTCAGACTTTTTTGAAAAGAAAAACCGCAACACTGTCGAATACCCTGAGGAAAGAGACCACTTATATACTGTATGTATAGAAACACAAACACATCAGTTGTGTGTTAGTCTTCACACACACACACACACACACAGTATGACATGTAACAGAGCCCTGCAGAGCGCCTCCCTGCTGCGAGCTGTCCTCTCACTCCAGGAGACTTCAGTCTCACCCTCCAGCTGAGAATGTGGAAGGTAACACACCAAACACTGATACATATATACACATGATCAAAGACCAAAAAAAGGGAACAAAAGCGGACGGTGTAATGCAGTCTAATACATTAGTCCTGCAATAAATACTAACTTAACAAAGGTTTCAATGTTGCTGTATTTTAAACTGTTATCAACATGGTAGTTTAATATAAAATCCCATATTTCTTTATAACATTAATGCAGCTAAATTAATGGTATAAAACGAAGCTATACAGCCTGAACAGTTTCTGAATATTTAGTTTACTTTTGTTAACAAACCACTGTAAATAGGTACAATGATGAAAATTAAAAATTAATTACCATCTATCTGGCGCAGGAGTCAGCGGCATGACGAGGGGGAAAGTAGGTAAGAAAACCACCACATTCTATATCAAATTTGAATTTAATCATTACAGATTATTTTAATTGCCTAACATTATAATGTATAGCCAAATCCAATTTTCCAGATAACTAAATTACAGTAATTCAGTTAGGGCTGCAACAAAAAATTTGTTTTTCATTATCGAATAATTGGCGGATTATTGTCACGATTAATTGACTAATTGTAAAGCGCCGGTCACAAGTTTTCTAAAGCCCAGGGCACCATTTTATTATTGCTTGTTTTGACCAAAAAGTTCACATTGGAGAAGCTGGAGTCGTGGATGCTGTTTTTCCTTTAGATATTACCTTAATAATTAATCAATTATCAAAACAGTTGCAGTTAAAATAGTTTATGACATGATTCTACTACAGGAAGAATGATTGTTTATAGTGGAGCTCTGCATTTAACACAAACACATGGACGCTTAACACACACACACACACACACACACACACAGTGTACACACAGTGTACACACAGACACACAGCATGTAAGGAAACGATGCAGTCACACTCCACTGACTTACACATACGGCACAGTGATGATCTCTCTCAGTCTCTCATTCTGTGACATGGGAAGCCCTTATTGTTGGGATGTCTTGTTGTTACAGACTCCTGCTGTTTACACAAACACAGAGTCCTGACTGCATGGCTCACTAACTCTCCTGCTGCTGTGTTTATATACTGTATGTATGTGTGTGTGTGTGTGTGTGTGTGTGTGTGTGTGTGTGTGTGGGCGTGCACTGTTACAGCAGGTGGCACCTGCAAGTTCATTACAGTTATACTGGAGTTTAGAAAAGTGATTGTATTTGATGATCTGACACCTACAGAAAGTTTATTAGTAAGTGTCTGTAAGAAATAGAAATGTAGGCCTCATTACTTTTTGCCTTTAATCAATAGTGACAGCTGAAGAGTGACACATGGGACACTTAAAATGTCTTTTAAGATGTTTATTAAAAATATATTTATCTAATTAAGCTGGCTATTCAAAATAAGGGGGACATTCAATTATATATAGCCATAATACAAAAAGAAAAATCCCAAAATGTACATGACAAAACTACCATTTATTATTTTTAATTATCCTGATGTGCAGTATAATGAGCAGTTTTTTTGCATGTCACTCTCTTTTCTTCTCTCACTTTCTTTAAGCAGAGGCAGCAGCCCTCACCATCAGACGACCCCGTTCACAGCAGGAGATGGAACAAAGTGTAGAAAGTTCAATTCCCCGTTAAAAATGTGTTAGTTTAGTCTAGTCTCCTCCGTGCTAGCAACTCTGCTTCGCACTTTGAGTTAAACTCTAACACATCTTCACATCTTGCATGTTAAATGTGCTTATTAGCACTAAACACGAACTACAGCTGAGGCATTCGTTTTGCAGGTATTTCATCATAAATCTAAGTGCTAAACAAACTTTGGGCTGATGATGGCGCTATATGAAGAGCCAGAAGATATCACATATATCACAATTAATCCTGTGGGGGACTTTAATGCCTATACTGAATGTCATGGCACTCCATCCGACTGTTGCGACATTTCACTCACAAAAGGAAACCTTGTGGTGCTAGAAGACAAAAACTCAGGGGACTCACTAAAGTCCGTAGGATTCATCCTCTGGGGGGCATGAATGTCTGTATAAAAGTTAATCCTAATCCATCCAGGAGTCATTGAGATATTTTATTCTGGACCAAAGTGGTTGACCAATTGACAGCTTTAAAAGCTGCATGTATTGTAGCTGTTATGTAGCATACAGTATATATCTTTTAAATTATGTGTGTGTGTATGTGTGTGTGTGTGTGTGTGTATGTTGGTCAGAACAATACATGCCTACACTGCGTGTGTGGCTGTCATAGCCAGCAGTAGGCTGTCCTCATGCTTGCTTTAGCATGGAGGAGCAGGACATGCATGAATGGAGCTGAGAGAGACCAGAGAGAGATTTCACACTGAGACGACCCTGTGTGTGCGTGTGTGTGTGTCTTCAGCAGTAAGAGAGCAAAGAGAGGAAGAGAAGAGAGTGTAGGACAGTACAATTCACTAGAAGTACAATACTTAATGTTTGGAAACAAAGAAAAAGCAAAAGAAAGAAGAAAAGAACATTTATGTGTACTGTATGTCTGTGCGGGTTAAAAAGTTTCCATTTTTGTTTAGAAATATTCATGTTTTCCAAGGGTTTGAAAAGTTATGGTAACTGACAGCATGAAT
Organism: Dicentrarchus labrax; assembly: GCF_905237075.1. Classification (NCBI taxonomy): domain Eukaryota; kingdom Metazoa; phylum Chordata; class Actinopteri; family Moronidae; genus Dicentrarchus; species Dicentrarchus labrax. The sequence continues at coordinate 24,522,367 of NW_026136705.1, read as the reverse complement.
GCTGGTCGGGAAGATGAAATGGGATGGAATACAGTTTTAAAAGTGTGGCAGAGTTTTTATTTCCAGCTCCGTGCCAGATCGTCACTGGGTTAGGAGGAAATGTCTTGCTGTGAAAAGTTCAGCAGAGTTAAAAACTGCCGTAGTTTATAAAAGTTATGAATGTGACAAACATTGCATTGAACATGGATGTGGCCATTTGACCCTAAAAGCAGGAAGCGAGATGGAGTTTGTTAGATGAAAGCAGATGTAAAAGGATAACTGCTATAGCACCTGATACCTTCAGCCTCTCTCATGTACAGTAGCTATTTAATGTGTACTTCTGTACTTTAGTTGTAGCTGTGCACCAGAAACAATGCTAACATCCTTCCTTTCTCCAGAGCCTAAAAAGACCACTTGTGCTTTTGCAAGGACAGTACCAGATTAAGAGAAAATCCTTTTTGAAAATACTTAGTTAAAAATTGGCTCAAGTTTCATCTCTCCACATGAGAGAAAATTCTATAATAGAGAAATCGTTTTTTCTGACCATGACAGAAATCATGAGACTACTGACAAGAAAATAACTGCTCATCTTGAATCTCAAAAATTGGATTTTATTTACGTCCAGGATCCAACTCTGGCTCATCTGCAGACGAAAGCTGCTGGTTTGTCCACGCCGCGGAAGGGAGTGTATCCTACGCGTGTGGAGAGGGAGGGTGAAGCGATAGAGTTATGATCTGCAATTACATCACTAGATTCCACGATACACCGTGGACCTTTAACGAATAACCCAATGACTGTGTGTCATCTTTGCGTGCAAAGACACCGTCTCGAACAAATCCTTTGTTTTTCCGTGTACTAACTGGTTTAACTGCAATTTTGAACTTGTGCAGTCCAATTAGCCGTCCTTTCAAATTTCATACTGCGTGTTAGACCAACATTACAGTCTGTAGTCTGGTGGAGTGATGTTGTAGTAAACACAGTGATGCAACATGCTAGAATACTAACTTCTCCAGTGCCACACACAGTCAATCAGTGCATCAGAGTTGCTATTGGCCAAATGTGCACGTTCACATGGTCAAAGTTGAACAAACGAGCGAGCTCTAATAGAAGTGAATGAGAGACGGAGAGAATATTTGTAGGATGTGAGTGTGACTGTAGTGTAAAAACTAAAATCTGACAAGTAGAATTAGTGTGAAGGTGAAAGAAGTATAGTACGACTGTATGAAACCTTTTTTTATATATAAAAAGAATTTGTAAAAGAGCGCAGGTACCTGACATGCTACGAGACATTTCTCCCCCTTTTTTCCAATTTATTTTATGGCTGTTGCTGAAATTGCGGAGGCTATTAACACTGGGGGATCTTTGAGGGAGCTCCCAGGGGGAACGCTTCTTCACACAGCTCCCAAATTGTAATTTCTTTCTTTTTTTTTGTTTTGACAGGAGGGACCATCTTATCCTCTGATCTCCCAGGGACAATTTTTCCACATTTTCCCCCATTCTTTTGTCTAATCTGATCTTGTTCTTTTATATGTTCTGCAGCATGGAAAACTAGTCTTTGGGCCTTCAAGGACGCCTGCAGGCTCTGCTCAAACGTGTGGAAGCTTTCCCCCTGCAGTTTGTAATCTCAGCTCAAATCCAACTATCAGCAGTGGAAACCTTTTTAAACACTTTTTTGTCAGATCGGTGCTTTTTTTCCCTCTTTTGTCTTTACGTTCTGCTGTTGCGTTTCTCTCCATCTCTGCAATATTATCCTTCCCTCCCTTGTTTAGAAGGTGCAACAGCACCAGGGGATTCGTCTTTTTGAAGTGTGTGATTAATTTCCCCTCTTTCTAGGTGCACTGAACTGCAGCGTGTGGGTCTGTGTGTGTATGTGTGTGTGTGTGTAGCCACTGTGTCCCATTTCTTACCTGAGCTCATTAGTGCAATGTGAGAAAGTTTCCTTTTTTACTCCCCTTCTGTCTTTTCCTCCCTCTCTCCACCCTTTCCTCTGTCCTTTCACATTCTTCCTGTCTCTCTCATTGTCCCTACGCCCGTCTCTCTCTCTTCTTCCACTCTTTCTTTCATCCTATTACCTTCTTGTCCCTTCCCATCGTCTTCTTCCTCCGTCCTTATTTTCTCTGTCTTTCTCACACTCCTCACACACATACACACACACACTGGCTGAGAGCAGATCAGAGAGGCCAATACTAACCACTGTCAGCTTGTCACAGTTCGGTTTGAGCCAGAATGTAAATGTAGTGCACTTCCTGCATAACAATAATACTGTGTGAATGTGTGTGTGTGTGTGCGTGTGTATGTGTGTGTGTGTGTGTGTGCGCGTGTGCACTTTCAAGAAAACGTCCTACGGTATAGAATGTAACTGAACCTGTATTATTTTATGTGCATCAGTATGTTTGAACAGCTAGAACTCCTTATGTGTGCATATCTAAGATTATAGTTAAATATGAGAACTGATGAGCTGTGGAGAAGTGAATCAATTGTCTTTCTGACCTGCATTAAAAACAAACGGACGAAATGAACTGACAAAACCTAGTTTAACATCAGAAATAAATGGGGAAATCCTATTATCTTAAGTTTCAGAGAGAAGGATTATGTGTATACTGTGTACAGAAGTGTCATAAACACTTATCACACTTCTGTATTCAGTATACACATAATCCTGTTGAGCGTGACTCAATCTCTTCTTTTAAATGACTGCCAAAGAAAAGCCTGTCAAAAATCTGACTGTCACAGGAGA